>NC_141817.1:641785-958928 GCF_057944985.1 Cucurbita pepo subsp. pepo
TAAAGGTTCAGCAGAGCAAGCCATGGCAGCAACCATTTAGAAAACATCTGTCTTTTGCTTTATATGAAGGAATATTCCAAATCTTTAGAGTTGTGTAATCGAACTTCCTTTGCTAAGTGTTCTAACTTATCCCAAGTTAAGGCAGCATAATCTTATAAACCTTTGTCCATCCGACCATAGCCAATGTCTGAAGGCACCAATTATTATCTTTCTAAAGATCAATAGTTCGATCCTTCATCAAGCGATAACTGAACTACACAAATTCAAACCTTGACAAAGCCAAATTTAACAAACGTAGACAAAGTAGAAAGCTCAAACAAAGGTCAAAGTCTTGTTTTCCTTAGCATCAAACCTTGTTGTTAAGATTCTGAATGTATTTTATTCTTCCTTGCACTAAACTTGAAGATGATGCGACTTTAAGAATCATTTTCAATGTGCGAAGATTAGACACAAATTTGAAAGAGGAAGAAATTATGTAAAGAATTATAAATTTCATTATAATTTCATTATTAGTTTGGGTTGAAATGACTGGAAATAAAAGTGGGATTCACATCATTTCTTCCAAGGGTAGGCTAACTGATAGGAATTGACAGAACCACGCAATAAGAAAATCCCACCGTCTTGAGCAGACCAAACACAGTTATGATCCTTACATTCATCGCTAAGCCGGCTTCCTTCTTCCGGCCAGAAAACATCACCAGTAACCTGTCCATATTTGCTGCTAAAATGGCACCAAAACTGTGTGGTTTGCCAAATATTTTCTTTGAACTTCAAGAAGTAGTTATCCCCTTTCTTGATGTCATGCCTGCCCAAATCGTTGTCCTTGGATTTGCAGTGAACCATCAAAGTTGACTCCATATGATTATAAATGGTCACTTGCCATCGAGAAAATGGAAGCTGTACCTTGGATTCTGCAGGTTCTGCAAAACATGGCTTCATAAGCATGTTTGATCCCAAACCCAACAATAAAATGAAACATAATGTGTTTACAGACTCCATTTTCTATGGAGTTTGGTCGCTTTTTTATCCCCTTTTTGACGAAACCCTTCTTTGTTTTGTTTTATATATACCCAAATTGAGTTGCTATAATGGCATGTTTCACCTTAATTTTCTCACCTATTTAGAGCACTCCTTAGCTGCTATCTCCTTTAGTAACGGATTATGTATTTTATTGGTTCCTTTCAGTTCTACGTTCAACAATTTATGATTATTAATATCCATGTAAAGTTTAAATATCCACCATTCATTATTTATGTACAACAAATTTAGGTAAAATACTAAGAATTTTTTTTTTTTTTTTTACATGGTTAATTTTTAGAAGTAACCTATGCCTTTTATTTCATTAAAGATGAAAGAGACCATCTTTGACCTTAAACTAAATAATGAATTCCAAAATTGTAAACGGCTCATTCAATGAGTTTTAAAAACGTCTGTATGACTGCATATGCTCTATTTATTGATTGAAATTTCAAAATTGTAAACGACTATGAATGAGATGATAAGAACCCACGCTACCAAATGGAATGTCACCCTAACTTTGTTACCTTGTTTATTTAAATGTATATATAATGTCTAGTGGGACCGTTACTAATGTATTATTAGTTTGAATCTAAGATATGATATGACATTTAGATGAAATTTTGTTGTACCTCTCTGAAGAGGATAACCTTGTACCATATTTACAAATGATGTGGTCCCCCAACCAAAAATAACTCTCGTAAGCTTGGCGTCGTAGATTTGTACATGTTTGTTGGCGCCATGTTGGAGTCATTGACATGTGTGACTTTTACCGCCGTCATATACATAGCATCACCAGAAAGTTTCTATCAACGCATCCATGATAGTGCCTCGATGCAAGGGCTATCCTATCCAATCTAATTAGTTTGAGGGCATTATTGAAATTTTAAAGCTTTGAAAATCAAATTTGTATAGAATTGAACCTTTAACCTTAGAAAAGATAAAGAGCGTTTTTATTTATGAAATTATTTATTACATTAACTCGAAGGCATTATTCCAATTATACATTAACCGGAAGGCTTTGAGAGATTCAAAATACATGTAAATACCTTGGTCTCGACATGTCCAAGTGCAATTATGATGAGCACATTGTTCATTAAACCAATCCCATTTGGCTGTCCAAAAAACATCACCACTAACTTGTCCATATTTGCTGCTAAAACGGCACCAAAACAACGTAGTAATCCAAAAATTTTCTTTAAAACTCCAGTTGTAATTATCTCCAACGCGGAGTACATGCTCGCCTAGATCGTCATCTTTTGACTTGCAATGAATATTTAGAGTTGAAGCAGTCATTTCATTTAAAATATTCACTTTCCATTTCACGAACGGTAATTGTAGCTTAGATTCTGCCAAACACATCGGTAATTGTAGCTTAGATTCTGCAAAACAAAACCTCATAATATTGTTCGTCAAAGCAACCAACGCGATTAAACACAACATGCTTAGAGACTTCATTCTTTTTTTTTTTTTTTTTTTTTTTTGAAGATCACTCAACTTTTTTTGCAAATGTATTTGAATTCTACCTCTTATATATATAAATACATATACCTAAACTGAGGCCATAGTTAAATTTTAACTACAATTAGTTAATTTATATATAAATACATATACCTAAACTGAGGCCGTAGTTAAATTAACTACAATTAGTTAAAAGTGTCTGGGCTTTTAGAATGGAAAAAAAAAATAAAGAAAATAATGATAAAATATGGTTTAATATTTTAAAATGAAGTTTTGCTGGCCTGTCACTTCTATAGTCATATTTTATTTAAATACATATGTAGTATAATATTAAATTCATTATATAGATTTATACTTGAAAAACTTTTAAAATCCGTTTCGAGTAAATAAACTACAAATGGGAGATTGAAAATTTAGGGATCTTAAAATTTAAATAAAATTAATTTTGTTAAAGATATTTTGATTTAGTTAAATATTAAAATTCTGTTGATTTCCCAAACTACCCTTCCCAATCGATAAAGATAAAAAACAAGAGAGAGAATAATAGTACCGACAGGTTAACAGGATTAATATTTTACCGCGGTAAAAATAAAAAACGCTACATTAAAAAAAACAAAAGATAATACTTAATTGTTTTCTGAAATTTGGCATTTCTATTGTAAAATTAGTGTTTTAGTTCTTTCAAATTTACAACCTAAAAACTTGAAACGACGTCGTCCGACCAAACACTAAAAAGACACTCAAAACCACGACCCCCACTCGAAACCGTCTCTACAAAGCCGACAATGACTCCGGTCGAAACGGCACGTCCGAATAATCAAACAAACCGCCCAATGCAACGAACTCCCCGCCCAACCCATTCTCCTCCGCCGCGCCGGAGGAGAACCCCATTCCAATCTCGAACAAGTCGTAACACGGAATCTCATCTTCAAACCCTACGTTCCCATCCAACTCAAACACACCAGGAGGAGAAGAAGCAGCAGGCATAAAATCAATAGCCTCCATCCTCTTCCCATCAGTACTCAAACCTCCCGTCGGCGGCAGACCAAGCTCATCATCGGACGCGCCGTAAAGATAACCAAGCTCGACCTGAGGAGTCTCATTCTGATGAGACGGCGTTTTGACCGAAGGTAGTGCTTGAATCTCCTCCTCGAAGCTTCTAATGAAGGAGTCAAGTTCAAGACCTTCAATACTCTCATCACGCTCTAGTACGACGTCGGAATCTTCAAGGATGTTGAGTAAGTCATCTTGAATGTCGTGAGATTCCGACAGATTAATGGTGAAATCAGCGACGGATTCTAAATCTTGAACAACATTCCAGTTCCCCTTGGTGCATGGATTGAGAGAAGTGAAATCCGATGAGTCAAGTCGTCTGAGCTTGGACTCGGCCGAGTCGGCTAGTGAGTCCTCGAACTCGCTGAGAAGTCGCCTTTTGTTATCGGTGCAATTTTCCATGGAAAAAGAGATAGAGAAGGGAGTGGTGTGTGAAGGAGAGGAGAAGCGAGGGAGGTTTAAAAAGAGGGGAAATGGGGGCATTGGAATTTGAAAGGTAGGGTTTGATGGGGAAGAAAGCGACAAAGACACGTGGCGGATAAAGAGAGGGTTTAGAAACCTCATTCTCAGTCCTCTTCTTCCACTTTTCCTTCCCTTTTTTTTTTTTTTTTTTCTTTTTCCAATTTTATCCACTGTCTTTGTTTTTAATGATTCTCCTCCTCTTTTTCTATTTTCTTCTTTTTTTTTTTTTATTTATTTATTTATTTATATTTGGTTTTGCTTTCTCATTTAACTATATTTGAATCAAAGTCTGAAGTCCGCTCCGGGGCCCACAGACTTGGCATTGAATTTCGCCTTTTTTTTCTTTTTTTTTTTTACCCTTTTCAGTTCATTTACGTTTTTCTTTTAAACAAAATAATTCCATCGTTGGGCTCGGCGTTGAACCGGACTACGCACCGCCCCTTCAATGCTCCACCCGACCTTTGCAATTCCTTTACACCATTCTTTATTTTGGCTTCAATCTCCTCAATTTTTTATTTCAAATTAAATAATTATTTAATGACGTGTAAAATATGGTTTACGTACAAGTGTCATGTTAAAACGAAAATAGGGGCTGTAAACAGAATAATAAATAAAAGAAACCAAGAAAAGGACGGAAATAAATAAATAAATAAATAAATAAATAAATAAGGTGCTTTCGCGTCAGGCATGCACCATATTTTACAATTACAAAATAATCTGAAAAGTATTCAAGAAGATTTAAAGTAAGTAATTAATTATACTCGGATATTTTAAAAAATAGTCTTAACAAACGGATGCCGTTGACGGGAACCAATTACGCCGCCTTATAAAAAAATAATAATGGTAACGATCGTTATCCTCCGTTGGAATGCCGTGCCACACTTCCCCAGCCGTGAACGGCAATGTTGTGGACAAGTAAATGGTAGGTGGGCCCTAGAATTTATTATAATCCAACGGCTCACATTTATTCTCCTTGTCATCACGATTTACACACTACCGCACTAAGTCAACTGGATTTGTATATTTTCTTTGATATTATTAGGTAATAAATAAAGGTAGATAGTAGGAAAGGTTGTATCAAAGGTACACATCATGCATACAATTTAGCCA
This sequence comes from Cucurbita pepo subsp. pepo, assembly GCF_057944985.1. Lineage (NCBI taxonomy): Eukaryota > Viridiplantae > Streptophyta > Magnoliopsida > Cucurbitales > Cucurbitaceae > Cucurbita > Cucurbita pepo. The sequence goes on from NC_141817.1 coordinate 646,889, forward strand.
TCTTTTATTATTTTTTAATTTCTTTTATTTGTTAAAATACAATTAACAAATAATAAATTTATTTTCGGTTTTTTTGAAAAAGAATTAGCCAACCATGCCTTTTAATACATAAAATTAAAAGTACACGTAATTTTAAAAAATGACAAAAAAAAATTATGGAAATAGAAAAAGAGCAATGATTAGTGTGGGGGCGGAATGGCGGAGCAAGGGGAGAAGTACTGTGGCGAGAAGCAGTTTAGCGGATCCCAAAGCGGTTTGAGATGGAGGTGGAGGAGGAATAAGTAGGCGCTGCTACATGCACGGTGCCACATCATACGCTTCTTGCCACGTGGTTCTACTCCGGCCTCACTGCCCTCCACACGGCACCGTCGCCAATTTCCAACAAACCGCCTTACCAAACTACCAGGCCGGATCTTCCGGCGGGGGATTAATCTGTGGGCCCTTATTTCTTCATTTATTAAATTCTACAAAAAAGGGAAAAAGAGAGGAAAACTGACAGGTTGGGTGTGAGGGATCACGTGGTAGCGGTGAGGTGAAGGCACCGTCACGTGACGCGTGTCCATCATGTTCTGTGTTGGGCTTTATGACACGACCCACAACCCAAGCCCTCTCAGATATTTTTATTTTATCCTACACGTCCTTTACATTTTCGAATCCTGGATTTTGTCGCTTTCCTCTCTCTTTTTTTTTTCCTTTACAAAAAAAAAAAACAACAACAACATACCCAAATAACTCTAAATTTTGTATTTTACTCCAAAACTTTCAAAAACATCTTTAAAAATATCAATATTTTTAAAATTTTCATAAATACGTTTAAACAAGACCGACCATGATATATTTAAAAATTATCGATTAATATATTTTTTTATCGTCAATATATAGACGAAAATCATTTTTGAACACTTTATATAAACTCTTTAATCTTAGTTCGAAAAGTTTTAAGTATTTCTTTTTTATCTAAGATTTTTTTTTCTTTAATTTTAAAATTAATTTTTAAACTTTTTTCAAAATTTAAGAATATTTTTAAATAAAATGTTAACTTTTCTCTCTGAAATTAATTTTAAGAATATTTTAGGTATTTTTATTTTTATTTTTTAAGTTTAAGTGTATTGTTTATATTTTTTTTAAAAAAATTTAAAGTATTATTGAAATTTTGAAGGCTTTTAATATTTTATTTTTTATTTTAAATTAAGAAAAAAAAATTATCTTAATGTTTGCATCAATTTAATTTTGTTAAAGTGATGTGATATGTCTTTCGGACTAAGGCATGAACATTAACTACTAATTAATTGAATATTACGTGAAAAATAATATATTTAAAACCTAAGGACAAGTGTGGGTAATTTAAGATTTTAGAAGGATAATTTTTTAGGTTTAATTAAAACATACATACTCAAAATTAAGTTGGTAAATTCTACTTTTATATATACACTTGTATGTTTTATTATCTATTTTTTACTAATATTTTAACAAATAAATACAGTTAAGTATTTATTTAACAAATGTTATAATGAAACCAACATAAAATAAATAAATCACATTAAAACAGGACTTTATCAAATAAAAATAAATGCAAAAATATTTAACCCTACTTTATAATTTGATGAATATATATATATATATATACATATATATATAAAGTTTATTTATTAGATCATATATGTATAGCATTATTGTAGTTATAATATTTTAGGAGTTAGATGGTGAGCTAATCCAAATTGGACGAGGAGGTACATGAATCTATAGCTTTAGTTTATTTTCTTTTAAAAAAATTTAAAGAAAGATCGAGATTTTCATAATAAAAACAAATTAATTTTCTCAAAAATAATTTTTAAAAAACGTGGTTAAAATGTTGACGTGTAAATTTATATTTATGCCACGATTATGCATAGTTTGTGTACCCAGAAAATAACATGAACCTTCACGAAAAAGAACCCAAAAATCCCACCTTACCAAATTTTAAGAATAATTAGATAAAAAGAATAGGGATAAATATTATCTTCTTTTTTTTTTTTAAATATAATTATGGCGTGAAATAAATTTCTAATTTTAATTGCGTGAGAATCTCCCATGAGAGTGGAACGAAATATTAAGGATAAAAATCTCTTCCTAACCGACGGTGTTATAAATAATCATATATTATTATTATTATTTCATTTATAAAAGAAAATATTTATGTGGCGTGGATTATTAGAAAAAAAATTATAAAAAATGACACAAGATTTTCCACGGATGTCATTTTCAAATAATTAAAGCAGCCGTCTCACTTATCTCGTGGATTACGCAACTTTCATAAAATGCCACATCTATCCCATCTTATAATACTATATTTATTTTCTTAATTATCATATTTAAAACCACCCGTTTTCATTAAAACAAAATTAAAAATAAAAAAAAAATTAAAATTTTAGAATTTTATTATTATTTTTTAGCCATTACTTCGTTTCCACCGCTACTTTGGAATTTTTTTAATAAAATATTAAAATTAAAAAAATCAATCACATTTCTCTATAATAATAATTATATCGATTGTTTTAAGTATAAATTTTCGTAATTTTGTTTTATGCAACATTCGAAATACTTCATAATAATAAAGAAAATTAAACGCATATATTTAATGGATGTCTATTTTTTAATAAATAAATAAATAAATACGATTTAAAAGGGTTTATTTGAAATTAGTAACTTATTAACAAAGAAAGTTATTGGCTTTCACTACCTAACCAAATTAGGTCCAATATATATATATATATATATATATATATATATTTTCTTTTGGGCTATAAAAGAAACAAAATTTGGCATCTCTTTTCATTGAAATGAAGAATTTAAAGATTCTCTTATCTTATCCCTTTTTTTTCTTATCTTAATCCTCTAAAAAAAAAAAAAAAATTCTTTACAAAAATATCGATAAAATGTGATGCGACGGCGATTTCTCGATTTCACTAATTGTTAATTTAAAACTATATTAGTAGTTTAAATTTATATAAAGCCAAGGAGAAAAATGTAAATTTCATCTTATGTTTTCTTTTTAATATTAATTTTATTGCGAACCAAATTATAATTAGGTGAATAAGAAATTCATTGCAAAAAAAAAAAAAAAAAAAAAAGTTTGGTAGAAAAGCAAATATTGAATTCCATGTGTTGACGATTTATTCGTCAACCACTACTTTTTATTTTTATTTTTTTAATTCTGAAACACGTTTTAAAAAGAAAAAACACATTCATGAGGAGAAAATAAAGGTATGGCAAAGAATAAACATAGAGAGAACAACAAAACTAAAAGCCCTTAAATTATACTCTTTGTTTCATTTTTAAATATTATAATTAAGGTTACATATTTACTTTTTTTTTTTTAATTTTTATTTTCATTTAGTTCCTAAATTAGTACTTTACATATTTATCTTTGAATATGTACTATTTTTTTTAATTAATTGAATTAATTAATTTTTAAAATTTAATTAATAAAAAAGTTAACACACATATATTTTTTATTTAATTAAATGAAATGAATTTATCATATGATAAAATACCTAAGAATAATATTTAAAATCCTTACTATAACCAACCATTTGAAACAAAAAATAATCCAACACTCCCACTTGGGGAATATGAAAGACATTTTCAAAGCCCCAAATTTCAAATATTGAAATATGCGACTTATGGACTTAATCTCCCCTCTTATTATTATTATTTAAATTATCTTATTTAGATAAGGTTAAATTTGTAATTTAACTTTTATATATTATATTAATCATGGAAAATGTGTTGAGATTAATTTTTTTATTTTGACCCACTTGTTTCTTTTCCTTGCTTTATACGGTCCACAATATTAATATTTTTTAATGGCATTTCCCATTTTTTTTTTATTTTATTTGATCGGCTGCCTTTATAGATTAATTAGTCCTTTGTAAAGATCACATGGCATTTTGACCATAATACCCTTTCTAATTTCATCAGGATTGATTTGAGTTGACCATTCCCATTTGGAGCTTGACTTGAACCTCATTACTTTTGTAGTCAATAGTTTCTTTAATTTAAACAAAAATATATATATTTGACTATTCAATAAACATCGCTCCTAGTCAACGTATGTTATAAGGTTACGAGAAATTATTGACATTAAAAAAAAAAATTAAATAATTGGCTGTCTATAGTTTATGGAATATTGGTTTAAGTTCTTCCAAATAATAATAATAATAATAATAATAATAAATAATTACAAGTTGCTTCTTTTATTTAAATTTAAATGGTGGAAAAATTCTTGACTGCAACCGTGGGATTTGAAGTCTTTTCTTAATATAAGTTTTGGGATTTAAGTTTGAATAAGAAAATAAGAAAATAATGTTAACGCCTAACTTTCAATTAAAAAGTAAATTGATTCTTGTTTTAAAGAGTACTATGTCGGACGAATTCTAACACGGCTAAAATCTAATAGGTTCTTTTGGTCCATTTTAATCTAGAGAATACGGAATGGTCTTCCGTTCCTTAATCTCCCAACTTTTTTTTATACGTGAGATTAACATTCTTTTGTGGAAGCTAAGTGAAACAGACGTACTTCACTCATGACAAGTTGAAAAATAATAATCTGGGCAAGCTTGTTTGCTAGGTTAGAACAAGAATCACACTATCACTATTCCTGCAAGAGTATGATTGTGGCACTAAACATGCACTATTTAGTGGTGTAAAATCACTTTACCTTACTATAATTCTTCGTGGGCTACACAAAGTTGTCTTGGATTTGTTACGTTAGTGCAACTAATTCACTTGTGTCCATGAGTTTATTCTTTTCATATTTGATCAGAACGTAACCTTCAAATTCATGGCTTAGATATAGATATGGGGCTCTAAACAAAGAATGATCACGGGTTTATAAACAAAGAATACTCTGTCAATTCGTGTGAGGCATTTTGAGAAAGCCCAAAGCAAAGCCACGAGAGCTTATGATCAAAGTAGACAATATCATGTACTATTGTGGAGAGTTTGTGTTCGTCTAACTCATTTCATTTATCATTTAATTTTGAAGGAAGAAAAACATGAAATTTAGGTTATTTATTTAAAATATGATTTTAGGATTAAGATTACAGTAAGTGGATTAGCAATTAAGCATAAGATGAAGGAACGAAACAAGTAAGGGACGTGTTGGTCCCAATTCCGGTGGGTGTAACCAAAATTAATTAGTAGAATCAGCGGGCACTTCATTCAAATTCAGTTCCTGAATTTCCTGGCCCTCTCCGGTGCAAACCACCGCCGTCTCCGCCGTCGTTCTTCTTTCCACTACCCTCTTCCCTTTCAAGTACCGTAAAGCCACATCCATCCTCCTCAAAATGGCATAGAATTCCTCCACCTCCTCCGTCGTCGGCTCCTCCATCTCCGTCTCCACACCCGCCGCCGCCGCCGCCTCTCTCTCTTCCTTCCTCGTCTTCTTGCTCCTCTTCGTCTCTTTCTCTCCCGGCGACATTTTCTTCCTCTTCTCTCTCTCCATTTCCACGCGCCGATCAGATCAGATCAGGTCTCTTCAGCTCAAACCACAAAATCTTTGAATTCAGTGTCGGAGATTTGTAGGAGAGGCCATTTTCTTTTGTGCCCAATTATCTACCTTCTTAAATCAGTTATATTGCTGCTCTCTTCGTTTTCCACCGTTGGATTAAAAACTTCGAATCTCAGGTATGACGTCATTTGGTTCACGTCATCCATGGAAATTTTTGCCCACAACACCTACTTGTCATTCCCCTCACGCGCTTAACAAGAAACAACGACGTACTTGCGGCGATGGCCGGTGCTTGTAAGGAATTCTACTGCTGGATTTGGCGCGTGAAGTAGGGCATGCCGTAGTTGACGCCTGGGGGTTTGTTTCATTGATTATTCTTTAGTGCACTACATGTATGGGCATATCCCTTGGTCGCTTTATTTAAACCAGCGAAATTTCGGTGTCCCAATACGTAATTTCCTCGAAAATTTCCCCAAACGACCTCAATTACATTTTCCTCCTTCAAATTTTCATTTAATTTCATTTTAATCTCTAAATTTTTAATTATATATATATATATATATATATATATATATATATATTTTTTTTTTTTTTTAATTTTTAAAATGGGTTTTTAATTGAGAGATTAAAATGGGATTTAAAGCTAATTTGAATTAATTTTTAGAGTAAGTGGACTATAAATTGAGGAATTATGATTAGAATAAATTTGAGAAATAATTAAAAATAATAATTACCTGATCCCACACTAACAGAATGGTCCCATGAATAAAATTATATGTTAGGTGGAAAAGGCTATCACAAGCTATCAATTTTATGGTTGATAATTTAAAATATAAAAAAGGTGAAAAACAATTATTGGTAAATAGTACTTTATTTTAAATTATATTTATATACTTTATTATCAATTATGGTATGGTATTGGTATAACTACTTCACTAACAAGTCCACTCGATAATACCCACGTTTGTCTATCTTATTGGTCAATATTATCATCTTTACTCTTTTTTTTTTTTTTCCGAATTTTAATTAATATCCATTTACGAACATATTGTTTATTTATAATCCCGTACATATTGGATAGTGGGCCAAAATGGAACAAATCTTTTAATTGGGCCTGGACTCATTACTTGGGCCCATCTGTTATTAAAGGGCTTGGGGATGAATAGCCCGGACGTGAATTGGACCGAGATTTTACTTCAAGTTGGGCTGAAAAGCCCATTTATGAGTCCAGTCCATTGGGTAAGGCTTAGCGTTTTATATCTCTCCCTTTCTTTTTCTCTATAAATTCTATTTTCCCCCAAAATTTTACTATTTAGAAACTTAAATATATATTTAAAAAATGGTATTAAAGAAATTCATCCTAGAGGTGATGTGTAACCGCTCAAGTCTACCGCTAGCCGATATTCTTTTGTCAGGGGAATGTTTTGTTCTTGTCTCCAACTGCTCGCACTCGTTTCTCTCTCCAATACGACAATTTTGGGGACAATTATGTCAAATAAAAAAATGTTTTTTTTTTTAAATAATAATAAAGAAAAAAAAAAAAGTAGGATCTTTTATTGGGAGACTTGAAAGGCCATTTGCCTCTTGCTTTTGACTACTATAGTGTTTCCCCCAAATTTTTAGGTCCCAAAAACATTTTATTCCATATCTAACCCTAAATCAATATTATGGTCACTTTTATCCATTTTAGATTAATTTTTTTTTTCGATATAATTCAATTGGCCACATATAACGTTGACGTGTCAGTAGTACATAAAAATTGTCGTTTACCGAAATTGAAAAAGAAAAGTATTTAAGATACGTAACTTGCCTATCATTGATATGACGTTTCAATCATTAGTTTGTATGCGTTAAACGTTATTAATAGTACAATAACGAACTCAATCTAATGTAGCTTAACGTAACCGATATTATATTTCTATAAATAATAACGTTCCAAAAAAACTACCACCACTCAAACTAATAGTACATATAGTATTATGTGTATTGATACGAGACATTTTAAATGAAACGAAAAGTAAAGTCGAACGGGTTTATACTAAAAAAGAACGAGATGATACAATTGCGGAGGTAGGTGAGATATTTGGGAATTAAAAAAGAAATTAAAAAAAAAAGGCATTAAATGTGAAGTTAATTGGTTGCCATAGATGGAATAACAAAAGAGAGGCATATTTGAGAAGAAGTCGAGGTTTTGATGGTAATTGAGGGAGATTTTTGTCGTGATGTGGTGGAATGCAAGGCAATTTAGCTGTAATTTTGTGGGTATTCTACAAATTGTAGACGCTCCCACCATTATTTTTGTACTTTTATGTTACAAAAAGTCTTAATATTTTGAAATTTTAGTCAAACCTATGAATAAATGGACAGTAAATTTTTATAATCATTTTCATTACGATAAATTATTCTTGTAGATAAATGCTTTGACCTTTTTGCATTAAATTCCCATAGTCAAACTTATATTTGGTATTCTCGTTTATCTTAATTGCATAAATTCAGCTTAATCAACCAATTTTATCTTTTACATTTATTTTCCCCAATTTTAAATTCAAATAATATATATTTTTTTAAATTATTATTATTATTATTATTATTATGCGTAATTGATGATGGGTTTGCCCACTGTTTTTCTTTTTATTTTTTATATATATATAAAAAAAAAAAAGTGTAAGAATAAAATTTGAGTAAAAAAAGAAATTAATTTTGGAAAGAAAAATAAATAAATAAATGCAATTATTCAACCATATAAGTATTTAATTATATTACCTCTCAATTATTACTGATTTGCATTGAATTTTATAGTTCCCTTTGATTTTTTCTAATTCAAGCTAAAGATTGAATCTTTACTTTGTTAGATTTTGCAATAATGTGACCATTTAATTTATTTCCAATAAATTCTTCATAAGTGACTGCATTTGACTGACAAAATAAATTATTTTTTTCCTAAAATAAAATACACATTAAAAAAAAAAGTTATTAAATAAAATAAAACTATTACACAACAAAGCTTTAATATGAAATATTTTTTAAAATACGAGGAATCATTTTTTTATATTAAAAATTGAAAAACTACAATTAAATCACTATCAAGCTGGATGAGGACGAATAAAATTTTATATTTTATCGTTATACAATTAAATCCCATTGGTTCTATTTTCATTTTATTAATTAATAAATTTAAATGCAGAATATTCTATGTTTTTAAGATGACGTGAATATTATCATCGTGTATAAAGGGTATTATCATAAACAACAATTTTATAGGTTGACTTAATATGGTTCTTGTGTTATACTTGGGATCCAAGTTTTAGACTTCAACGTGTTTTAAATAGTATAAAAGTAAAAGCTCTTATGATACGACGTGGTCAGTGGGTGGGTGACCGAAGAAAAAAAGTTGGTGGAGCATGTGACACTTGAATATGGCAGTGACTCGAATAATACGAGTCGTATTCGAATATGAGTGATAATAAAAAGCCTTGCGATACACAAAAACATACCGATTGTGTTCATAGGTATATCATTCAAAAAGCATGGGTTAGAATGTGTAAAATGAAGGAATAATGGGGGGAAAAAAGAAAAGAAAAAGATGAAAAGGGTATATTAGGAAATTGTGTGAAGAATTTAAAATTGTATGGTGGGCGAGTGAGATTTTGAGTATTTGATTTTATAGAAAGTTTTAAGGTCTCGTGGTGTAATACTGTGTTTGAAATAGTGTATGAAATGACTAAAATGCCATTGATATTTGGCAAGGGCCCACCTGAGAATTAAAAAAAAAAAAAAAAAAAAAAAAAAAAAGACGTAATAATAGACGAAGGCTTGACTGGGGAACGGAGGTGAAGAGTGGATTGGGTGGACAGATGGCCCAAGAAGCGGCACGCGAGGGGGAGGAGGCTCCTTTAGCTCAGCTTAAAATGCGTTGTTTCACACTCACATTTCGTCCGTCCGCACAGAGATTGAGAGAGACACAGAGGGGGGAGGGCAGAGTTTGAGGGAAAAGGCTGTGTGTTGGAGGCTAAATCATTTACAACAGAATCACCTCCAACCAAAGCCCACACACACCCCTCAAACCAGAATACTCTCTGACGCCTTCAGTGAGTCCTCTCAAATCCCCCTTTTTTTTCTCTTGCTTTCTTCCATTAAAACTTGATTTCTTGGTTATGGAAGCTATTGGGAACTGAATCTTCTCTGTTTTTTTGAACTTTTTTTGGCTATTGATTGTGTATTTTGTGGGATTTTTTTTTTATATTTCTATGATTTTCAGCTCATGATTCTGACCCATTTCCTTTGATTCTTGTTTCGTAGCTTGTGTGTCGATTCTTTTTCTCTTCACAAAAGGGGTTTGGCGGAGGGATTTATGTCTTTTGAGCTTCATCTGTCCTCTGGAGCGTTGAAGCACCTCTGCTTTTCTTGTTCGTCTCTGTTCTTCACCCTTCACATGCAATTTGACTCTCAACAAAATCACAGTCTTCGATCCTTTTTCATGCAATCAACATCAAATTGGTATGTGGGTTCTGCATATTTCTCGTTTATTTTTGGAGTTTAATCCCTGAAACTCCATTTTCTTATGGGTCTATGGCTGTTCTTATAAAACCCTCTTTTTTCTGGTCTTGTTCTGAAGTGAAGTGATTTCAAGCTTTTATCAGATATCATATTCTCTGCTCAATTTTGGTTCATTTTTGTTTCAGGGTTGTGGGTTTTCATCGACATTAAAGATCTCGCCTAAAACTTTTCAGCCCCTCAAAGTTTCATTCGTAGAACAAGCTTTGGCTTCGTTTATTCATTCATTATAGTTAAAGAATTGAACCCCAAAATGGGCGGATTCCGAAGGCAGTTCGTAAGCCGAGATATATATGGTAATGATGATAAGAAAATGAAGCAACCAAAACAAGAAAAATCCAATTCCGTGAGGAAAATCCGTGTCCTGTTACACGATCCTGATGCTACCGACTACTCAAGTGAAGAAGATGAACATTTCAATCAAAACGCTAAAAACATAGTTTGGGAGATACCCTTTCCAGGTATCAGCCGTAAGCCATCCAAGGAGGCCTCACACAAACAAAATGCTGATGCTGATGCTGCAAAATTCAAAACCAAGACTGATGTAAAAGAAAGCAGTGGAAAAACACAGCGATCGTCGTCGATGTATAAAGGCGTTCGACGAAGAAAATGGGGGAAATATGCAGCCGAGATTCGAGATCCTATTCATCGACGAAGATTGTGGCTCGGTACTTACAACACTGCAGAAGAAGCTGCTATTGCTTATCAGACAAAGAAGCACGAGTTCGAAAGTATGCAAACCATGGAGAAGAACAACAGTGAGCTCGGCGGAGAGAAGAAGATCAGATCACTCGTTGTCGACACCGCTGAATCTAAAGAAACTATGTCTATGTTTTCGCATCCTTCACCATCATCTGTTCTTGATCTGTCTACTGGAAGCTCATGCAGCAATGGACTCAAGAGTGTAAAACAATTCAATGTGGATCAAACCATGGAAGAACATTCAATCACTAATGAATGTATGGTTATGCTAGATGGAGTAGAAGACATGCTGGAATCCATCTATAAAGACGAGCCGTCCATTTCAGACATCCTGGACGAGATGCCGATGCCAATACTTCCATTTGATTCGCGGGAATTGGATTTTCAAGTTTTCGACGACAATGCGTTGATCTGCAGCGATTTTGATCGGTTATATAACGATATGAACTATGTAGAGGATTGTACTCTATACAACATTGAAAACAGTCTCGGGGCGCTCGATCTTCCTCCAATGGAGATAGAATTCGACAAGGAGTTTTCATGGTTCGACGAGACGTTGAGTATATCGTGCATATAAGTTTTGCAGGTAGAAGAGGAGATAGTAGTGTTAAAAGCACAGCAAATAAAAGCATTGTGAAGGTGCAATCTGTGATAAATGTACGGAAGAGGGAGAGAATTCTTGGGTTTTTGTCTGGGCTTTAGAGCCGTCCAAGATTGTTTTTTTCAACTCTCATTTGTATTGCTAAGCTATATGATTAATTTGAATGCAAGTTTTGCCTGTTTCTCTGCATATATTTGTGTTTTGTAACATACAGACAGACAGTCCCTGATTTTGTCCCCTGTTTTGTTCTTTATGGCATGTGTTTGCCAAAGCCTTATGGGGAAGATACAGACAGCGAGGTAAGGACGGCTATGTAAAGTGAAAAACACGTTAATTTGACCATGAAACGCATGGACAACACAGGGACAGACTTACTTGCCTAACAAGTTTTCATACATTTGAAACTCGTAAATCATGAAATAAGTGAGCGGGGCGGGGTTAAGATAGTCGCATTAGAGGTCATTTAACAGCTTCTCGCAGATCATTAGGTTCACCTAGTTAGGCTCGACCTTGAAGAAAGATTGGTGGTGGAGTGGCTAATGAGCCTCTTTCTCGATACTCAAATGTCGGGTGCAAATGTCATCGGCGCGAAGCAAAGTAGGTTTGTGCTGGGGAGCGTAGGATTGGCGAGGGAAGGGAGCACAAAAGATGGAATAGCGAGGGGAAGTCGGATCCTTTGACAAAAATGGAGGCCCCGTACATCAACTTTTGGAAAAAGAGGGATCGAACTTAAAGAAAAAATTCAGGAAAGTCAATTCAATGAATAGACCTCGAAGTCAACGGGACGAGAGACAGCGTTACCTAAATGCGAGCGAAGACTTTTGATAAAACGGGGAGATTAATTAAGGTTATAATGTAAAAGGCAAGTTGAAAGTAAGAAAGGTGACATATTTGTGTGGTTTTTGTGTGGCTTGTCGGGGAAGTTAGTGATGTATGGAGAAGGATAATGGCGGTGGAACAGCGGCAGAGGATGGATGGATGGATGGCTGGGTGGCTGGCTGGGTGGCTTGATGAGGAAGCAATATTTGCATTATTTGAGGGTGGTGGTTATATGTACTTTTCTTTGCTCATTAAAAAGAATATTTCCTTTTTCCATTCAAGCTTAAAGTTGAATTTCACAATAAAGTGGGGGCATTTTAGCAAATAATAATAATAATTCTTTTTATTTCCAAGGGCTTAGAGTGAAATTTACGTTTGACTTCAGTCTTTGTATGTTGGAAAAAAAGTCAAAGATCTCTTGTCTTGTCACATGGCTTTAAAACCTGAGTTAGAATAATAATAATAATAAATTTAGTATATTTTCTGAAAAATCCTTCAACGCCAGTGGAATTGAAAATAGCAGCTCATTCTTTCTGATTTTTTGTTTGTTTTTTTTTTTTTTTTTTTTTTTTTTTTTTTTTTTTTTTTGTTTACGGTAATCATTAATATACATTATTCATTTGTTGACCTACATATTTATTAAATTGATTGCTACATGTTTGTCTTTTTTCCGTCAATTTCATTTGAGAATCTTATTAATAACTAATTAGTTTGATAATTGTAATTAATTAAAAAGAGTCAACTCACGATCACGATTCTTTTTTAAGTAAGAAATTCACTGCGTAAATATTATCACGTGACATTTTATATTCTACTGAGTTTGTCAAGCGTAAATTTTCACCGAATATGTTACTTTTGAAATGGAAATGGTGTGAAAATAAGCGTTAAAAGTTAGAAATCAAAATACTGAAAGTAGAGATATTATATGAGGTTCGTGAAAAGGAAAAATAAACATTTCTTATAAAGATGTGGAAATCTTTCAACTTGAGCGAAAACCCAAAAGGAAAAATTCAAAGAGAATTATATTTATTAGCGAACAAACTACCCGAGATTATTACGTGCATAAATGAAAAATAAAGTTTAATGCATGTTGTAAACCTTTTCCCTCCTTTAAATTTGTATTTTTAGAAAGTAGTATTACAAAAGGTGATAGGACACCCTAACAACAAGATTCTATCCTTCATTAAAGCTTACCTATCTGATGAATTATAATTGATGATATAATAAAAAGATTCCAACTATCAATATAATTTAAACTTTGGCATGCTTTAGTGTTCAACCATTTTTATCATATGGGAAGCTAGCAATTAAATAGTATGATATGATATTGTATGTTAACACAATAAAAGTCATTGGATGAAAATGGAATAAATTGATCACGGAGCATCATAGCTTACCAGCTCAAGATGTTGGCAGAAAGGGCTTATGGGGGAAGTTGGGAGGAAAGGGAAGAACAATCCTAAGATCAAAATAACACTACACATATCATACCATGAGAGCTCTTTTTCATTACTAATCTCTCACAAGAGTTTAGGAATGATTCATGAATTCATCATTTGAATCATGTTTGAAGGTTAGTAGTTTGATCCAAAAGTTCTAAGAGATTTGTAAAAAAAGATTCGGGGACTTGAAAATAAGCGTAGATCTGGAGATTCCCGAATAGGTCAACCTTTCAAACGGCTTCTAAATCCATGGGCTGGCAAGAGACAACATGGCGAACTGAAACATCTTAGGAAAAAAAAGCAAAAGCGATTCCCATGGTAGCGGAGCGAAATTGCGAAATAGGAGCAAAGTTTTACCGTAACATAGGTTTAAAGTGAAAAAATTATTCAATGAAACTACCACGATAAAGTTGCTCAAGAATAAACGTTGGATCTGAATTCTAAAATCTATAAGCTAAAACTGGCTCGTAAATTCTGAAAAACTCTGAACTAAACATAAAAAAAATAATGATAACTGAAATTTAATTATTAGGGCTTTCACAAATGAGATGCATATTCTCAATACATCGTCACTTTGTTCAAATTCCAAATCTTAAAATTCAATTCTGTTACGTTGCAGAGATATTATTCAAATTATTCATGTTTTTCCTTTATTTTCTCCCTTTTTGAAAATGGAATGGGAATCAGAAAAGGCCATATAAGAATTTCGGGACCAACAAAAAAAAAAAAAATAATAATAATAATAAAAACTACACATACCTATATTATTCTATCTTATCTACAGGAATTTAATCCCTTAAAAGCATGAACACCATCAAATAAATCACTGTCCATCTGTTGCAATAATAATCACCAATAAACTCATAAACCAACAGATTAGGCCGTCTAATCAATCAAACTTATTATACTAACCCGGAAATTACGCTATTGAATGGGTGAAACTTTAGAATAATAAAAAAAGGAGGCAACAGTATGGGAGATAAAGGCCATTGACGAAAGGATCGAGCTTCGAACAAATCTAAAAGGAAGGGTTTTGGGTAAGAAGCAATCCGTGGATCCTATCTAAAATCTGAGCTCATAAATAAAGATTTAAAATACTTGTGCACAAATGATCAAAATCACTTTAGCGAGGAATCCTAATCAATGTATAGTACTTCTGAAATTGGATTAATTTATTGAAGAAACTGTTGAGAAATGATTTATTCAAAAATGACTTTAAAGTGCTTAAACTAGAAGGCATACTAAATATACCTTAAATACAATTATACAAACTCAATGAATCGACCATGAAGTCTTCTGCTAGACTTTAGGAGCATCACTTCCGATGATATCTAAAACTGGCAACCAGATGAAACCATTGTTTAACAGAACAAATACAAAGTTGAACAGAAGCATGCAGTGGCAGATGTTTTGATTATTTGGGTGTTTTTCCGATGTCCAAGTAATTGGCAATTGCAGGCAATAACAAGAAACCTAACGTAAATCAATTGCCCATGGCACTGTGTGTGATCCATGCATATT
Source organism: Cucurbita pepo subsp. pepo (assembly GCF_057944985.1). NCBI lineage: Eukaryota > Viridiplantae > Streptophyta > Magnoliopsida > Cucurbitales > Cucurbitaceae > Cucurbita > Cucurbita pepo. The sequence continues at coordinate 662,019 of NC_141817.1, forward strand.
CCTTTTTTGAAACAAGAAAGAAAGTAATAATGATAAAAAAAACTGCAGCTGATGAGGCCCTGATAATAAAACAGATCACAAGGAGGCAAGCCATCCGAACATTTTCCTGCAAGCCATTTTGTTCACCTGCAAGAGATGCGAAAACCTGTATCTTCATCTCGGAATAACAAATAATGACAAGCAAGAACCACCAAAGGCATCAGCCACATGACTAGGAAGTACAAATTAGCATTCAGTTATCCTTCATATGTTGTAATCCGAAGGGTCTCTCTGTTCAGCCCTGTGTTATTCTTCCTGCAAGACTTTGGACATCCAATATTTTCTTCCCTCATTTCTTCTCTCATTTCTTCTCTCCACCCTTTGTTCTCCAAGTTTTGGAAATTGAAGATCCTGAAGAAATTAGGCTGTTTTCTGGCTGATTTAGGAGGAATATTTTCGTTAACTTCAACAAAAGAATCTTCTCTTTTTTTTTTTTTTTTTTTTTTTTTTTTTTTTTTTTTTTTTTCTCTCTTTGGTCCTCTAGTGTATTAGGTGTACTTTGGAAGATTCAAACCATCTTTTACGGCTTTGCCATTGTTCTAGTAAGGCGTGACATTGTAGTTGGCAGGCTCTTAAGTTATAAATTCAGGTCGTGCAATGATGAAGTTATCTTAGGCACTACTTTTTAGGATACAAGCTATTTGTTGTGGCAGGCTGGCTAATTTGTTATTCTATGAAATTTTTGGTAGGAAAGAAACAAAGAATTTTCAAGTCTTCAGAGGCTGGGGCTCTTTTTTGCAATTTTTTGTTCGTAGTCCCTTTCATAGTTGGGTTGTGGCCCTTTTTGTACTTTTTGTCCCAATAAAATTTGGTTTGATTATTAAAAGAAACATCCATTCAGTTCTAATATATACTTAGTTCAGACTATAGTGGAAAGGTAGCTATATCACTCTTTCCAGCAAGACCAAACTCCAGCCTAGTTCAAGTTCATAGTTTTTCTTTATTATCCATTATCCATTTTCTGTTTTTTCTTTCTTTTAATTGAATAATCTGTTTTCCCTCTGAACAAAGAAAGACCAAGCTACACAAGACTAATAAGGCTGAAAGGAAAAGGGAGCCCAAACAAGAAAAATAATAAAACTATAATAAGAGGCCCCCAATTGTTTGAGAATAAAAATAGAGGGCAGTTACTAAAAATTGTGTATTGAATATTTAGATTATTTTCAGTGTGTCGGGCTTCATTTTCTTTACCAAAACCCTTCCTTCATGAATGGGTGAATTCAAAAGAGAGGCTTTCCCCTTCATGACAAATAGGTGGATTCCAACACTCCTCCCTCCATCATGACATCCTCTGCTTATCCCAAATCTTCGCAAAAAATGACATCTTAACAGGATATAAATAAATCTTCGCTCATAAATGAAGGACACACGAGGAACTCTAGATAACTTCCTAGGTAGTAATGCTAACCAAACAAGAAAAAAATGGTCCAGGAGAAACCAGATAAGCAAATCCAGAAAGAGAGATTATCAAGAAAAAAATGGTCAAGGAGAACTTCAGACAACCAAATACAGAAAGAGAGATTATCAAGAGCACCCCGGGGACACAAGAGTCCAAATACAACAAGCATTCAAATCTGGACAAAGAGGGGAACACAACGTATGGAGGATGGATTGTTGACTTCCCTTTTAGACAGGCTATTCAGGAGTGAAATTTACAACGCCGAACCACCTAAGGGCAATTGATTAGCAACAACCCAATGTTTTTTTAAAGCTTGAGGCACACTAAATAATTTTTTTAGGCGAACATTAGAAAAATATAAATAGTTTTTAATATATGAAGACAAGTGGTGTAACAGAATAATTGGATGATAAGAAGCTAACAAAATAGAACTTTTATTTGAGATGGTAGGAAAAAAACAAATATATCTATATCTATATCCATATATTTTTTTATAAGAGACAATTTCATTGATGTTTAAAATTTACAGAATGAGGAAGGTACAACTGTAGGAAGCGAAAATATTAGACAATTTACACCAAGATATAGCTTGATAAACAACATTATCGAAGAGTTTTATATAAGTTTGCGTCTCTTTTGTGAAAATTCTTTGATTTCTTTCTTCCACATATTCCAAAAGAAAGCCATGATGAATTTTTTTCATAGTAGAGTTTTTGCATTATTGAAAGGATGGTACAACTAAGTCATGTCCAATAAATCTTTGACCTCCCTAAGAAATATGAGATGTCATCCGAAGATATTGAGAATCTTTGTCTAGAAATTCTGAGCATATGTGTGTAGCATAAATAAGTGCCTTTGTGTTTCACTGTCTCAATAGCATAATGAACACCAATTTGAAATATAAGTTTTCTCCACAAATTTTTTTTGTGATGGATCTCCATATCCATTTTGCGAGTAGAGCTTTGTTATTCATTGAAAATAAACCAAGTCCTTTTTCTGCTGGGAAGTTTATGATATTCTATCAAACAAGGTCTATCAAATAAGGTGTGTGTCATCCTTCCCATAGATAGTTTCTAAGTAATCTTTCTATACCCATAGCACTTTTTGTGGCATTTCAAATAGAGACGTGTAGTAAGTGGAGAGATTGGATAGTGTGGCTTGTATTAGGGTGAGTCTTCCCCTTTTGTAGTAAAACATAATGATGATCATATTGATAACCTTCTTTCTATTTTTTCTACAAGTCTTCCAAAAGGAAAAGGATTTGTGGTTTTCTTTTGGGGGTAATTGTAGATACATATTCGGCCATTCCCCTTTTCTTTTTTATGATTTGTTGGTTAATTCTTCAATAATTTTTGTGCTAACATATGATGCCCATAATCTATCTTTTGGAGATTGATATTTTGTTCAGAGATTCTTCTGAAGGTTTTTATTGTCTTGAGCATGTTTTTTATGGAAGAGATATCCAACAAATCTAAAAAGAGGATTGTGCCCGGGAACTGAAGGTGGTTGATTATGAAGCCTAAGTGCTAATCTAAAAGCCGTTTATCTGCCCTTCGTCTTCGATCTTTGTGAGTAGGCGACTAAGGCCATCCATTAATTGTGAGAGGGAGAACCTTTTTAAGACATTCTGATAGCACCTTTGCTATGATTTTATACAGTTCGATTGTAAGACTTAGGGGAAAAAGTCTGCAAAAGTGCAAACATCCAATTTCTTTGAGACCAAACATATGTAGGTTTCATTTAGGTTGTCATTGATAACTCTATTTTGAAAAAAATGAACAGCTAAAGACCCCACTCAGCAACCCTAACGTTGAAAAGAATAGGCCAATGGTCCAAAATACTACAACTAAAAATATTTTTTGATGTCCTTGAAAAATATCCAGCCACTCTCTTGACAATAAAAGAATATGTCATACCAGTAAAGCACAAAGATTGGACCAAGAGAAGTTACCACTCACAAGAGGGGGATCCAGTTCCAACTAATTGTGAACTTGAACAAAACTATACAAATCAGGAGAAGCAGCTCACACCACTTCTAAGGACAAAAAATTAGGAAGATCCCATAGAATGACGATATCCCCAACTCACACAACTTCTAAGGACAACAAATTACGAGGAACCCACTGAGTGACACACCCCTAGAGTTACCTTCAGCTTCAATAACACCCCACTTAATGTTGTTATCGTTTCTCCTACATCACTTAAAAGAACTGTGAACGAGTGACATGTTAGCAATTTCAATCGTTCTAAAAAACAAGCCACCAGTCAGAAATGTTTTAGGAAAGCTTGCTGTACATTCCTACAAAGTTCTCACTCAACAGAGAAATAGAAAACTAAGTGAAATTATTAACCACTGATCTGAGTTAATGCTTCTTTACACACCTCAAAGCAGTAGACGAAATAAAGCATAGAGCTTGTTTATTAACTCAAGCTAATATACACTCTTAATTTATTCAAGCACTGACTAAAAAAGGTTTGATTATCGGTATGATCAAGTACTAAAATTAGCCAGAAAAACTTGCGAACATTCGAACTCACCGTTATTCCTCCCAGAGATTCACTCCGATTCCACCGACTCCACTTTAGGACCTAACAAAAAAACAAGAAGAAACAGCATCAGATGATCATAAAGGAGGGAGAGTCACATTTACTCGGTCATTGAAATTGCATAGGAAACCCGAAGAAAATAAAAGAAGAATAATCTAGCCAGCGAGCACCAAATTAAAAAGGTTGACATGAATCAGATTAATTTCGAAAAGTATATATCCACGGATTTATAAACCAACGATATTTCAGAAAACAATACTTCCAAAACGGAGCATATTTCCACTTATGAGCATCACCCAATCACAGCCAACCATCAGCGACTCGAAGTATCTCCATTTTCAACCAAAGATTGCAGAAATGATAATATTTCTCAGAAATTAAACAGAAATTAAGACGAAAAGAGAGAACCATGAAGGGATGGGTGGCGTCCATCCTTGCCCCAGCCGATGCCGCGAGTGGAATCGAGGTATTGTTGAACAAGGTGGCGGCATTTCTGAAGGTGGTTGACCCCTTCAATACGGTAGCACCATCTGAGCTTTTCCCTCAGTATCTTCGCCTTTTCTATTTCGATCCACTTCTCTCTCACAATGTGTTCCCTCATCTCCAGCATCGCCACTGGATCCTTATACGGATGCTCCGGATCGAAATCATCCGGCGGAGATTCATCGAATTCGACTGTCTTCTTCCTCCCCATAGTTTTTTTCCACCTCTTCTCTTTGCCTGCTCTCAGTTCTCAGGATCGCTCTCTCGCACCTACACGGGAGCACAACGCCCCATATTCCTTGTAGCTTCCTAACAAATGGGCTTGGTTCAATGGACTTCTGATTTTGGGCCCAATCTTGGTCCTCAAAGAGCCCATTGGGCCAAATATTTTAATGAAAATAACAAATAGTTAGATTTAAAATCGGCCCATTATTGATCCTTAAAAATGCCGAAGTATTGGGCCTAATGTTTTTTTCTATTTTATGAAAAGAACATAATAGTTACATTTAAACTCAGCCCATTTTTGTTGTCAGAAAGCCCAATGTATTGGGCCGAATGTTTTATTTTTATGAAATGAACATTAGTTAAGATTTAAACTCGGCCCATTATTGTTCCTCAAGAAGCCCAATTAATTGGGCCATGAAAATCCTCCAAAAGCCCAATATTTTGGGCCGAATGTTTTTCTTTTTTCAACGAAAAGAACATAATAGAAAATTTCTGCAATTTTCTGTCGCCCGAGCCTGAGGGAATCTCTAAACTTCCAGACGAGCAAACGCTACGCTGGGTCTTCAGAGAAACGCCCATTAACTACATACGAACCAAGTTTCGCTGCGCTGTTGGCGAGAAATTGCGAAGGAACAATCTCAGTCCCAATTGGCGTTGGAACGTAGAACATGGCTGGAAAGCAAGTTACCGGCACCGGTCTGCCGGAGAGCATCGCGGGAATGTCGAAGAACCAACTATATGAAATCATGTCTCAAATGAAGGTACTTATCTTTTCTCTCGCTGTCGGAATCTATATTGGTCTGTCCCCCCTCTTCGTCCGCTTTCTGAGTTCGATCTTTGTCTCTGAGCAATGTCCGGATATCGGAGGAATGATTACTGCACTGTTTATTATTATGCAGACACTGATCGAACAGAACCAGCAGCAGGCGAAACAAATCCTTATCCAAAACCCGCTATTGACCAAAGCTCTTTTCCAGGTTTCAATTTTTAGGTTTTTCGTGTCTTGAGAAAAGTTCATTTCATTTACCATTTAGAGCTAGCCAGTTAATCTTCTCTTGGCCAAGTTTTAACAAATAGGGCTGTACGTGAACCGGATTTTGAATAATCGCTAGTGCTTCGAGGAAATTGAATGTGTTTTAGTAATGTGCACACTTGTATAATCTCTTGCGAGGATTAATTTTAATATCTTTTGAAGTAAACCTGTTGGTGGGTCATATTCTTGAAGGAATGGATTTATCTATTCTGGGTGAAATCAAGCAAGTTTTTTAGCATCTCTCTATCTTTCCCAATTGCATTCAAGGACGTGTATTCTTGAAGACGACGAAAGTAGTCTGGAGCACGAGTTTTCTTCTTATTACCCCCTTGGAGACAGCATTGACTGTCAAATGTTTGTATGGCCTACTACAAGCGTCAAGTTTGAGCACTAGATTGTGTAGGCATTTGTTTGTTCAGAATCATTTTTAACAACTAGGCGTGACTGCAAATGTTATTTATAATATTAATTTATGCTCTAGGGTACACTGAGTTATGTGGTTAATAGTCTGGACCCTTTTTACTTGTTAATCAGCACATTTAGAGGTTTTACCTTTAATTCCTCTTTTGATTACTGAAAGTATTATTGATTCTACTGTTTTATCTACCAGGCGCAGATCATGCTTGGAATGGTACGACCGCCTCAGGTAGCGTGCCATTGTTATTCTACTATTTTTCTTTTTCTTTTTTCTGCATTTTCAATCAGCTTATAGGTATACATCTAAGTTATTCTTCTGTTTAGATTCCAAGCGTTCATCCTTCTGCCTCACAGCATTCTCAACCATCAACTCACACAACTCAACAATCAAATATTCAGCCTACTCAAACATCAGCTGCTCAAATAAATTTGCAAGAACAGACAAGTACACCACCTTTGGCCCCTCCTAGAAAACAATATCAGAACCAACCATCAATGCCCGTCTCATCAACTACTCTTCCTACCACTAACATTCAGCCCCGGTCAGCACCTCTGATTCCCCTACAGACACCACAGCATCCCAAGGGATTTGATATGCCCCAGGCAAATCCCAATTCTGCGCCACAACCCTCTCAAATTCCAAATGTACCTCCAATTCTTCCCTCTGCTGCTCAGCCACCTCTACTTCATCAACCCCAGATTTCAACTGCTTCCATCCAGCTGCAGCAGCCATTACAAACAGCTGAGATTCCCCACCTGCCTCCACCGGCACCATTGCCCTCACATTCCAGAGCACCTACGGGTCCAAATTTCCATCAGCACTACCCCCCTCAAATGGGCCACAATATGAATTACCAACCTCCTGGCATCCCACAGCATGTTTCTCAGCCCATATTTCATGTAAGTCGGAGTTTTAGTTTTCAAGCTAAAATTCTCTTTTGGATTTACAGTACACAAATCTCCAAGTGAAAATGATTTCTCAACCTCTCTAATCTATTTTTTAAATGTTCTAGTCAGGTACCAAACTCCCTCCTGGCATGGGAAACTCATTTCCCCCAGGACAGTCGGCACTCCCTAGTCAGCCACCCCCTCAATCAATGTATCAGGTACTTTTTTTTCTTTTTTCTTTTTTACTTGATTACAATGTGTTTATCCTGGAAAATATTGTATAGTAAATATGTCTATCTATGGAATATTTATTGTTTTCAACATTTATAATATTATTCATTTAGTAAGCCATACATGTGGAATTTGCTGTGGGAATGGCAGTTTGGTGGTGGAGTTCTTTTGGGGTTATTGGGGCTTGGAATAGGTTTGGGGGAGGTGGTTTTGCACTCCCCTTTTAGCGAGAAGGGTATAGTGGTGTGGCAAGCAAGCTTCTTTGCCATTTTGTCGGGTAATTGGTTGGAGTGTAATGGTAGGATTTTTAGGGATATGGAGAATTCTAGAGAATAGGTTTAGGAGTTGGTGAGGTTTAATTGTTCCATTTAGACTTAGTTCACTAGAACATTATGTAATTATGATATTGGTCGTGTTCTTTTGGACTAGAGTCATTTTTATAGTTAATGTGTGTTTTTTAGGACTTCTTTTTTGTTCACCTTTGTATTTTTCGTGAAAGTTTGGTTTCCTTCCAAAAAAAAGTTATAGGTTTTTGGTAGAAATTGTTCGTGTTTGCATTTGTCTGATATAGACACAGTTATGCTTTTAATTTTCGGCATAACTAGTTCACTATACCCTTGTGTAACTATGATATCAGTCTGGTTCTTTTAGATTAGAATCATTTTTATAATTAGTGCTTGTTTTTCGAGGGCTTCTTTTTTGTTCACCCTTGTATTCATCATGAAAGTTCGGCTTCTTACCAGAAAAATTGTAAGTTCTTGGTAGAAATTGTTCATGTTTGCATTTGTCATGTGTAGACACAGTTATGCGTTTAATTTTTGGCGTAACCCCTTTAAGACATTAGATGGTGGAACTTGGGTTACCTGAAAGAAAACTATTGTAGCAGTCATAATGTTTGTTCTCTTCTAATCTTTTGGATGTCATAGATAGTCTTGTTAGGTCCTATCTAATGAGAAAGAGGAAGGGGTTTGATATTCTTTGATCTTGCACGGTTCTCTATTGAGTTTCCATTTGTGGATTTGGTACGTGTTAGGCGAGTAAGTATTCTGCATTTTGGATATTACGGAGGACAAACACTTCAAAAGTTTAGTATGAGTGGCATTTGTTGTTTAATTATTCAAAAGTTTTCAACAGGGTTTGCGTATGCAAACTGGTCTTGAGAATGCCATCTACTTGTAGACCAAATTATTTAAGCCATTACAAACAATGTCAAATAACCACAGTATTAGCTGTTTAATGTCTCGTTTGGTGCATATTTCTCTCAGGCTGGAGGTTCTAAATTAGGTACAGAATTCATGAATCAAGTTGGAAGTTCAAAGCCTGCTGACAGAGGGCCTTGGATGCCTGGCCCTCCAGAAAATCCTACACATCCACAGCAACTCGCCGGACCACCACCAATACCATCAGTCCTTGGTCAGATGGCCCCTGGCAATCAGCCTCGTGCTGCACCACCGGTACTTTTCTAATTACTTTCTTTTTTCTGTTTTGAACGACAAGTTTTTCTAATTACTTTCTTTTTTCGACAAGTTCTTCTTTTTCATTTTGTTATTGACCTTTGTCTCTCCCCTCCCTTTTCACCCGATTTTGGTTCAGTTGAGTCAGGAGATGGAGAAGATGTTACTTCAACAAGTCATGAGTCTCACACCAGAACAAATTAATCTCCTGCCTCCAGAGCAAAGGAATCAAGTGCTTCAGCTACAGAAGATACTGCGGCAATGAACAATGTTCTTCGGGCAGGATTCTCTTGATTTTCTCCCCTCCCCCTTTGTTAACTCAAAATGGTTTTTAGGCTGCTAGGGGAAGTCTTGTTACTATTGTATTTTTTTGACTTATGCAGATTTGATGTATTACAATTTCAACTTTTTCCGGAGTGTAGACAAACTTTATAAATCAAACTAAAATGTAGAAACTTTGATTTGAGAAGAATTTGTAATGCTTAGAACTATATTGTTAAATTGTCAACATACATTTTTTTTCTTTTTTCTTATTCTTTTTCTTTCTGTGGGCTGTTAGCTTAACAGTTACCGCTGGAAGATTAAAACTCTAACAAATGAAGCGAATTCTGCCCAATTGTTCAGAATAAATAAGAATTCCTATACGAAAATGTATGGACTCAATCTAAATAACATGTACACTTGTATCAGAATCTCCAAATGCATATGCCGAGTCATGATTTGTACAGCAAACTGGTAAGGTCGAGAAGTCTGATGGATCCGATTATTATCCAAATGATCTTCTACTTGAGGAAGGGGATGAGTTGAGAAACTCCTGACCAAGTTCCTTGATCTTGTTTATTAGAAGCATCTGTTCAGTTTCAAGCTGTGCCATATACTCCTCTTGCAGATCCTCTAGACTTTCCAGCTCACTCATGCCCGTCGCAAGTCCTTCAAGATTGCTATCTTCAATGAAACTTTGTAACTTGTTCATCATTTGTTTCATCTGCAAGAAGAAGAGATTTGAAGCTATCATGACAAAAAGTTGGATCGTAAACACGTTTGAAGTTCTTTACAACTGACCTGACTGGAAATCCGATGAGCTTTGTTCAAGGAAATTTCAGAATCCAGACTGGTTTTTGAGTCCAAACTAGATCTCTTATCAAGTTCTGGAACTCTCTTGGTGATTTGGATATGTATCTCTCCCTTTTTAACCCCCTGAAGTGGTATCCATTTGTCAAACATCTGGTTTGGAGGCAGCCCTTGATACTCCACAACACAATCACCTATGCTTGACGTTGGGAGCAGAGCATTGTGGTCTTTCACATGTAACAGCAGAGCGCTGCCATTGTCTGGAAACTCCAGAATCTGATTCCACTGGGGCCTTAGAGTTTTGTACATAACCTGCAACAAAATTCATAATTAAAACAATTTCAAAAAGAACCTTATGGCTGATGATGAAATTAGAACTTGAAAGATACCTTGGTTCTTTTCTTCAACTTCCCATATTGGACCCTCACGTAAGGATCACTCGTCCCTCTGAGATCAGCAGCAACAAGGTCTCTTGCTTCAACTAGAACGAGTTCGATCCAACCATTTGTTGGAGCCAAGCTTGATCCCTGGGGACATGGAGGAATGATTCAGATATGAAGTATCATATGATTCAGATATGAGCTTGTTAAACATACCCTTGATCCTTCATTGTCATCCACTCTGATAGCTTCTATTTGAAGCCTTAATTCTCCAGAATTCACCTTTTCAAGAGGAATCCATACATCTCTAACTGACCCTTCTACTAATCCTTCCAGATTAACCCTTGCACTCCCAGTGTTATCATTGCCAAAGATGTCTTCAGTAAGGCATTTCAACTTTAGATACTCACCACCACCGATCTCATCAAATTCAAACTTCTGATTCCATAATGGATTGAAGGAGTGAGCAGTTCTTGTGCGCTGGAGAGACTGAAATTATAAACAACAATCATCAAAGGGTTAGCATCATCATTACTCTTAAAATATTTGAGAGATTAGAAGGAAAGAAAACTACCTTTCCATACTGCAATTTGACATATGGATCACACTTTCCATTCTTGTCTTTTGTTGGAAGATCCTTTCCTTCCACAACTGTGATGTTGATCTTTCTTCCCGTGCTCGAAACAAAACTCGACGCCCCGTAGAGAGATTGTTGTGGACTAACATGGTACCTGTTCGAACTATGTGAACCATCTGAGTACATCCATTCCTTTAAAACAAGCCTCACTGACAGCTGCAACGACATGGATTACATAGTATGTCAGCACGACAGAATCAGCTGCTGCAGCTTAGCAAACTATAAAGATTTTACCTCTCCACAAAAGGCCCCTTCAAATGGAATATCCATTTCAACTTCTTTTCCACAAAACTCAGCATGCCTGGCTATCACACTAGAGTCTGGTCCTATTGCCCAAAATGTTGTGGAATCGTCTGCAGCATATTTCATCTGCTCATAGAGAACAAACTTTGAATTAGCTAATCACGGGCACACCGCCTGGTGACTGGCTCAGATACCATTTGTAACAGTTCGAGTCCACCGCTAGCAAATATTGTCCCCTTTGGACTTTTTCCTTTCGGGCTTCCTCTCAAGATTTTTAAAACACGTATGCTAGGGGAGGTTTCTACACCCTTATAAGGAATGCTACGTTCCCCTCTCCAACCGATATGGGATCTCACAGCATGACGAAGAACATATAACTTAAACGAGTTTGTATGATTATTGAGTAATTTATACCTTAACCTCACAACTTGCAAGATAATCATGCTTCACATGGCTTGGATTATACTCATAAAGATGAAACCGTAGAGTTCCTGTATCTTCGTGTAAGATCATATTGAATGTGGCATTCCACTGAGGGTCTGAACCTGATCTTGCATCTGTTTTTCTACTAAGCTTTTCAAGTTCAACCTCAACAAATGTCTGCAGATCTTTATCATTAAGATGCTCTCCGAATGAGCCATTAGAAGAGTGGCTTTGTTGTCTTCTTGTTGGACTTCCTTTCAAGCTACTTCGATACAGTTTTCTGGCAGAAATGACAGTCACATATATGATACCACCAACAGCCTTCTTCCTGAGATCAACGGGGGGCAAAGAGAAACAGCGCCTGCGTGGTTCAACCATTGTCCTAACCATAGTATCTGTAAAAATTTTGACCTGCATAAGAGAGGACAGATTGTTGAGATACTCAAATGGAGTAGCAGTGATAGATGTAGGACTATACCAGCCAGGAGGAAACACCAGGGAGCTCTGTTGCAGGCAATGATTGGCTTCCACCACTTCCAAAAGCAATTCCTATTCTTACATCAGGAGTTGTCACAAACGAAAATAAAACTGCCTTCCCATCCAAAATAGGCATCAACACAAGCTGTAAAGGTAATCCAAATAACAGATGAAATTTTAAGACATTGCTAACTTTTGAGTGACTGTGGATTTTATATGGTGGAGTGGCAACTGAAACTCCCAAGACATCCTAAAGTCATAGGAAAAACTCGTGAACAATAAATCAAACGGAATGCACATGTCATCTGTGAGATCCCACATCGGCTGGGGAGGAGAACGAAGCAATCTTTATAAGGGTGTGAAAACTTCTTCCTAACAGACGTATTTTAAAAACCTTGAGGAGAAGACTCAAAGGGAAAACCCAAAAAGGACAATATCTATTGGCGGTGGGCTTGGTTCGTTACAAATGGTATCAGAGCCAGACACCGGGTGATGTGTCAGCAAGGAGGCTGAGCCCCGAAGGGGGTGAATTGATCTTGTGTGCTACTTATGCTGAAAAATTAAAACGAACACAGTTGAGGGAAGAGGGAAAGAAACTATACGTACATCACCCTTTATATGTAGACTATTTATGACAATCCGTGCAGTTCCCATAAGTGGCTTGGCCAGTTTGGCTTGCAACAAAATGCTCATTTCATTTGTGTCCCAATCGAAATTCAAATGCATGATTCTCTGTCAAAACTCGATCACAAAACTATGTTCAGATTTCAAGTCTTAATCACAGAAAACTACAACCAAACTAGAAATATGATTATACATAATGGAAAAACAAAGAGAGTCCAACCTCACCACCACAAGTTAACCATCGAACCCCACCAAGACCCAAGCTAGGAGGGCACGAGCCTAGAGAAAACTCCAGCAGTTCCATGTTTTCCTACACGAAATTGAGCAATTTGGGTATGTTTTTGTATGTAACATCTAAAAGATGGAATGGCCAAAGTAGGTGTACTCACAATAAGCCTCGACTTTCGGTCCTTCAACCGTTTCTGCATAGAGAAACTTTTAAGTAAGTCAAATGATGTCAATACTCAAATTTTTATGTGTAGAACAAGTAGGGTACTCACATTTACTGCGGATGAAAACTTTGAGGAAAGTTTTGGATTAAAATAATTTGGCCATACTTCCATCAACAGCTTATTCAACCATGCACAGGGTTCCAGAGGTGTTTCAGGCTGTTTAAGTGATGAATAAAGGAGGAAAGAAATTAGGCTACCACATTCAAAATCTCAAGCAGTCATCGAGGAGGAAAGCAAAAAAGAGCAAAGATGTACCGAAGTGTTTGTTACAAGTCGCCTCCATTTTGTGTTCAAATCATCAACAATTACTTGGCGTTCATAACTCCCATACTGCAGGAGAAAGATGATATTGCGTTGAATCTTTAACGTTGCTCAAACACAATGACATAATCATAACACCATTTTCCAGACAACATCTCCCCCACATGACAATGTTGAGCCAAGTGATGGGGATATCAACCAAGGGCCTATGCTGATGGCTTTATCACCGTTTGGGAATATCAATCAACCAAAAAAACTTCATAGATATAGCTGACATTTTCCATAGTTTTCAATAATTAATGAATCTACTCGACACCATGATTATGTTACTAATGTAACGCCCCAGGCCCATTAGCAGATATTGTCCTCTTTCGACTTTCCCCTTCGAGCTTCCTCTCAAAGTTTTTAAAACGCGTCTGTTAGGGAGAGATTTCCACACCCTTATAAAGAATGTTTCGTTCTCCTCCCCAACCGATGTGGGATCTTACAATCCACCCCCTTCCGGAGCCAGTGTCCTTGTTGGCACACCGCCTTGTGTCCACTCCCCTTCGGGGCTCATCCTCCTCGCTGGCACATCGCCCGGTGTCTAGCTTTAATACCGTCTGTAACAACCCAAGCTCACCACTAGCAGATATTGTCCTCTCCTCAAGGTTTTTAAACACGATGGTTAGGAAGAGGTTTCCATACCCTTATAAAAAATGTTTCGTTCTCCTACACAACCGATGTGAGATTTCACCACTAATCTTTATTGAATATAAAAAAAAAACATGGGAGAATGATTGAAGAGTCTAATCACTAACGTGTTACATCAATGTAAATTCTTCAAGTTTGACAAAGAATTAGATAGTTCAATGACTTATTCAATCAAATTGCTGCTATATTTGCAATGGTAGAATTAGCTTCTTCTGCTACATTGTAACTTGTGTCTTCTGATTATGAATGGGCAGACATATTTGAGCATTGACTCAACTCCAAGTCTCAAACACAGGTTTTGAACGGAAGAACAAACATCGAACATTATATGGGCAGAAACAGGAAATTCAAGAATTCAATCAAATACATTCCAATTGTGGCAAAAAAACAGCGTTGAAATAAGAGATAAACAAACCTGTAAAGTGGCCCACACAGCAACAGCCAAAGGAACCCAATTGGAGAGAGAGAAGACCCATCTCTCAATACTCCAAGCAATAAGAACCAAAGGTATCAGAAATGGAAGAAAAGGCTTCTCCCTCATTAAATGGCGGAAGAACTCCATGGCCCCTTCGCCGTTGAACAAACCCCTCTTTCGCCCACTTGGGCCACCCACTCTGCTCATTTGGAACGATTCCCACAAAAATTCTAACCTCCTCTAAGTCCGCCGTTGCAGAGCATCAAGAAAAAAGTTGAAAGATCACAGTTTTAGAAAAGTCAAAATCCGAGAATTTGAGGAAAACAAAGTAAAATCAAGTGGGTCTCATAATTAAAATGTGAACTGAAAAGGGTGAACCCGTGGGGGAAGCTAATGGGGAAATTTCGAATAGGAAGCCAAGAAGACGAAGAAGAAAGGACATGTCAATCCAGTTCGTGACTGTGACAACGACAGATTTTTGTGTCGAGCTCTTGGAAGTTTTAATTTTTAGAAAAAAAAAAAAAAAACCAACCAGCAGGCAGTTGGTAAGTTGACCCACAAGGATGTCAATATAGTTGGCCCCACGCGTTTTCCCGCGCGTACGCTCACCGATTTCCTGACCCGAACAGATCAAATTTTAAAATGGGTAATTTTAATAAATATGTTTAAAAAGTATTTACTACCGTAATTAAGTATCTTTTTTTTCCATACCCATCCTCACCGTCGCCTTCAACCAACGCTTCCCCGATCAGTGTGGAGGCAGCGGCGGCGGCGGAAAAGACGACGGAGGAGTAGGAGGAGGAGAGACTTGACTCGTTCACAGGAAGGAGGGATGGGAAGTTAAGGTCATTTTAATAATTTAATGTTCCCTAATGGAGCTCACGATTGGTTGACTTCTTATTTAATTAAATGTCCAATGCGTCTAATTTGGTTGGATAAATCATTTGGCTAAGTTTGGTATTTCTTGATTCAAGCTTCATCATTGACCATATCAAATGGCGACAAAATAAAAGCTCTTTTTTTTTTTTTTTTTTTTTTAATCTCCATTTTAGTTCAATAACGTTTTGCAGTTGACTGTAAATTCCACGTAGGCTCTAGTTTTTTTTTAACATAAATTAAAATTATTATTTATCTTCTTTTCTTATAAAATGAACCATCAATATTTGAAAATAAATATAACTGTATTTTTTTTTTCGTCCAAAAGATCACATAATATGAAATAAGAAATTATAATCATAAAATTATTCAATATAAATTTTTTTGTTTATAACAAAAATAAGAATATGTCAACTTGGATGCAATATTATTTATTTTTTGGCACATGTATTAAAAAGAATAATAATATTATAATAGATGAAGGAAGACTATCCATTGAATCAATATTCAATGCTTGAACATTTCCGTCATCTATTAAAGTATGTAAGGTGAGAATGAATAGGATAGAAGCAATGAAAAATTACACTCTCACCCTTCAAAAAAAAAATGATGATACAACGGTTCTTTAAAATATTATTATTATTACATGCTAATTTTTTAATTTGTTTTATGATTGGCGCATAAAATATTTATATTCAAATAAAATGTCAAAATTTTAATTTGTTTTATGATAAGGTTGGGTTTACAAATGGGCCTGTTTTCTGTCAAAGACTGTGGCCCAATTAACACGCTACGTGGGCTTGAAATTTAGCCTGTTTAACCACATTAGCGGAAGGCTTGTACGTACCCTTAGGCTTGTTATTAATTTTTTTTTATTAAAAATAATAAAAGGAATAGATATCGTTAGCTGAATTAATAAAGATAGTGTGCAATAATACTCTTAAATTTTTTTTAAAAATCATAATATATTTACATTTAAAAAAAAATCAAAAAAATATTCTCACATTATAGAAATCGTTAAAAATATTCTCACACTGAGTTGTTGTTTTAAAAATATCTTTAAACTTTAAAGGGTTTAAGTAAATACCTCCAATTTTTTTAAAATTTTAAAAGAAAATTTTAGTGTCAATATTTGAACGGAAAATCGTCCATTCATATCTAAAAAATTATCTCCAATTTTTTTTTTATAGTTATTTTTTTAAAGTTAATGGATATTTTTTTAAAATGTCGTACTGTTGTAAGTGTATATTTATTTTTTAAATCAGAGTTTAAAGTTGTTTTAAAAATTTTTAAAAAGATTTAAAGGTATTTTTGGAGTTTTTTTTTTTTTTTTTTTTTTTTTTTTATAATAATTAAGAGTATTAATAAAAAAAAATTAAAAATTGGTGGGTATTTTTGAAACCAGTATTAACGAATTTCATGATAAGATTTTTTTATTATTTTTTTTAAAGAGTTTATAATTGAAACTTTAATAGAGGTATTTTTTTAGACAAAATGTAAATTAAAATTTTTTAATGATATTTTTATTAATTTAGTCCTTTTATTATTATTAAAACTAATAACACCACTTATAAATTAGGATCCTTTAAAAAAATAAAAAATAAAACGATTTTTTTTTTAAAAGTAAGAAAAAAAAAAATCAATGTTGGTTGAATGGAATCATCAAAATAAAATAAAATATTTCACTAAACTTTATCATTTGATTCTTTATATGTATCTAATAACATATTTAATTCTTAATAATTAACACATGTATTATTGTTCAAAACACAATCAACACATATATTACTGCATATGAAAATCTATTATTTTATTTTAAATTTTTTATACATATTAAATCTCAATCAAATCAAACTAGGTCAAGGGTTCACTCTTTCTCCGAGAGAATCACATCAAGACAAAAAAAATGCTTTAGCACGTAGGAAAGACATCTTAGTTTTCAAGCTATTGAATCACTGGAATCAATTCAAGAGGGTTTTTAAGGAAGAGTCGTGGCTCCACGTCACCCGCCTTGTCTCCCTATTAATCTTTTATATGGTTGAGATACTTACGTACTCCTTTTCGTTACACAGTTAAGTATATTCGTCCTATTATAAATTTATTATTGTTTTCTTCTTAACATAGTTTATAGTTAGTGGATAAGACCGTAATTTTAGACATTAAACAAAGCTTTTTTCTAGATAAATTGGTTAGGGGTGTTGACATACGAAAACATGTCTCTATTGGATGTGATTTTAAGTTAATATCACACCAACAATGACAACTCATTCCAATCATTGCCTTATTTCGTTATGGGTCTCTCACAATAGCTTAATTAATGTCAGTGACGAATAACAATAAAAATTATCTTATACTATATTCTCTCGTAGAAAATAATTTGTTTAACAAACTTTTTAATTAATATATAATTAAGTTGTTTAATTTTATAATTTTCCTAACATCAAAAACTCGAACAAAATTCAATTTGAATAAATAAAATATAATTTGGGAAGCAAGATTATAAAGTAAAATTGAATTGGATTATGACAAGCCACCAACCAAAATGAAGAAGGAAAAAGTTGATGGGTGATGTCGGATTTTGGTGTGGGTATGGATGCATGAACTTTATCTCCTTGTTCATGCATACTCCAAAAACACCAAGTTAAAAAGAGAAGGGAAGAAAGATTTAGTGGGGAAGACATTCATCAACCCTTTTTCATGCATGTTTGCTTACAGATCATACTCTGTTTTTCTTAGATATTAATAATAAATAGTTGAATTTATACTCGAAAGGATAGTTTAATTTTATCATGTTTAGGTAAGAGTGTAGTTCTGTTCGTCAGAGAGACATACACCATCAATCAAGAATTAGACCTTTTAATCATTATTTCCACTTGTTTTTAATCTATGTGTAACAGTCCAAGTCCATCACTACTCAAGATTGTTCTCTTTTATACTATTCATCAAATGTTTTTAAAAAACATCAGGTTTCCACAATCTTATAAAAAATGTTTTATTCTCCTATCTAACTAATGTGGGATCTCACAACCCATCTCTTTTTTTGGACTCAGCGTATTCGTTGACACTCGTTTCTCTCTCTCATTGATATGGGATCTCACACTGTATGATTATGAAAAAAAAATTAAAAAAAAATCATGCAATATTCCATTATGACCTTAGGTCTAACCAAGATTAAAATATGGATATCAAAATTTTAATTTTAATAAATATATTCATATTCATTTCAAGATAATTAAATTCTTTTCATATTCTATGTTTGAAAAAATAAATAGATATTTTATAAATTAATATTTTAGTTGAATTTAAAACAAAAAAATTTGAAGAATTCAAATTAATTCAATCTAAAAATGATGGTTAGATTGAGTTGAGTACATAATTAAATTAGAGTAGGCAGAAAAAATTTATAACTCGAATAATTGATTGGATATAAAAAAAATGTGTTAACCTGATTTAATTCAACCCTACCCATTGGAGGCCCGGACGTTAATTAATAATATTATATTTACATTTTTTGAATGAATTGAAACATAGAGACCAATAAGATAAGTTGAAAATATAATTATAATGGTTTGGGTATGAACTTTTTCCTTCACCACATGGAGTTTCTGTCTTCAATTATTATTGGATACAATGCATCCATCCCTTTAACCATACAATGAAATTTCTGGAGAAAAAAAAATCTCTTCTATATTAATATAATACAATCATTTACTTTATGAAATTGGAAGTATGAATAATATTTTATTTTTTGTCGACATGTGGTATCCCAAAGGGCTTAGCTTTTTGTCCAAACTGGATTTCCACAATCGACTTGTCGTTCGCAATCCCCATTTTTTCTTCAACCCACTTTGCTTCTAATGTCTTATTCCATTTTTGTCACTCAATTTTGTCATTTTCATACTTTTACCCACACATTTGGTTTTTTTTGCTATTTCGTCCTTTAACCCTTTGTATTTTCCCCTTTAAACTTATTCCAAAGTGAGCAGGACATCATACAAACATACATACTGTTTTCGAGTATATTTTATTTTTGTTGAAGATTATTGAGAAGGAGATCATGAGTTTATAAGTGAGAAATACTATCTTCATTAGTATGAAGCGTTTTGGAGAATCTCAAAGTAAAGCCATGAGAGCTTATGCTCAAAATGGACAATATCGTACCATTGTGGAGAGTCGTGAATCAAATTTAGGCAAGAAATTGATTAAGAAGGAAGAAAGAGCTACTCATGAACAACCATGTTGTTATATGAAGACTCAGAGGATCTTATTCAGGTCCAATCAATTTGGAAGATGTGGGAACTAAGAATTAAAGCCCTGTCGGACCCAAAACCCATTATTGGATTCAGTAATGAAAATGACAGTAAGATTGAAAATAAAATAATGTTTTAGGTATTAAAATTTTGAGTTGATGATCCAAAAAACTAACCCATTACATTTAGATCCATGGAATTTGTGAGATGTATGATAGAGGGGTTGATTACAAGGATAAATCAATGTTTAGTATTGGCTTAAGGGAACTAATAATTAATATAGGAGCTAAGTTGTAAGCTAAGCTTGTTCATATTGCTGTGGAATAAGAACCAAAGCTCATGGCAAAGGGACCATCTTCAGTTGATGCAACCAATACTCCTCCATTTCCTTCTCTCATTTCCTTTCCCTGCACAATTTAATCACATTCAAACTGTTATTCAATGCCAAGACTAGTTTAAAGCATCATGCTGTTTGGTTAGCTTTTGAGAATTCTAACGATTCTTGGACTAGAAATCATTTAGAACGTTTAGAGAAGGTCGAGAGTAATGCAGCAACTTTTGAAAGAATATGGCTGGCTGACACGGTTTTTATAACAGCTCAAGCCTACCGCTAATAGATATTGTCCGTTTTGACCTGTTACAGCCTCACGGTCTTAAAATGCGTCTACTAAAGAGAGGTTTCCACACCCTTATAAGGAATATTTCGTTCCCCTCTCCAACTGATGTGGGATCTCACAATCCACTCCCTTGGAGGCTCAACGTCCTCGCTGGTACACTGCTCGGTGTCTGGTTCTAATACCATTTATAATATCCCAAGCCCACCGCTAACGGATATTGTCCGCTTTAGTCCGTTATGTATCGTCCTCAGCCTCACGGTTTTAAAACGCATTTACTAGGGAGAAGTTTCCAAACCCTTATAAAAAATGTTTTGTCCCCCACTCCAACCGTAGTGGAATTTCATCGTTTTTTTAGTAATTTAGACTATAATCTACCTTCAATCTATCTGCAGTATCTGAGTCTGAGTTGAAGTCATAATAGGAGCTTGCAGCTGTGAGTTTCATAGAAAGAAACTGCAAAAAAACAGAACAAAAGAAAGAAAAACAAGATCATTAAAGACATTGTTTATGTTTTTTTTTTTTTTTTTCAAACTCCAAATGTTTTGCTTTCAGCTTTACCTCAACTTGATTCTGCAAAGATTGCACATAATTGATTATCTCATCCAACATCACTGCCATTCCCATTGTCTGTACAAGACAATGCCATAAGAGAAGTTATAAGAAACTTGTGTTTGTTTTCATTTAAGGTTGTCTTCAATTTTCATTACCTTGTAGCATCCAGGGACAATGTCTTGCAAACATCTCAATCTTTCATTGATTTTTCCTCTTCTTATCTGTTTGAGGAGAACAATGTTTGTATCATTTCAAAAAGAAAAAGAACAAGAAAAAGACCATGAAGTTTATGCAAATTTACCCTTTCTGCTATACTGTGACTGTCTGTTGCTTGACCTCTTTTGGCTCTAACATGAACCACTTCCCTCGGTTTCTCTCCGTCGTTTTCGTCGCCCTTTTTCGACCGCTTTCCTTTTCCAGAGTTCTGCAGACATGAAAATGAGAACACCCCAATGAGAGTTTTGTAGATTGACAATAATATAGCCAAAAGAAGGGGTTTTTGGATGAGTTGAATACATTTTTAGTCTGAGGGGTTGAGTTGCCAGAGCTGCTTTCAGATGCCTCATTTTGAAGCCTTCTTTTCTTGCTTCCATGGAGGTCATTTCCAGATGGATTTGTAGGCTCAAAAACAGGTGCAGTGATCTGATTTGCTTGACAGAAATTTTCTCCCCAAATTTCCGGGAATCTGGGAGGAACAGCAACTTGATTGCCAAAGAAACTGTCGTTGAACAGAACAGGAATGTTGTCAAGAAAATTCAGACTTGGAATTTGGTTGGGATCCATGTCCATTAGAGGAAAAGGTGAAGGCTTTAAGCTCTGGAAGTTTGCCGTGAACTCAGCCATGGAATCTTTGAAACCAAACCTTCCAAAGCCCAACTGTGTTTTTGGATAATGAAGCTCTAAAGCTGTTATTTATAGTGTGGGATTAGTGTATGATTGAGTCTCTCTCATTCTCAATTTTAAGCTTTTGTAATAAAACAATGAAAATTAAGGGTCTGGTCTCATTGGCCCTCCAAAAATGGACCCCATATTTCATAAGGCATATCCAATAATGATAAGCTTTTGGCTCTTTGCTCTCAATATTCCTTTAACTTATCCACACAAGCCCTTGTTTTGAGAATAGCAAATTGCAGCCTCAAATAACTTCATTACAGCAAAGTGAAATGGAAGTGAGAATATCGACATTTGAACAGAAATCTAGTGTGAGATCTCACGTCGGTCAGAGAGGAGAATGAAGCATTTTATATAAGGGTGTGGAAACTGGAAACTACTTCTTAGCAGACGCGTTTTAAAACCTTTGAAGGCAATCTCGAAAGAGAAAGCCTAAAGAGGACAATATCTGCAAGCGGTGGATTTCGACGTTAGAAATGGTATTAGAGCTAGACATGGGGGCGATGTGCCAATGAAGAGGCTGAACCCTGAGGGGTGGACACGAGGCAATGTTCCAGCAAGGATGCTGGGCCTCGAAGTGGGGTAGAGGAGTCCCACATCGATTGGAGAAGGGAACGAGTGTCAGTGAGGATGCTGGGCCCTGAAGGGGTGAATTGTGAGATCCCACATCAAACATATTTTATACAAGGGTGTGGAGACCTCTCCATAGCAGACGCGTTTTAAAAACCTTGAAGAGAAGTTTGAAAGGAAAAGCCGAAAGAGCTTATCGGTGCGATCCCTTTAGAACATGACCACCATAAAGGTCAACTTTTCATACATGCTAAAGAGAAATTGATAGGAAAGTGTACTATTTATAAGGTGAGCCATCCTTTTCGAAAGGGTATAAATCACTATATTGTAGTGCACTTCCCTCCTAATATGCTTTGTTTTGTGCAAATGTGAAATGAACCTGGCCGACATTGATGATTACCAAAATGAAACATTTGGAAATGTTAATGTATCTGATCTCCTAATTGACCAACAACATGTTTTCTGTTAGATTATCATTTTCTTCCCATAAAGTTTGAAGCTTTTAAGGTATGTGGTTTCATTTAATAAAGTGGGAGAAGTATCAACATCTTCATTAGAAAGTTATAGCTTGATTCATTGTCATACCTAAGTGTTAATAGCAACTAAAGTACAAAATTCTAAGCTTATCTATTAGATACATAGTTCTAATAGAAACAAGCCTTTGACGTTTATAAAATATCAAAAGTAATATTAAAAAAATATGAATCCTTTTTAAACGAGAGTCAAAATTCACGAGAAAATTAATGGCTTGAAAAATGTAAAATTCCACATCAATTGAAGAGATAAATGAAACATTTTTTTTATAAGAATGTGAAAACCTTTCACTAACCGCGTGCGAGCCGAAGATGCTCTCGGGTACGGTCCTTAGGCCCTTCTCTGGTTGTGGGCCTATGGAAGCTTCAACTCATTTGTGGTTTGGGTTGGCTCTCAAAAAGGGCCTCTTTTTAGCTGAACTCCACTTTTGTAATAGGATTTATACATGCCTACTCTAAAATGACCCGTATTGGTTTGAAAGTATAGCTGTCACTCATAGAATCAGTTCAAGACAAGTAAGTATTGGGAGATCCATTGGAGAGGGAACAAAGCATTGCTTATGAGGGTGTGGAAACCTCTTCCTAGCAGACACGTTTTAAGAACCGTGAAGCTGACAGCAATACGGATCCCACATCGATTGGAGATGGGAACAAAACACTAAGGCAATACGTAACGAGTCAAAGTGAACAATATTTGCTAGTAGTAGACTTGAGCTGTTACAAGTATGATGATCATGTTGCATAGAGTCATCAAGTTCCGAATCTAGATTCCAAATCTTGATTCGAATATCGTGAACATGATGCGTGACAAATCTAGAGATAACACGTTAAACCCATCTAGATGGAGAAGTTGTGCGCTTTAGACTGGACATGTCATTTTCTATAGGTAGTGTAAAGTAAAAATGTGACCATATCATAAATTTAGTAGAAGGGGTAGGTCAGTTATTGCTATCAGTAAGAAACCATATTTTATAGGAAGATTTGGAGGGTAAGGCTAAGGGTAAGGCTAAGGGCAAGGCTGCTGCCTGTGCTTCAGGAGTATAATATGGTCAAACATATTTATTTCTGATCTGCCAACCAAAACCAGAAGGCTCCAATGGGCTTCTGATCTCATTTGTCAAACACTAAGCCATGATGTTGAAGTTAATTATGCGTTTTATTTAATTCATGTTGGCCGCCGCTGATCAAGCTTCCTAATTTTTCTTTCTCAGTAGTTAATTTTATCTTTAATGCCTTTTCTTCTCATTGTCTTGACCAATCTCTACCTCTTTTTTCATGTGGAATATCCTTCTGATTCCAGTTTGTATATACCGATCGAGTTCATTGACGACGTCGTGAAGCTGTTTTTCTTTCGAGTTCAGAATCGTTGTGGTTGATTAGAGCCTAACAATGAGTGTATTATGAGTTTCTTCATACATGGTGTCACTGATCTGCATCTTCTTCTTCCTTTTACTGTGAAAATTTTAGCAAATCAGGACTGATATTAGGCAGAGAAAATCGCAACATGGGGAATGTCCACGTCTTGGTCATAAGGATCGTTTTGTGTTTTGAGTCATAATTATTAGATCTCGGGGCACAAGTGACTGCAATGAGCATAAGTCTCACACCGACCTAAACGGCAATCACACACTTGAACGTGAGAACAATGGATCACCCAAAAATTGGATGGACTCCAAGAAGGGAGGCAAGAATCATGCTTTCAGAGGTGACCGTTCAAATCTGATCTAAATTGCAAGAATGGTTAACTAAGTCATGCCTATGTATAGGCTCATTCTCCAAACGATATGGACCAAACTTTTAGGTTGTTTAAGTAGATTAGGTGACAAATCGATCATAACAGTACTCCAAGACATAAACAAGGGTAACAAATGTCGAGTATACAACGATGCCACCCGTTTTCGTTTCGTGAAAGTCGTAGCAGAGAAAAAAATTTAAATTCAAAACTAACCATAAGAACTAATTTTAAGATTTATACCTATTGATATTTGAATAGTAATTAGCGTCTCATCTACTAAGCTTTGAATAGTCGGTAGACTAAAATAACGATAAGAAAAGTTCAGATTTTTAAATTTAACAGTGACATGACAATACCATATGTCAATTTCAACCCAAATCTGATAGGAAGAATTGAAGAACAAAACTGAGAGAAGGGGAAAGGAATTTGAATTTGAGATGGTATCCCATTTGAAAGCTGGTGGTTTGCACACAAAGTTGCTATGGGATAACAAAGGCATTAATTTGCAGCCATTCCCTCTTTTTTACAACTGGGCAAAGCTGAAAGTCAAACTTAGCTGCAATAACAAATCCCATAAAAAACTTTTCAACCCCTTCCTTTTCTTGCCTTGGGCACCAAATTCTTTGAAAAAACACACGCTCCAATGTGCCCATTAGAGATAGTGTTAGGAATCACAAATCTCTACAATGGTACGACGTTGTCCACTTTAAACATAGCGACTTTCCCAAAAGGCCTCATACTAATGGAGATGCATTCCTTTACTGACTCAGGTAAATAAAGATGTCATTGCTTATGGTTAATGTTTTGGAAACTTCCCTAAGAGGATTAAAGGGTATGTTGTGGAATTCCATGGAAGCTGAAAATGCCGCCACCCAGAAGCAAACATTAATTAGAACAGTAGTTTAAAGTCGTGGTTCTAAAGCTATCGGTTCATAGTTAACGATATCTTGTTCAGTCAAGCACGTTTCATAGCCAAACAAAACAAAGAAAAATGGTCCGTGGAAAATTTTGAACATCATTTCGTTTTCAAAGAGATTAAATGTCTTTTTCCTTTCAGGAATCAGTCCAATATGTCATACTTTTGAGTACTTCACTCCAATTTTTCAAGCACCAAAATATATGCCTTCTTCATATAATCATTAATCTCTCTAAATAATTATTTTAATTTAAATAGTTCCGCAATAATTAACGTATATTTATTTCGAGGTAAAAAAATATAATTAAAAATGAAAAAAGTTTAAATTTTTAGGGGAATAGTTAGATATTTTATTTTATTTATGGTGGTTAATGTTTAAAATTTATGAATATTAAAAAATATATTTGACATAATGTGAACGGAAACAATTTGAATTTTGTATAAAAAGAAAAAAAAAATGGAAAACTAGTCGTTTCTACTATTAAATCTAAGACTTGGTTTGAAAAGTAATATATGGATTAATGGTTATATATAATGAGTGGATTCTTAATGGCATTAGAAAATCCAAGTTCTAGAAAAAGGAATAGAATATATAAATAATTATTTTAAATGGATACTAACATTGTATGGAATGTCATCAATCTTGATATCACATAAGATTGTTTACCAATATGGAACAATTCCTTGAGCTTTAAAAAGATTTATGGAATATTGATATATAAAGTATCAGAATCAACTTTAATAAATTAAAATATTTGTTTACTTTAAGCCTTATAATATCTTTTAGTAATCCAAATAATCAAATTTATGTCGCAAAATTATGTCTTTTTATATACATATAATGATATTGTCTATTTATTGTCTATGTTTTATCTAATTTCACGTATTTATTGTCAAAATAGCATCATTAACCGCAAAATCCAATAATTTTATGAACTTATTGTCTATATTTAAAAAATTAATTTAAATATTTTAGTTATAAAGCTGAGTAAAGATGAGTACATGAACAAACCAAGATCTATTCGAATGAGAGTAATCATAAAGATATGATAGCGTATTTTTTCTTTTCAGCTATTTAATTCGAAAAACTTTGAAGCCAGATGTTTTTAGCAATGAATAAACAAACAATTTTTTTTATATAAAAACCAGATCAGAACATGTTTTTTATGGATTAAAATTTAGAAATTAAACCCATAATTGAATGTGCAAATTTAAGAGAAAATATGGAGTTTGGTTGGGTGGGTAGAAGCCAGTGTGAACATTCTCTCTCCCTTGAAGAGTATATGTATATATATATATATGTGTATATATATATACACGTTTGGGTGCTTCAAAAGTGGAGAGAGAGAGAGAGAGAGAGAGAGAGAGAGAGAGAGAACAAATTATTGCATTCCAAAAAGCATGAGCAGCTGCAGTGAAATTGAAGATGAGAATAATAACAATAACAATGAGGAGGAGGAGCTCCGGAGGGGCCCTTGGACTGTCGAAGAAGACAACCTCCTCATCACTTCCATTTCTATTCACAGCGAAGGCCGCTGGAATCTCCTCGCCAAACGCTCCGGTAACTACCTATTTTGCCCCTTCTATTTCTTTTATTTATTTATACCTCAAATCTTGACACTTATGTAACCATTTTCAGGGCTAAGAAGGACAGGGAAGAGTTGCCGACTCCGGTGGCTCAATTATCTCAAGCCAGATGTCAAGAGGGGCAACTTGTCGCCCCACGAACAGCTCTTGATTCTCGATCTCCATTCTAAATGGGGCAACAGGTAAATTCTTCTTCATCATAATACTAACTCCATTGATATGAGACATTTTGAAAAAACACAAAGCAAAGTCATAAGAGCTTATGCTCCAATATCATACCACTGTGAAGAATCGTGTTCGTCTAACAATCTTCATTCCAATTTTACTTAAATTTGTGATTGATTTTATTTAAGGTGGTCGAAGATTGCGCAGCATTTGCCGGGAAGAACTGACAATGAAATTAAAAACTATTGGAGAACCCGAGTTCAAAAGCAAGCTAGACATCTTAATATGGATACCGACAGTGACGCATTTCAGCAGATTATTCGCTACTATTGGATGCCAAGATTAATTCAAAAAATCAACCAATCCTCGCCGTTGCCGCCGCAGCCGCCGCCGCCGCCACCGTCGGAGTTGCCGGGTACTTCTCAAGCAGAGATGGTCTCCCAGAGTTCGTATGGTTTTGAAGCTCCGGCGACGGCGACGCCTCTGCAAATCGGTGGAGATTTGATGGGGAGTTCGTGTAATTCTTCCTCTTCTTCTTCTTCTGGTTTTCAAAATTACGAGAATTACGGGTCGTTTGTGAATGATTATTGGGACGAGGAGCATGGCAAAGGAGAGATGATGAACTGGGCTACGACGGCAGTGACGGGGGATTCTGGTTACCCGGTTGCCCACTGCCACATGGCTGAAACTAATTGGACACACACCGATTTTACCGGTTACGTGCCCAGTATGGATGAATTATGGCAATTTTAGGAAGAAAAGAAAAAGGGTTTCTTTTTCTTTTTCTCTAAGATAACCCATACAAAAAAATTCTTCATAGATTCATAATTTTAATCCAAAGTAGAACCCCCCAATTGTAGAATATTGTAATTTTAATATAGTTGTATTAAAATAATGTTTGATTATTCTAATATTTTTTTTACAATATGGTCTGTGATTCAAAAGGAGTAACAAGATTATGTTAATATCTTAATAACATATGATTAATATATGATACTAAACATAATAATGAGTGACATCAAAATTAACATAAAAAAAAAATTAAACCTTTAATTTGAATAAAATTATGATTACCCGTTCAGCAAAATTGATTGATTCGAAGCCTTATTTTTTGTATTTAACACGTGAGACTAAAAATTTAAAAATACTTTAGGTTGGCATAGTGGAGGACTTTAGGAGTGGTGGAATTAGAATCATAAGTTTGAAAGGTAGCTTTCGACATTGAATTATTTAATTTTAATTTTATTTTATTTTAGGAAAAGATCGATTGATTTTCTCTCTCTTCGTTGATTTTTCAGACCATCTAGATAGATCCCCCTCTAGGGTGTAGCTGCCACTCTATTACCTTAAAATATTCTATTTTAGCTCGTATATTTTTAATGGTCTAAATTTAATTTATATATTTTAAATATAATATTTTGAAAATAAATAATAATACTAGTTTTCATGTATATATATTTAAAATATTTATAAAAAAAAAATGCTAAATTTTATTAATTATTTGCAAACAGTACCAAAATGCAAATTACTACCAACAAATTTTCAGCCTATTTGTCTATTTGGACATGCACGACGACAAAGTTGGGCCTGCGAAATGAGCTCACAAGCCCAATGGAAAAAGCCCAAATTTCATGCAGCCCCAATTTGGGCTTTTTCCATTGGGCTTTGTCTTTGGGTAAATGATAGCCCAAGAGTTGTGTATTTTGGGCCTGACCTACTACAAACATTTGATCTCATCCGTCCAATGAATAAAAAATAATCTCAGCCTTTGCTTTCATTGTTTTATAACCTGCCCTTCTTCTCCAAGCCCTAGTCTCCATCGGCTGAACGTTTTCATCCACTGAGTAGCCGATCACAGCCTTCTAGCGCCGTTGAGTATGGTTCTCTAACTGCACTGCAACATTTCGCCATTTTTCCCTCTCTTTGTTAGTTGTCTTCAATGCTCTGTTTTCGTTTCATTCTTCAGGAATTTTTTGACTTTTGCACACTTCATTTTCCGAATCCTCCGAGGTTCGTGATTGCTTAGTGTAGTTGCCCTGTGGATGAAGGAGATGGTTAATATATTACCGGTTAACTTCAGCATTGTTAATCATTTTTGTTTTTCTGATTGAATCCGTTAATTTCAGACTTTTAGTGGTTGAAGGCTTAGATTAAGAAATTCTTCATATTTCTTGTGTTTCGAATGTAAAGCCTAGAAAATGATTAAAAATTCTTCATATCTTCGACTTCCGTCGTCAAATCCTTTAATTTGAATTTCCATTTTCACAATATTTAGTTGCCTCTTAATATGAATGTTTGGCGCTCTCTGAGGGTTTTCCCCTTGTCTTGTCTTGTTCAGCTAGATTTGTTAAGATGTTTACGGCCCTGAAAAAGATCCACAAGGATAAGGATGTCGAACCTTCCGAGTTCGAAGAGACTGTTGCGCAGGTTTGCTTCATAGAGAACAGAAATCTCTGTTTTTTTTTTACTCAATTGTTAACGTCCCTTTACATTCCTCTTTATTGGCACTTCCGATGACTGCATGTCTCTGCAGGCGCTCTTTGATTTGGAAAACACCAATTCGGAGCTGAAAAGTGACCTTAAGGATCTTTACATTAATTCCGCTCTGTAAGTGACTTAGAGTTATTTCTAAAACGTATTAATCATGATATAATCATTCTGGTTTTCATTATACTAATATTTACGTCTTTGTGGTTGCAGTCAAGTTGATGTTGCTGGAAACAAGAAGGCCGTTGTTATCTATGTGCCCTTTAGATTGAGGAAGGCATTCCGTAAGATTCAGTTGAGGCTTGTCCGTGAGCTTGAGAAGAAGTTCAGTGGAAAGGTACTAGAAGGTCCATTTTTGCATTAGTTCTCTTTTCACTTCCCAAAAGCGTAATCATTTTTTAAGTTTTGATCATTAGTTAACTTGGGACATGAATGTGTTGACATACTTCCTACATTGACTTCATTTGATTGTATGGTGTGAGGAGTTGTCATGTCCTACACCATGTTTGAGTCATGATATAATACAAATATTGTATCAGTCAGTTTAGACATCAATAATTAGAAAGATGTTCCACCTTTTTTCCCCTATGTTCTCTAATTTAAGGATTGATCGACGTGTATACAAAAGTAGGTCATGTCTAAGCCTTATGTTTTCTTGTGCTAATTTTCTTTGTGACCCCTTGTTAGGATGTGATTCTGGTTGCTAACCGAAGAATCCTGAGACCTCCAAAGAAAGGGTCAGCAGCTCAAAGGCCTCGCACACGAACTCTTACTTCTGTGCATGAAGCAATGCTAGAAGATATCGTTTTGCCTGCAGAAATTGTTGGGAAACGAACCAGATACAGGGTTGATGGATCAAAAATCATGAAGGTAAATGCATGGCTTAGAATACCCCTTTTCCTCATTTCATCTGTCCAGTTAGTATGGAATTTAGATTGTGAATGTCATCTATATTTGGTAAGTCGTATGCTTTTTCATTGATTTTCTTAAGTAATTGTCGCAACTTCTATGCACCACAACTGAATTCTCATCGATCATTTTATTTACTCTATTGCTCCAGAATATACGATCCTATTTTTTGCATCTACTGTTTAGAGGGTGTAATGGATTCACTTCGCTTGTGAGACTAGGACTGATGCTAATGAATAAAAATCCAATATTATATTTATTTCGGATTTCATAGAAATCAAACCTTCCATTCTCAACTAAACCATTACTTATCCTGGTTTTGGTTTCTTCGCCACCAAATGTTCTTGCGATGCTTGGGGTCTCAGAATGTATAATTAGATAGGGGCTAGTTTGTGGTGGTGTGCATTTTATTTACACTCTTACACGCTCGGTCTATATATCATAGCACCTATTACGGGTATTTACTCTTTGGTTCTTCTGAGTGCAGGTTTTCTTGGACCCGAAAGAGCAGAATAACACCGAGTACAAGTTGGAGAGTTTCGCTGCAGTTTACAGGAAGCTTTCAGGCAAAGATGTTGCCTTTGAGTTCCCGATCACTGAGGCATAACATCCTTACGCAATATGATTCCGTTTAGATGCATTTAGTTGAAAGTCATTCAAATTTTTGATGTTGAGAACGTTGAGTGATGTCTTAGATTCTGTTTTTTATAAGATTTTTGATTTGACGAAATGAATTGATTAATGGATATGGCGCTTTTAATATTTGTAGGATTTGAATGCCCTTATATTCAAGTATTGATTGATCGATGGGAACGAAAAAAAAAAATTCTCAGGCCGGGAAAAAACTTCTGTGAACTTCATTAATTTTGTTAGTTTCTCTTGTTTATTTATTATTTTTTGAAATTTTAATTTCACTATGAAATATGATGAAAAATGGAATGAGCTTTTGTTGATGATTTTAGATTAAAACTTAAAATTCCAAATTTTATGAGGCAAATTAGAAAAGGGTAGGACAATTTTTAATTTAAACTTTAGGTGTAAAAATTTGTTAGGGAAACAGGAAAATTGTTTGCGAATGTGTAACTTATTTATTCTAGTTTCAAAGTGTTATTTTTATTATTAAATAAATTTATGTAATTCAACCACTGATAGATGTTTTTGAAGGTAAATTTTAAAAAATTCTAATCTCTCAAAACTATATGACACACAATTGGTCTTAAATACAACAACATATCTAACAGAAAGTTAGAAAGATAAAATTTTGCTACCCTTACTCCTATTACCCAAAAATGAAAAGAATTAATGTGAACAAAAGCAACACTAATTAGTGGTAATGTAGCTTTCTAATACAATAACATATCTACACACTATGCACAGCTGAAGCAATTCACCTGCCTTCATCAATTGAAGAAATGGACATGGAGTTTCTTGAGTAATCCTCTACCAAACTACTACTCGCAGAAGCTCTGGTAACGCCAGTTTGTGTACTAGTAGTATTTGTCTTGGTGAAAGCAGAAGTAGAGGTAGTTGTCCGAGGTGCTGCTCGACCATGAAGTCCAGGTTTCCCGGGGCGCGGCAACGTGAATGAATCACTGGAAAGCATGAGATGAATGGTGTTCATATCAGGCCTATCTGAAACACTCGCTTGACAACATAGCAAACCCAACTGAATGCACATAGCTGCCTCATCTGCATTGCACTTTGTTAGGCTCTCATCAGCTAATTCTAAAATCTTCCCATCTTGGTAAAGCGACCATGCCTGTTGAAAGACATATTTGTTTCGGTACTTCATTCCTTTTCTAAAGAAACCTCATGTAATTTCAGTAATAATAGACAGTAACTTACATATCCCAATAGGTCCGCCTGTTGAGCACCAAGCCGATCATCATGATTTTTTCTTCCACTAACAATCTCCAATACCAAGATTCCAAAACTGAAAACGTCACTCTTCACAGACAAGTATCCATGAATTGCATATTCAGGAGCCATATATCCACTGTATTAAGGGAAAATAAAAGGAAATATATAATTATTATGCATAAGATAAAAACCAAGTAATGAAGAAAACTTCTACTTACTAAGTGCCAGCGATCTTAAATGTATTCAAATGTGTATCATCCCCAGGAAAAAGCCGGGCTAATCCAAAATCAGAGATTTTCGGATTCAACTTCTCATCTAATAATACGTTACTGGCTTTGATATCTCTATGTATAATTCTTGCAGGAGCCTCTTCATGTAAATAGAGAAGACCTCTCACGATACCTGTAATTATATGGAACCGTGTTGTCCAATCCAGGAATGGAGACCTCTTTTTATCTGTCAATATTGTCAACATAATTAAGATACATGTAAATCTCCACATTACAATTAGAAAAATTCACGAATTCCTCCTAGAAGGAGTTCTTACCAAAAATAAAATAATCGAGGCTTCTGTTTGGCAGAAACTCATATACAAGCATCTTTTCAGGCCCTTCTACACAGCAGCCCAATAAAATGACCAAATTTCGGTGCTGAATTCGCAGTAAAAGTTTCACTTCATTACTAAATTGCCTCACTCCTTGCCTTGAGTCTACCGATAGTTTCTTGATTGCTACTTGTTGGCCATTTGGCATCAACCCCTGTATATTTAGCAATTCTAGTTACAATAGATCAGCATCCCTACAATGTCCCCTCAAAAACAAGAGGAAAGAGTGATTTGGACATCGAAAAGAATCAAAGCCAGAGGGCAAGAGGCGGCTGCTTAGAACTTAATAGCCTTCAGGTCAAAATCACAGAGAATCTAAAAGTTTGTGTTTCAAAATAATTCTAAAACAGCTCGCTAATCTTTCTAGATCACTTATCAACGGTTCTAACTTGTAAAACTAAATACTTGATTATTCAGTTTTTGACTTTACCATCTTGGCAACAATTAAATAAACCAACAATATCAAATTTTTAAATAGATGAATAATTCAAATTTTTGCCTCAGACCCATGACCAGAGAATAAAAACATAAACATACGACGGCCTTAAAATATAAGCAGTCAACACTATCAGAACATAGGAAAATCCGTTGAGAACCGAACTGTCATTTTCCAACGCTCTTAAATCAGTTAATCTGTATATGTCCTCTTATGCTCAGTGCAATTATAAATTATAATACATAAATAATCATATATATATATATATACGAACAAACTGCGACAAATTTGATATTCGAAGTTCAGGTAATTAACTATTGCCAATTGACATGGAGCTGCTCCGAAACCCTAAGAAAAATGGAAGAAGGGAAAACTTCCATGCCGGCAGAATTATCGTCTATGGGTTTCATTAACATCGAAACTCAAAGTCTAAGTTATCTAACATTTGAGAAATGCTTAAATAAACATCAGATTACAGATGGCTAGATCTGCGACCAATCAGCACTTGGAATTTAAAAAATACAAAACTACTTTTGCATCGGAAACATCCAATTAGAACCACAGTTCAGGAGCGGAGCAGATATATTCCTTCAGAGTCGATAAATGAGAAAACACTAACAAGACGAAGAAA
The DNA here is from genome assembly GCF_057944985.1 of Cucurbita pepo subsp. pepo. Lineage (NCBI taxonomy): Eukaryota > Viridiplantae > Streptophyta > Magnoliopsida > Cucurbitales > Cucurbitaceae > Cucurbita > Cucurbita pepo. Next base: position 696,030 of record NC_141817.1, read on the forward strand.
TTCAACATTCCAACATCCAAGAATAATGCCTTAACAATCATTAGATCAGAACAAACAAATCATACCTTGTACACCGGTCCAAAACCTCCATGGCCGAGCTTATTCACCTCAGAAAAAAAATTAGTCGCAATTTGCAAAGCACTGAGTTCAAAGAAGATGTCAGTGGATACATCTTCATCATCCGCTTCATCGGCACTCGCTGAATTAGCTGCTTTAAGCTTCTTCAAGCAGGCACAAATAGAAGACAAAAGGCCCATCGAAAGCATCCAAAAAACGCCGCCAGAACTCCGGCGATTGCGCCGGCAACGATCGGTCAAGTTCACACCAGAACCAGAGAGCCAGTGAGAGAGAAGATGGTACGGAATTGAACTTCTCACGCCAACTGTCAAACTGGGTTTTCCATTAATGGCTGCCTTAAATACGAATAGCCCAAAAGTCCCGCTTAAACTATATATATATATATATATGTATATATATATTGGTGTATTTTCCTCCGGTATTTATATAACTTGACTTTTTATTTACCCTTATTTTTTAATTATTTTATTCCATCCATTATGATAGAATTTCGAAGCTAAAACACATTGCCGTCCGATAAAATAATGATAGTGGTTGGGTAGAAAATAAATAAATAAATAATTGAAATTAATTGAAATTCAAATGTTTAAGATATCTTTAAAAAGAAAAAAGAAAAAAAAAAAAATTCAACACGTTTGTCCATTGAAGGGTCAATTTGAAAAGTTTACTATGACGTTTCTCATAAACGTGCATATACACGCTAATACATTTTTCATTTTTTCTTCTTTTATTTATTTATTTATTATTAAATGGAAAAATAACGAGAATTAAAAGAAAAAGAAAAACTAATTAAATACATTTTTCCAAAAAGAATGAAAATAAAATTACACCTGTGTTGCGTTCTTCTCTTCTACTCCGCCTTGCCCGACGCGCGAATCCACCATTGAAGATCCCCTCGTCTTTGCTGTGGAGCTTACTGGTCGGAGTAATGATCTAGTTTTTCAGATCAAGGAAAATGATTATCTTTATCTCGAAAGGAAAGCGAAGGTGACGAGAGTTATCTTCAGAAGGAAACATAATGAGATCTTCTTCGGAGCGAATCAACATCGCCGCTAGTACCCGGCGCCTCAATGTTGATAACCGATTTCCTCTTCGTTATTACTATCGAGTTGCTGATAATGTTTTGAAACAGGTAATTCTGCTCTTGGATTTCGCTTTCCAATTTTGCATACCAATGTAAAATTGAGATTGCTTTGATGAGCGTTTAATTTCGAAGGGTTTTTAATTGCTTATCCTTTTTCCATTCCTAAATATTACTCTATTTTGGGAACTCGATCTTGTAGTTTGTTCTTGTGGATACAGCTTCATTTAATCCAGTAATGGAGCGAAGCTTTTTGAAATCTTTTTTGTAAAATATTGTTCTTGTTAAACTACCGAAGTGCCTTGGGGGCAATCAAAACGCTGGCCGTCAATAATTAATAATGTTATCCCGGGTCGATAAGCAAAAAACAGTGATTTATGTAGAAAATTCTATGATTATGTTGAATGCTATATAGGGTATTGGACGAGCTGCTAAGCAGCTTGAAGTTAGGCTTGCAAAGTTTTGTAACTTTTGATTTGACAAAAAGCAGATTTGTGTTCAGTTAAAAATGGGTGTTTAACAAAGAGGAGGTGGTTTGTTTTTAAGGTATATGTCATTACTGAATCGAGTATGTAATTCCTTGCCTGTTTGACTTCACGTTCTTGTTCTCTTGTCCAATTAATTGACCGTCTACCAAAACTTTTACCTTTCAGGCTGACATCTTTCGAGCAGAGAAGAACATAATTGATCTTTATGTCATGTTAATGAGATTTTCAAGGTAAAAAACTAAAACTAACGCCATCAAGTTCTAAAAAATCTTTGATGTTTAATTGACATTTTGGTCTCCTGTTTTTGTATTTGGTGTTATCTTGTTGTCATTTTGTTGTTGTCTGCTCTAAGTCTGCAATTACCTGGTCTACTCATCTATTCAAGAAATGGAAGATTGGTTTGCTCTCCATTATTTGTCCTTTTTTTTTGCTTGACAGTTTGTAGTTTGTGAGCTACACGAGGAAATTTAAGGAAGCTGGCTTTCTTTAACTGCCCTTCTGATTAAATTATTTTAGGTCCTCAATTCAATATCAAGAATAACCCTACATACATTTGGTTTTTTCATGCATCAGTTTGATCACTGAGACAATACCTCGTCATTGGGAGTACGGGACATCTCTTAAATCTCAAAAAAATTATTTTAGAAAGGTAAATGCTGCCTTTGATGTAAATTACGAGCACTGCATTTATGTTGGTCCACTTCATCAACTTGGTTTGTTTGTACAGAAACTATTAAATGCTTTGAGCGAGCTTGAAGAATTGAAGCCATCGGTTCAAAGAAAGGTGGATGAAATAAATGGGAAACAAAAATATCAAGTCAATGGGCAGGGTAATCAACATCAAAATGGTTCATCGGATTGGCATTCTGGTGGAAAGCAATATCTTATTGATAATGGCACGGCTAGGGTATGATCGTGTTGTGACCTAAATTTATATCTCCTTTCAAGAATTTGTCCACTGTCCTTTATGATAACACAGCAAAGTTATACTGTTATTTATGCTCCATGAAAAAATAAAAGATTTTTTTTTTTTATGTATTTGCTATCTTCTCTGACAGGCTGGTAGATCAGCTGCTACAGAACTTGCTCTTCAGGGTTCAGGGCCTCAGCAATTTTCGTATTCCAGGTCCATGAATGAGAATTTCTGCAGTTTGTGCATGTCGAAATGTTTTGAATTTTTTTATTCTAATTCTTTTATTTATGACAGATCTTTCTTTCTTTCTTTTTTAAAATTTTTAACGTATTAGCTTTTTAGCTCCGACTTGGTGTACAGTGCCCCCCGGTTGTAATTATAGCTTAAATAACTTGATAACCCTATGAAAAAAACTTTTGTAGTTTTCTTGGGATCAGGACCCCTCTTTTGTCATTTCATCACATCAATGAAATTGTCTCTTATCTAAAAGAATTCTAATTCTTCTATTGAATATCAATTAAGTTTACCATAGATTGCATCATTTTTTAATTCATGTTAGCATTGCAGAAATATTTGTTCTTTTAACGGAACATTAAGTTCATTGTTCTAATCTTGTTAACAAATATGGTTGATCTCGATACTACATGCATTTTTGTTTCCCTCATTCCAGTTGTTTGTATTGTTGTAGATCTATTCATATTCCACTCCCAACAGAGGAAACATTATCCCGCCATTCTATTTTGGGTCCCAATGGGCTTCATGGCAAGTGGCAACCACCTATCGTTGATAAAGGGGTATTTTCAGACTAAGCATTTTCTTTCTAGATTTCCTCAGAAGCATAATGATAGATATTGTCAATGTAGGTCCAATATCCACGTATTTTGGATCTGTCTCCCATTGAAATTCCAAGGTTCGTCTTATAATCAACTTTCAAAAAGATCCAGGTTTTAGTTACCTGCAACTACATTGAATCTTTACAATGTGCTCAAGTCATCCCCCAGTATGTCTATATGTACAATCAAGTTCTCACAGTTTCCAGTCTTGCATCCATGCTTCTGATTTCTTGAAACTAAACACTTTATTGTCATTATATTTTTGTTTCACACAGAGGGATTTACCTCTATCGTGTTGTATGTAACATCTTTTTTCTCTATGTTCCATATAAACAGCTTACAACAATCAATAGAAACCAAACTTACAATAGAAAAAGATCTTGGAAACTTGGAAAAAGAAAGACCTGATATACACTCAATCTGCACCGAGGATAACGATTGCAAGATAAATAATGCCGTGGAAACAGATTCCTTGATCTCCTTTGAAAAAGTTGAGATGCCTGCCCCTGTTGAAATTGTCCGACAGCCTTCTCCTCCACCTGTGCTTGCTGAAGTACAGGATCTGATACCTGCAATGTCACCTCAAGTTCCCGAGGTAGAATGTGCACAAGACACTTCGTTGTCGGATGGTTTTGTTCATCCAGAAGCCTCAATGCAATTGCACATCGTGAGTAACTGATCCTTGTTTTTGGTTCGTCTTATAGGCCTTATATTTTTCAGTTTTTTCTGGAATAGCTGGCAAATTATGAAAAGAGAACCAGCAGTAAAGATAGCAAGTCCTACCTGTTATGTGCTAAATTATGTATGTATGAGATACCTGTTTTTTTCGGCTCTCTTTTTTTGTGTATCTTTATATTTTTTCATTTTTACTCCATGAAAGTGTGGTTATTTATAAAAAAAAAATGTATATGAGATAATTTATTTTTTTATGCTGAATATTTTGAAATTTAGGGACATCTTGTCGGGATGAAGGTTTTAAATTATGTTTCATTATTGCAATTTCTCTTGCAGTCGACCAAGATGATGGAGAGCTTCATGAGGCTAGCCAAGTCAAATACTGCCAAGAATTTGGAAACTTGTGGTGTTCTTGCCGGTTCGCTTGTATGTTTTGCTACTTCTATGACCTGCACGTTTTTGCAATTGTTAGCATTACTGGCTGTAAATTTGTAACACTAGATTAAAGTTCAACAAATTATCCTCTTTTTGCAGAAAAACAGAAAATTTTATATCATTGCACTCATCGTACCAAAGCAGGAATCAACAACAAATACTGTATGTCTATTTCATGTTTGTTTATTAGACACTGTTTCATTTACAATACATTCATCTAATGAGTATAAACTACTGAACTATCAATCATCTAATCATCAGTGTCAGGCGACAAATGAAGAAGAGATATTTGACGTGCAGGATAAGCGCTCTCTATTCCCACTTGGGTGGATTCATGTAAGAATTCTGGTTACTTATAGTAGTTGATTGTCTTATTATTATACTTGGGATTGTTTTATTAGCATGTTTTTTAGGTCTCATTTTGCAGGACTTCTTCTGATGTCTTCGATGAATGGAATTCATTTTCAAGTTGAAGTCTATATATTATATATTTATTTCCTTTCAAGCATGTTACATTTTTGAAATAGATTCTATCTTGTTAAAAATAACATTTCTATCTATCTTGTCGGCTTCCAGATTGAAAATACAACTGCATGCCAAAAATACGTAATGTAATATCTCACATCTTCAAAGGTCTTCAGTTTCATTATCAATATGTGAAGGATATTAGTTGCTTCAGGATATTTGTTATCAGTCCATCACGTTAATCTTTGAGTTGTGTACTTGTATTCATTAAAAACATATCAATTGCACTAATAAATTCTATCAAGGAGAATAGTTATGAGGATCAGTTATTGACATCTTTTATAATTATTATTATTGTTGTTGTTGTATTTATTATATCTTTGATAGAAACAAGAAGAGATGATAAATAGACCACGAAAGACAAGGTATCCTCCCACCTTAAAGCCAGAGATTATCAAAAAAAAAAAAAAAAAAAAAAAAATGAAAGAAAAGAAAAGAAAAGAAAAGAAGTTCAACCATTGATCATAGGAGTGTTATGTTATCAGAACAAAATTCATTTAACTCTGCACCACCCATTGAAATTCTTCTCTAATTAACCCTCCCAAAAAACGCCTTGATTAAATCTCTCCACATAGTTTGCTTTCTCTCTGGTGGGATGATCACACTATGAAGAAATAGCAACATTCTCAAAAAAAAAAAAAGAAAAAAAAAGTCTCAACCTGATGACAAAAAGGCCCATAAGATATTAAAGAGTTCAGGATTGTCACCAAAACCTGCTAGGAAATAGAACAGAAAATTGAAAGATGATTTGGGTTTTCTTTACCTTGTTTGCTCAAGGTTCCTTCTTGGATACAGAACCATTTTATGCTTTCTTCTCCCATTTTGTTGTTGGTACAGATGCCACCAAGCACAGAGAATATTGTTTTCTCTGGGTGGTTACCTTTCCAATTTGTTTCACACAAGGAGGTCAAAAGTTGTAAGGTAGTGGAACAATGATTGTCCATTCTGACCTTAAGTAATGATCTCTACTTGTTTTTCCTAAGGATATTTGAGATAGAAAACCAAATCTCAGTAGACCAACCCCCTCCCCCCCCACAAAAGAAAAAAAGTTGATGATGCTTGATTCATCTCAAAAGGAGCAGAAAGCCGACGTATGTTTGAGTATTATACATAAATTGCTACCGACTTTGCACTCCTAATTGAATAATTTAGGCAACATAAAGAGTTGAAGTTTCAAGTTTAAATCATGTTCAGTTAGGAATGTCCAATTGACTGTTCGTACATGGATGACTGTTTGTTCTGACATGTATATTGAATTTCAATGCTAATGTAAATAAGTCTGTTTTTAATGTCTTAATAGTTGATTATATGTGTGGAAATTATGAATTTATGATATTTAAGGCTATTGTACATGTTGTTCATCGATCCTGTTGTGTTATTTCCAGACACATCCTTCACAGTCATGCTTCATGTCGTCGGTTGATGTTCACACACATTACTCATATCAGGTATCTCATTTTCTTGTGAGCAAAAGCTAATGTGTTGGATGCGTAGGAGTACTTGATAAACTATACTTCCCTGTTGCATGAATTACCGATGATGGATATCACTAATTGCAATTTTTGGGAGCTTACTTCTAGTGGCAAAAGATAAGCATTCATATTTTTATGGAACGACAATGAAATAAGCTCATTTGATTATGTGTATAAACATACTTTTCCATGATTTTGAAATGAATTTATACCCACTCACTTTTAAAATCTACATCAACAATCTCCTTCCCTCTGGTGAGGGGAAAAAGGGAAGTGGGGCAGGTGGCATACTCCAAGTTGAATCAAGAGATGTTTGAGTGAAGAGAGGAGGGGCGGGATCGGTCTGAAAAAAAGGTGCTCTTGAAGAGGAGAAAGACTTGGTTTTATATAATGTCTCTCGTTTCCTATTTGTGTGCGAGAGAGACAGAGAGACTTAGCGTAGATGAAAAAAAAAAAAAAAAGGATTAGCATTTGCAAATACACTAGAAACTTAGAGTAAGGATATTTCAGTGCAACTATTGTTAAATCACCTGAAATTATACATTTTTTTAAGGCTTTACACAGTTGCTTTGGAAGCTAATATAGATCCTCAATCTCCAGGTAATGTTGCCTGAAGCTGTTGCAATTGTGATGGCTCCCCAGGACAGTGCAAGGTATGATCTTAAATAAAAACACTTTGCCTAGATTGCTTAGATTGCTTGAATTTCGTTAATCACTCTGTTGGAACATTCTTTAACATTTTCTAAGAATCCCCCCCTGACATGAACAGAACCCATGGCATTTTCCGGTTGACAACCCCGGGTGGCATGTCAATAATTAGGCAATGCCAACAACGTGGCTTTCACTCGCATGGTCAGCCTCCTGATGGTGGACCCATTTACAAAACCTGTACAGATGTATACATGGATCCCAATCTGAAATTTGATGTCATTGATCTTCGATAATTTGAAACCGGTATTTTTGTGGCATTGAAACACTCCTAATTCGTACAGATTAAGTTCTATCAATAGAGACAAACTCCTGTAACTTTGTTCATACATAGGCTTTACCTCCAGAGGCAATGCCGGTCAATCTTTTTTTAGCTTGAGCATTTGTATACCAATTAATCCCCCGATATTGAAAGAACAGAGATTTCATCCAAACAAACACTTCAAAACGATTGTTTCTTGTACAGACATGCTTGCTTTATTTTTATGAGAAATTATATACCTTACAAATGACTCAAGGATCCTATGCATTTTGATGATAGGCAATCATTTTCCATGTTTGAAGTATGGCATTCTTGTACAAACTGTGGTATATCTTTAGAGTTCGAGTATTGGTATCTCTATCATTCTAATGGAGAATGAAAAGGTAAAGATGGAAGGCAACATAAGAGAAAGGAGTGAGCGAGATGGAACTGTACACTTTTGTAGGACTGGAATCATTTCTATTCTAATTCTTGATATACACAGAGAGAAGTGTGGAATCATTTCTTCAAATCTCACAACACTATAGAATGTTTGAGCCATTCATTTCGCATACATTTCAGTCTTTTTAAGACTACAAAAGCGTAGTTTACACAGTTTCTTGTTCAAATGATTGATCCATTAATTAAAAAGAAAAAAAGTTGAGACATTTCTAGGTGGTATTCAACCATCAATTTTTTTTAACCATCAATCCAACCCAACTTATTCATTATTTTTTTTTTTGATCGATTGAGATGTTTTTGTCTCCCCCTCTATCTTTCTCTCTCAAAGACAAAGAAGGAAAGTTGACTTGATCCAACTCATTTTGTAAGTGCTTAAGCCAGTATCGCTATGAGCTTCATGATTTTTTAAAATGCGTTTGCTAGAGAGAGGTTTCTACGCCTTTATAAAAATATGTTTTGATCCTCTTTCCAACTGACGTGGGATCTCACATATTTTCACCTTGTATATACATTAATTCATTGGCCTTGTTCTGTTCTGTAATAAATCCTGTTCTATGGCCATTTTACAACTCTTTCCTCCCACATTGAAACAGGCACAGGCATGACACGTCCGAATTGGTACTCTTCCAACATAGTTTAGTGATTCAACATGAAGGGTTATAGGCTGTGGTGGAGATCAAGACAGTGACAGAACCCCCTTGAGAGGGGTCTCCCATTGCCAGTTTAACCACCAAAACAGCACACTTCCAACACATCAGTTAATGTTCACTCACAGTCAAGAGTACTTTGATGCTGATCACAACATCTGTTGTTGTTTTTCACTTTCTGCTCTTCATGTTCAACAAACCCATCTGTTATTCTCTACAACATGACAACACATGATGAGGATGGCTGTTGGCTGATGGGTTTGTTGCAGCTGAGGACTGTTTTGTCATTTACCTCTACCCCCTTTTCCCCTCTCGGTCCCCCTCAACCAAGATTGCTCAAATGGCAAGTTGCTCGGCCCATCTTCATCTTCGCCACCCTGGACCCTACTTCCCATCATTCTCCAACTCACTCAACTTAAGACTGTTTCTTACTTTAAACCCAATTTCCATGGCTGCTTTCGTATAACGAAAGATCAGCTTGTAACGGTCCAAGCCTACTGTAGTAGATATTGTCTTCTTTGGACTTTTCCCTCCCGAGCTTCCCCTCAAGGTTTTTAAAATGCGTGGTTTCCTCACTCTGATAAAGAATGTTTCGCTCTCCTCCTCAACTGATATGGGATCTCACAATCCACCCCCTTCGGGATCCAGCATTCTCGCTGGCACTTATTCCCTTCTCCCTCCAATCGATATGGAACTTCCGTGTCCACCCCATCGCTTGCACTTTCCTGGTGTTTGGCTTTGATACCATTCTTGAACGGCCCGAGCGCACTGCTAGCAGATATTTTTCTCTTTAGGCTTTTTCTTCCGAGCATCCCTTCAAAAATTTTAAAACGCGTCTACTAAGAAGAGGTTTTCACACCTTTATAAAGAATGTTTCGTTCTCTTCTCAATCGGCGTGGAATCTCAAATAGCTCTTGTTTATGCAAGCATGCATGAGTAGCCAATATTGGATAGCTTTTTGACATGGGAATGAAAAGATTTGAATACTTTAGGACAAAGGAAAGAGAGAAAAATCCTAATGGAAAAAAAAGGGAAAAAGTGAATGTTGGCTTGACTTAAAGCATTCTTCATTTTATCATGTTCTCATGCTGTAGCTTTTGTCTCAATTAAGCATATTCCAGTGGAGACTGAAAGAAAAGTAAAAAGAACAAATAAAATATGTGCATTTCTAGACGGAACAAAGCATTCGTTATAAGGGCGTAGAAACCTCTCTCTAATAAACACGTTTTAAAACAGTGAAACTGACGACAATACGTAACGGGCCAACTGCAACTATAGGGAGGAACCAAAGCTTCTACAATAGCTTCTCGAATGGGTGGTTCGGTCAGCAAGCTACCTTCAACATCGGTCAAATCCTTATCAATAATAGGTCGGAATGGTGGGGAAGGATGCCCTCTCTACTTCAATGGACTTCTTCCACATTTTTTTTTATCTAAGAAACGTTCAACTCTTTGAAAAGGCCACATTCTATATAAGTTGGTGGAAAGAGGTGGTTTGTTACATCTAGAACAGTAGATCGCTGCATTCTTCCTTTTATTTATCCATTATGAGAGAAATTTGCTTGGAGTTGTTGACAAGTTTCTCTCTGCTGATTCAACATGGTAGTTTCTTTCAACCTTTTATAATCATAATAATAATGTTCAAACAAGCTACCTAATGTTTACAAATTTACATCTTTTCTTAATGAAATCTAAAATGTGTTTGTTAGAGATAGGTTTTCACATAAAAAATGTTTCGTTCTCCTCTCCAACCGACGTGGAATCTCACCATCTATTTCCTTGGGGGCCAGCATCCTCGCTGGCATACCGCACAGTGTCAACAGTCCAAGTCAAATGCTAGCTAATATTGCCCGGTTTGGCGGATGTGGACAGGCTTTGGGTTACAGTCATGGAAGCTCTAATACAATATAAAACTCAAAGCTTTTCCATTTACTTACCATCACGTTCTTCTTTTAAAATGGCCAAAGTCTTGAATCCATTTCCTTCCCATTAGCCAATTCTTGGATTTCCCTTCTTTCTTACTCTTCTAGGTCTCTCTGATGCCAGATCTTGAAGCTTCCTTACCCCTTCTCTCTCTCTTTAGGCCTGATTTGAAGTTTTGGGGTTCCATTTTTGCGTCTACCTTGTCAGTTTGAGCCTTCAAGGCTGTAGAAAACAACGAAGTTTCCCTGATATTCTTCACTGATTTGAGCAATTAGGAAACTCAGGCGCTGATTCTGGGCGTTTTTTGGACTCCCTTTCTATCTTCCTTGGAACATGTGAAAGACAGCTTTGTTTAACTTTGTTTTTTTGACTTTCTTAGCTACTCCTCAGCTGTTTTCTCCCCCTCATTCCTGCCAAATTCGAGGCTAGGGGTGGTGGAGAACGAACACCATGTGCTCGGAAACAAGCTCGCCGAGAATATCGTTTTCACACAATCTCCCTGGCGACGACAGCTTGCTGATCGATCAGCACGGCGAGCACGGTCGACGAGACTTAACATTGTTGGATTCAAATCTAGACTTTGAGTTCAATATCAGCATTCAACATGAATCTTCCTCTGCAGATGAGCTGTTTAGCAATGGAGTCATTGTTCCTTTCAAAATTGAATCTCATAAACAATCTCATCCTTATGAGCCTCCACTCACAGCGTCACTACCTCCTCTTCCTCCCACAGAGAATTCAAAGCAGACATTGGTGGTGAATTCAACTTCATCAGGTCAGTTAGAACAGAGAGGTTCAGAGTCCAAATCCTTTTGGGGATTCAAAAGAAGTAGCAGCCTCAACTTTGAAAGTAAAAGAGCATCTCTTTGTCCACTCCCACTTTTGTCACGCAGCAACTCAACTGGGTCAGTGCCAAATTCAAAGTCCAAAAAGTGTAAAGACTCACAAAAGCAAATTTCTCAGAAACAGTACTCCACATCGACCAGAAAGTTGTCGTCGTTGAATCAATATCCAACAAATCTAAAGCCTCAGATGTGCAGGAATCCAGGAGGGGCTTATGGCAAGTATCATTGCATTGGCCCTGTGTTGAATGTCCCTCCAAAGTTCTTTGGTTTGGGATCAATTCTTCGATGTGGGAAAGATAGAAAGAGTAAGAAATGATCTGTTCATCGTTTCCTTTCCTTTTTCAGTTCAATCCGTGGCTTGCTTTGTCATGGAGTAATGGCTTGACAGAAAAAGCGTACATTTTAAAAATCGTGAGGCTGATGATGATACATAACGAGTCAAAATAGATAATATTTACTAGTAATGAGCTTGACAATTATAATTTTCATTCGTACTGATATAGTAGCTTGAATTTTAGGGTGCACATGTAAATGTGTTGCATGGATTGATATTCACCTCTTTGTCTAATTGATAGCTAATTTGATTAAAAAAATTGAATTGTTTGATATTTAAGAACTATAAGATTGGAGGTTAACTATCAATATATAATTTTTTTTTTTTTAAATTTGGGTTTGAAGAATTATTAATTTGGTTAAATATATAAAATTAAAACCCTAAGAACAAGTTTTGGAAATTATTCATCTTTTTGCAGTAAATCTTTAAACTCGAGATAGTTTTTGGGAAAAATCGTGTTTCATTCCATTTCGTTTTTAATTCGCTTCTTGCCATGGATGGTAATGGCGACGATCCTTTCGATTCACTCACCAAACTCTGCGTCCTCTCTGACTCCCAAGAGGACATTTTACGTCGCTGCGCTTTCGCCGGCAACCCCGAATCCGTCGATGGCTCTTGTTCTACCAACTCCCAAATCCATCATCACCTTCTTCAGCCCACTGGTGTTTTCATGGCTCCTCTTCCGGAGAGTTTGGAACAGAGAGAGCAAATCACCTCTCATAATGCCTACCAGGCTCCACCGAAACAGTCCGGAGGGCAGCGGCCCATGGCTGGAGATGATCCTTCTCTTCAAGATGCGGCGGTGGTCGCTGGCGGTGCTGAGGCGGCTGTTGAAGGCGGATGTGTGCGCGACGTTGCCACTGCAGTCGATTTGGGGAAAAACGATGACCTAGGGTTTCGTTTGGAAGTTCAATCGACACAACAGACAGATGAAATCGAAATTATTGGTGTTCGTAGAAGAAAGGTTTCGGAGTCTGATGCTGGTGGAGAGCGTGAATCGGCATCGAAAAGGTTGAATTTTTCGAATGAAGCTTTGGGCACAGACTCTTCCGTCCCAATCGTAGTAGAAAAATTACCAGTCGATCTCGAGTCCGGTGGAGGATCGAAACTCGTAGATCACAATGTCGAAATGGCTGAGGAATCGGCAACCGTCGCTGTAGAATCCGGCAAGGTAGATGATGGAAAGGTCTCCAATGGCGAAGAAACTCACTGTAATAAGAACAAGGAAAAATTAGCAGAGAACAGAGTCGAAAATTCCCAACCCGAAGAACCGTGCAACTACGAAGGAACAATGTATCGCGATCGATGGAGGTGCGTTCTGCCATCAACAATGAATGGATCGAAGAATTCGGAGGAGACTGATGCAACGCCCCCATCCATTATTATGGAAATTCTAAAGCTTCTGGCAGAAGAGGAAGGTGAAGAAGACAAGGAATTGGCAAGTATGAGCATATTGGAAGTCGTATCCCGCCGTGGAATGACATTTCCTCGGCCATGTTGGTGGCCGGAGGGGCAGGAATTCAGCTTCTAAAAGAAAAGTTGAAAGGTAATCTAATCATTAGTATTAGCAGTTGGAAGAAGAATTTCTTTTGAAAATGACCAATTCTGGAATCAAGAAATGTATTTAGATTTTGGGTTGCTTGAATGTATGAATTCAAAGCATCAATGTGTTCTTGAGAAGCTCTGAGTAGTCGAAGTCTTCTTCATCCAAATGCTTGAACTGTTCCCATTAATGTATTTTTGTGTTTCTTGGAGGATATGCTTAAAAGTTTCCCATTAATGCTTGAATTTAATCAACAATAAGATATTCAGAGTGAATTTGTAATATTTCGATATACAATTAGGGTTAGTAAGAGATGAAAATTTTCTACCTATCTTCTAAATTTTTATTAAAGTCATACTTTTTCGAAATTGTGTGACGACATGATTTAGACATTACGTGATCGGACTTTGGAACTCATATTCAATTATAAACTAGTAGAACTCAAATTTCTTTATAAAATTTTCTCTCGGCTTTCCGCTTCGTCATAAGGTTAAAACTACTCTCTTCTCAATAAGGTTGTAAGGTCGGGTCATAACCTAATAACCTAATCAGTTCGTAGGTATGGATTGAAATATTTATTATAGATTTTTAAAAATTGGCTTCTCTAGTGACCCACAGGTCCAGTCCAGTTTTGGAGCGAAGCCCACATGCCCAATCCGTCATCTGTGTTGGACTTGAACGTGAAAGAAACCTTCGAAAACCCAAATCCAGATCCTTGTCCCTTCCGATTTCATGATTTTATTGCAGAAAAGCCTGCAATTATTTGTTCATTTCTTCCACTTTCTGCCCGAAATTCACAACTTCCCATTACTAATTATCTAGCTCTACTGAATGGAATCGATTTAATTCATTCCTCCGATCTCTGGTTCTTCAGCTCATTACCAGCTCTTCAACCATGAAATTCTAGCCAAATTCTCATCTGGGTATTGCCTCCGCAGTCCTTACAGTGAGCAGTTTCGTCTCTATCAATGGCGGGTTCCTCTCTCATGGAGACTCTCTTCCAGCGAACTCTCGATGACCTTATCAAAGCCCTCCGCCTCCAACTCCTCGGAGAGTCTGCTTTTATCTCCAAAGCCATGGACGAGATTCGCCGCGAGATCAAATCTACGGACCCTCAAACTAAGTCCACCGCTCTGCAAAAGCTCTCCTATCTCAGCTCCCTTCACGGTATCGATATGAATTGGGCTGCCTTTCATGTCGTCGAGGTTATGTCAGCCTCTCGCTTCGCCCAAAAGAAGATCGGGTACCTCGCTGCCTCCCAATCGTTTCACGAAGCCACCCCAGTTCTCCTCCTCATTACCAACCAGCTCCGGAAGGATTTAACTAGCACGAACGAATTCGAGGTCAGCCTTGCTCTTGATTGTTTGTCCAGAATTGCAACTATCGATCTTGCTCGGGACTTGACCCCTGAGATTTTTACATTATTGTCGAGCACTAAGCCCTTTGTTAGAAAGAAGGCAATTAGTGTGGTTTTGAGGGTTTTTGGGAAATTCCCAGATGCTGTTAGGGTGTGTTTTAAGCGTTTGGTTGAGAATTTAGATAGTTCGGATCCCCGGATTTTGTCTGCTGTTGTTGGGGTGTTTTGCGAGCTTACTTCCCAGGACCCTAGATCTTACCTTCCATTGGCACCCGAATTTTATAGGATTTTGGCCGATAGCAAGAACAATTGGGTGCTCATTAAGGTCTTGAAGATATTTAAAAATCTTGCTCCATTGGAGCCTAGACTGGCTAGGAAAATTGTTGAACCTATAACTGAGCATATGAGAAGAACAGATGCTAAATCCTTGATGTTTGAGTGCATTAGGACTGTAGTGACTAGCTTGTCTGACTTTGAATCAGCAGTTAAACTTGCTGTTGAGAGAACTCGAGAATTTTTGGTTGACGATGATCCGAATCTAAAGTATCTTGGATTGCATGCTCTTTCAATCCTTGTGCCAAAACACACGTGGGCTGTTTTGGAGAATAAAGAGGTTGTAATTAAGTCTTTAAGTGATGTGGATCCAAATGTTAAACTTGAGTCCTTGCGGCTTGTGATGGCTATGGTTTATGATAATAATGTAGCTGAAATTTGCAGAGTTTTGGTGAACATTGCGATTAAATCTGATCCTGAGTTCTGTAATGAAATTCTTGGGTCCATATTAGCTACGTGTGGTGAAAATGTGTATGAAATTGTTATCGACTTTGATTGGTATGTGTCGCTTCTTGGAGAAATGTCGAGGATCCCACATTGCCAAAAGGGAGAGGACATTGAAACTCAGCTTATAGATATTGGTATGAGGGTGAAGGATGCTAGGCCTACTCTTGTCATGGTTGGCCGTGATCTGCTGATTGATCCAGCGTTACTCGGTAATCCTTTCATGCATAGGATACTGTCAGCTGCTGCTTGGGTGTCAGGCGAATACGTGCAGTTTTCAGGCAAGCCATTCGAGCTCCTAGAGGCGTTGTTACAACCTCGCTGTAATCTCTTGCCACCATCAGTTAGAGCAGTTTATGTTCAGTCAGCGTTTAAAGTGTCGGCTTTTTGTTTAAATTCTTACATTCAAGAGCAATACGTTGAGTCCTCTTCGTATGTTGATACTTTGACAGAGAATGATTCAGAATCGATCTCTACCAGGGATTGCCAAGATGCTTCTAATCTTCGTGAACAGGTGGAGACACTGTCTCGTGTCCAGACTTGTACGTCTGCATCGTTGGAGGATAATGGTTCGTCTATTGGATCGATAGTTGAGTTGTTGGATTTTATTCAGTTTTCTTTGGGTCCTTTAACGTGGAGCCATGATGTTGAATTGCTTGAGAGGTCTAGAAACTTGCTCAATTTTATTGAGCTAATTAGACAACAGATTCCTGATGGGAGTTCAGAAATGAAACTTGCTGAAATCTCCAAAATAGTTGAACTGGTTCTTGATGCTTTCTCCGATGACTTTGGCCCAATCTCAATAAATGCTCAAGAAAGAGTTCCAATTCCTGAAGGATTGATATTCAAGGAGAATCTTGATGACTTGGAAATGATATGTAGTGATACTCAGCTACCAGAAAGCTCCTTTTCTTTTGGAAGTTCTCTCTATGAGGAGAGGGTTGGTTCGTCTATATTATCGCAACGGAGCCAGCAAGAGTCTGAACCCTCAAACGCAACCACATCTCTTCTCTCCGAACATCGTAAGCGCCATGGACTGTATTATCTTCCATCAGATAAGACTGATGATGCCTCTAACGATTATCCACCGGCCAATGAACTCAAGTTACAAGATCATCTGGATGACGACGCAGCCCACCTTGTCAAGCTTGCAGAACGGTCACTCGCATTAAAGAAAAAGTCTACTTCAGCCAAGCCTAGGCCTGTGGTAGTGAGATTGGATGAAGGAGATGAATTGCCCGTAACGAGGAAGAAGCCTCAGTCGAAGGATGAACAGCTTTCCGATGCAGTACGCAATGTTCTTGTGGGTAGTGATGTAATGCCTACTTCCTCACAGACAAACCAATCTTCCAAACCCTCTAGCAGGAGAAAAGGAAAGGAGAAACAGAATGCTGATCATCTTTCTGAATCAAAAGAAAACTTGGGTGATGTTGAAGAGCAATCCAATACGGTAGATACAAGTTCGAGAAGAACGCATCGACGTCATGGAAAAGAAGGCAAACGATCAAGTCATGAAAAGAGAAGTGAGAAAAAAGATCAAGTTCATAAGAAAGGCAAGCGAATGAGTAGCCAACAGCACAGTAGGCATAAAGCTAAACAAAGTGGAGATGCTTCATTACCTGTGGCTTCACAGACAGTTATACCCGATTTCCTTCTATAGCGACAGAACATTCCGACATCGATGACTGGTTTGATTTCCGAATTCTCGTGAGCCATGGTTAGTCCTGCTGTAAAAATTTGTTCATTTTTTTGGTGTATGTTTGGGGGTGCTTTTGGATTCACTTGGGATTATCTGGTTTCTGGTATTAATATGAAGCATTTTTTTGATAACTTTAAACATACAAAGAAAGGGATTCATACTAAAAATATGTTGTCTGTTCTACCTTGAGTACTATGAAAGACACCAAAAGAGGTTTCCTGAGTTGAGAGCTGCTAGGAAAGCAAAAGAAAGAACATGGGGAATCCTTAAAATGATGGAAGAGTGTAAGTGAAACGTCTAAAGTCAACCACTTGGAAATGGGAAATCCAATGGGAAGGAAGACTTTTGACTTTTGAGAGTTGTAATCAAAGTTTCGAGCTTCCTCATACCAATAATTTGTTCTCACGGCTAGCAGATATTGTCCTGACTTTCCCTTTCGAGCTTCTCCTCAAGGTTTTTAAAACGCGTCTGGTAGGGAGAGGATTTCACTCTTATAAAGACTGTTTCGTTCTCCTCCCCAATCGATGTGAGATCTCACACTATCTGTTAGTTTCTTCTCGATAAATTCCGTTTCCCCTCTCTTTCATACAATAGTTTATCCTAGGTTTGGGGCATTTTATGCATGCTTGTTTTATGGCCCTTCTTGGAGCAAAGCCAAAAAAGAAGACTTTTGCAGAGAAGAGCACATGATAGTTTACTAACTTTCGCTTCAAGTAACTTCTTCATTAATCCAACTTTCTTCATCTTCTTCATGTTCTTCATCTTCCTCTTCTGTCACCTTCTGAGTCTGAGCAGTCAGAAGCCAAAACCCAAATGGCTAATGATCAGCTCAAGTATTCTCCATTACCCTCCAAGCTGCACCCCAATTCTCCATCTCACTTTTCTCAAATCTTCCGTTTTCTCTTCTTACTTATTGGCTTCTCCATTGGAATGGCCATTGGTTTGAACCTCAACAGCTTCTCCTCATTTAATATCTTTTCCCTTCCATCTTCACCATCAACCCTCTTGTTTCTCAAACCACAACAACCTCCCTCGTCGCCCCCTCCATCTCAACCACCTTCGCCATTGTTGCCGCCAGTACCATTGCCGTCTCCTGAGTTTTTCGACCCGAATGTAGAGCCACCTCTGATGCACAGAATGACAGATGATGAAGTCTTCTGGAGAGCATCCATGGTTCCACTGATCAAAGAATTCCCATATGAACGTGTGCCAAAAGTGGCTTTCATGTTTCTGATAAAGGGGTCGTTGCCTTTAGCTCCTTTGTGGGAAATGTTCTTCAAAGGCCATGAAAGGTTGTTTTCAATTTATGTGCACACCCATCCGTCCTACAATGTTTCTTCTTCTCTGCCTCCTGGCTCTGTCTTCCATGGAAGAAGAATCCCAAGCCAGGTGATTGTACTTTCTTTTCTCATTTCTCAGTTTTTCTTTGTCAAAACTATAAGTGATGCCTGTTTTGCTTTATATTCTTGAACAAGTTTCTGAAGTTTTCCACTTTGAATGAACAGCCGGTGCAATGGGGTAGACCCTCCATGATCGATGCTGAGCGCCGCCTTCTAGCCAACGCCCTTCTCGACTTCTCTAATGAAAGATTCATCCTTCTCTCCGAAACCTGCATTCCTCTCTACAACTTCACCACTGTCTACAACTACCTCCTCAATTCCAAGCACACCTTTGTTTCTTCCTATGACGATCCCCGAAAAATTGGCCGCGGTCGTTACAACCCTCAAATGTTTCCGACCGTGTCGATCGCCGACTGGCGAAAAGGATCGCAATGGTTTGAAGTAGATCGAACGGTGGCCGGCGAGATAATCTCTGACAAAACATTTTACCCTGTTTTCCGGAACCATTGCGGGCCGCCGTGTTACATGGACGAGCATTATATTCCTACGTTGGTTAATATTGTTTTGCCGGACCGGAACTCCAACAGAACAGTTACTTGGGTTGATTGGTCGAAAAACGGTCCGCATCCCGGCAGATTTGGGAGGCGGGAAATCTCGGTCGAGCTTTTGAGCAAGGTGCGGTTCGGTTTTAATTGTACTTACAATGGAAACGACACCGTTTCCCTATGCTTTCTGTTTGCTCGGAAATTCATGCCGGATTCCTTACAACCTCTGCTGAAGATTTGGCCATCTCTGTTGGAAGGTTTGGTTTAACCTTAAATGAGGGAAATTCTTTTACCTTAAAAGCTCAAAGCTCTCTATCTAAGAAACTGGGGAGTTTAATTCTATTACACAAATTCACTTCATCTATTTATCTTATACATTCAGCTGTATTCAAATTGATAACTAGAATACCATTTTTACTCTTTAAGTTCGACTTTTATTTTTTTATTTTTAAATTTTAATTTGAGGAATTTTATTGAATATCTTAGAGATTGAATTTCAAGATGCGACAGAAAAAATAAAAAAGAAAAAAGAAAGAAAATGTTTATAAATTTCTCGGGATCCAAAAACATATAAATGAAAAGTCAAAATTAACCCTAAGGGGTATTTTGAGTGGGGGCAGACCGTCTACATTATCTCATGGGCTCAACCCATCTCTTCGCCAAGGCCTATGACTTAATGGGCTGTTTGGGCTGCCGCCACAACAGGCCCACAACTAGGCTGTCTCGGATGCCGTCACTACAGGCACAACAAGCCCAACATCAAGGCCACAACTACCGTCATGACATACCGGGTTGTTTGGGCTGCCGCCACTACCGGCCCAATATGAAGCCCAGATTCACCAAAGGGCAGACCGTCTACACTTCTCTCATGGGCTGGGCCCATACCTTCGTCAATCCCTACGACTTACCAGGCTGTTTGGGCTACCGCACACACCGGCCCAACTTCTCTCGAGGGCTCCGCCAATAAATTCCGTCAAGGCCTACGACTTACGGGCTGTTCGGGATGGCCGCCACTACAGACCCAATATAAAGCACACATTCAGGCCCGATATGAAGCCCACATTCACAAACGGGAGACCGTCTACAGTTCTCTCATGGGCTCGGCCCATATCTTCGTCAAGTCCAACGACTTCCCGGGCTACTTGGGCTGCCGCCACTTGAGGCCCAAAATATTTCACGGGCTCGGCCCATATCTTTGTCAAGGACGACGACTTCCCGTGCTGTTTGGGCTGCCGCCACTCGAGGCCCAAAATCTTTCATGGGCTCGGCCTATATCTTCGTCAAGGCCGACGACTTCCTGGGCTGTTTGGATTGCCGCCGCATAAAGCCCAAAATCTCTCATGGGCTCGGCCCATATCTTCGTCAAGGCGGACGACTTACCGGGCTTTTGGGCTCCCGCCACTTGAGGCCCAACTTCTTTCATGGGCTCGGCCCATATCGTTGTCAAGGCCGACGACTTCCCCGGCGATTTGGGCTGCCGCCACTCAAGACCCAACATCTCTCATGGGCTCGGCCCATATCTTCATCAAGGCCTACAACTTACCGGGTTGTTTGGGCTGCCGCCACTACAGGCCCAATATCTCTCATGGACTCGGCCCATATCTTCGTCATGGTCGACGATTTTCTGGGCTTTTTGGGCTGCCGCCACTTGACGCCCAACTCTCTCATGGGCTCGGCTCATATCTTCGTCAAGCCCTAGGACTTACCGGGCTCTTTCGACTGCCGCCTTTACAGGCCCAACTTCTCTCATGGGTTCGGCCCATATCTTCGTTAAGGCCTACGACTTACCTGGCTTTTTGGGCTGCCGCCACTACAGACCTAACATGAGCCCACATTGACCAAAGCCTAGTGGCAGAAAGGCTCCCAGTGGTTCGACGGCGACGAAGGAGGTGGCAGCCCAGAAGAATCTCCCCCTGTTTTAAAAGCATTGCGGGCCGAACTGCAATTCGGAAGTGCACTCACTAGATGGCAACGATGATGAACATAGGGTCGTGGGAGAAGAAGTTTTCGGGAGCTTTTCATTTACTAAAAGGCCTTTGGACGCATAGGGAGGATGTTTCTTACAATTAGACGTAGTGGGACTACCTTTTAAATATTCTTTCATAGATATCAGACTAGGATGTTGGCTTGAACTGACTAATCAAAGTAGGCACCTCACACCCCGACTGGGTTCGAGAGTGACAGTGTCATGGTCGGGGCTTCCGGAAAGGATACGTGTTAAGAATGAGAAATAGAATTGGGATCGAAAGTGCAACAAACATAGGTGGGATCAAAAGTCGGATCTAAAGTCTAAGTTTTCATTAATGTTCTTAAATAGAATAAACTAACTAAATCTGGATAATAAAATAAAATATACTACTAATCAAATCATAAACCAAAAAATATTAATTGATTATGAATATCTAAGATATATTTCATAACTAAAGATATATTCCATAACTAATTATTATAATATATTTTAATACTACCCCTCAACTTGTAACGTGTAGGTCAATAACACTCAACTTGTCTTCACATGGTTTTCTTTTTAGATTTTTAAGAAATTATTGAATTTCCAAGAAAGATGCAAAACAAAAAATAGATCGTCTTTGATTGATTTGCTTTTTAGACTTCTCAAGAAATTATTGAATTTTCTAAAAAGATGAGAAACTCAGAAATAAACATCCTTTTATGTATCTCAGAACCGAAGAACTACTTCTTGATTTATACATAGATGATTTACAGATTTTGGTAATTTGTCCATTTAATTTGATGGGGACAAAAAGAATACCCAAGTTGATCAGAGTGATGAATATAATAATGATGTGTTAAATAAACATCTGAAGTTTTGAAGTTGGATAATAACATCAAGATCAGTACACTGGATCACTTGAGAGGTGGTGAAAGAAAATACGAAAATCTTGAATATGTCACCTTTGAGCTTGGTGAGAAATTTGAAGATGCTTATAACGTATTTTTGATATTGAATGATCGAGAACAGTTTGCCAAGCACAGTTCTCGGTCTAGTACAGGTCTAATAGAATGATTGAGAATATATGTAGCCAATTCAAGTTCCAAATCAAGATTAAGAGGCTACTTGTTGATGACGCAATCTGGATAGCTCGCCACAAACATCTTGATAATGAATATGTTATTGATTTTATTGTTGAGAGGAAAAAATATTTAATGATTTGCGGTGCTCAATCAGAGATAATCCCTATAGAGACCAGAAATTAACACTTGAAATGTGGGCTTAAAAGGATGATATATCTTATGGAAGGATGATATAAATCTCAATTCTATCTGTCGTCCTCACTTTTCTTCAGTTGTTTCTCTTTTACTGCTCTGAAAGATCCTTCCTTAAACACAGTTAGTTTGGGGAACAGTGGGTTTAGATTTTGGAAAGTGATGGAATAGTGGGAATGGTAGGTTTGCGGAATAGGTGTATATCAAAGTTATTGAATTTGAAAAACAAGTGGGATACCAATAGAAGCTAGCGGGACTATTGCGACAGTAGTGGTAATGCTAGGCTCATAGACTTGCAACTTGCGGAGATGTATGGACTAGTCAGGGACTGTAATTTGTGACTTGAGGACTAGTAATGGTTACTTAAGGTTCAAAAGCAATGACAATGGTTTGGAAGGTGTTGAAAGCAGGAAGTAGTTGGTGGTCGCTGTGATACTCAATTGGACTTATCACAATGGATGATCGGCGACTGTAAAGACTTCACTGATTGAGTTAGAGTTTGGCTTTAGGCTCGGATACCAAATTAAGAATGAGAAATATAATTGGGATCGAAAGTACAACAAACATAGGTGAAATCTAAAGTCTTTACTAATGTTCGCCGTTTAAATAAAATACATGCTACCAACTAATACTTAAAAATAAAGAAGATATAAATTAATTAAATCTTCGTAATAAAATAAAATATACTACTAATCAAATGGAAAAATATTAATAGATTAGGAATATTTAAAATATATTACATATATTTCTTAATTAATTATTATAATATATTTTAATAATACGGAAAAGCGGCACAAAAGGACAAAAAGAGTAGACTGTAGCATTCGTTTGCGAGAAAGTTAATGGGAAGTGCTTTTAAATGGGCTGCTGGAAATTGCTCCTCCGGTCGTGTTCCCATTGACTTGACTTCCTAATTGACTTGGCATATAGATGAGAGGTGTGCGTACAACTTGTAAGAGCGCGTGGAATGACGGAAGCCGCAGTTACTAATTTTCTATAATACTTTATTACTCCCTAAATCTAACTTATGACTTACGATTTGTAGGTCCCACCTCTCTAATTTCTCCAATGTTCTTTCATGTCCAAACACCGACAGGATCCCCTCGTCTTTGGTCCCGGATAAGCCAAACCGACTGGAATTTTTTACTTTTTATTTTATACAAAGACCCAGCTAACCACCGGTCTTCTTTTCCTATATTTTCGTTCCGGCGGCGGAGGCGGTGCCGGCCGGTGGGTTTGGGCTGAAGCTTCATGCTGACAGCACAATTGCCCCTAGTGAGACAGATGAAGTTGACACAGGAATTGACTCCTTACCCTAAAATCCATTAACGTCTCCGGTAGCCTCTGTCCGAAGCTTGTCTCGCCAGTGGTCGACGATTCGCCTAGACCGTGGACGGATGATGGGCTCTGAGATGGCTCCTGGGTTAACAAAAATTTTGAGTTAAATTATAAATTTTACTCGGAACGAACTCGACAAAATTGGAATTCAGTCACTTTTAAAGTTGTCGTTTTATCACTGTCTATTTATTCTCTCATCCTTGCCTGACGTACCCCCTGTCGCCACCGCCCACTCCGGAGGAGCCACCGTGCCCAGTCCTCCGTACATATACATTTTCAAACAGACCATCAAGAAACAGTGCAACTCATGCAACATTCCATTGCATGCTTTTCGTGTCAAAACTGTTTGATATATTATTTATGGAATATATCTCGAATATTATATCTTAATATTTATTTGATTTAAACTATATTTTATTTTATTCTCATTATTTAATTATTTTATATTTTTCTCATTTGTATTAGTTTGTATCCTATTTAAGGATATCAATATGAATGAGGATACACCTTTCCAATTCTATTTTTATTTCTCATTCTTAACATGGTATAAGAGCACCGATCTTGGTATTCCTAATATCAGAGCATCGATCTTGGTATTCTTAATACTCCCTTGGACTCAGAGTCCAAGGAGAGTATTAAACTTAAAGCCAAACTCTAACCAATCAGTGAAGCCTTTACAACCTCCGATCATCCAATATCAAGAATACATTATAAGTATCTGCAAATTTTTCAGCAAGCTCAAATGTGACATATTCAAGATGTTTGTATTTTCTTTCACACCCTCTTAAGTGATCCAGAGCACCGATCTTAATGTTATTATCCAATAAAGCATTTATGCATAGACCAAGAAGTGATTAGGGAGGATATTCACTTGTACCAAATCAAATTAAATTGGACAAGTTACCAATCCTCGAGTCAATCATTGCGGTCTATTTCTAAAGCATTTATGCATGGACCAAGAAATGATCAGGGAGGATATCCAAAATTATGTATCATTTCTTGAAACCAAAGCAACAAATAACAAATTTTTTGCCTCAAACAAAGAAACTTCTTAGAAATTTCTCAAACTTTATATTTAGCCTTGCACACAGTCCAATTGGGTAAGTAGTTGAACAATACTTTATCTTATTTATCCACCTTCACATTATTCAAATTTTGAATTTGAATATTTCTTTCTAAACATAATTATGGTTAAAATACTGATTATGCAAATATGGGTTGATAACTATACCCACAAAATTTCAAACTTATATCTCACAATTATAACGGAGAAAACGCAGAGTGAAGAGATTGTGTACCAAGCTGTCGCCGTCGAAGAGTGAATCTGGTCGGAAACCACATCTCCGATGAGTTTTTGGGTTCAGCCCGATCATTCCCAATATTATCAGTAGAACAAAAGATAAATGGAAACAGATCCAGAAAACCCCAGAAAAACCATAGGACACACTCAACCACAGGAGAAGAATAGTCCTATTAAAAATGAGAAATAGAAATAGAATTGGAATTAAAGGTTTGTTATTATTGATATTCACAAAACTAAACTAATTAAATATTGAGAATAAAATAAAATATACTATAAATCAAAAAAATATTAAGATATAATAGGGAAGATATATTTCATAAATAATATATTTTCAAAATATTATATCTCAACACCATCGGACACAATTTGAGAAATTTTAAATATTTTTAGATTTAAAGTAAGACCTGTTGGATTAAATGTAGCGCACCATGGTTAAATCATAAACTATCAGCAGTTCACTTAAAATTTGAAGCGATGATAATCTGAGATCCAACGCCAACGACTTGTACGTCACATCCTTTCAATGCCTCTAATACCACTTTTTTGTACCTTAATGCCACAATTAAAATATTTTAATACTTAATTGCAGCAGGCAGCAGCAAAAGTGGAAGAAAAATAGATCGCACTCACACACCTACAAACAGAAATTAAACAAAGAGACACAAAAAATTTCGTAGTTTGAAGAGAATAAATTTTTCGGGTGGTAGCCAATCACTATAACCAAAATGTTTATTAACAATGGTATCTCCAACCCACTCACATTACAAAATCTCTCAACGAAATTACTCCCAATTATCTCTAGTCAAAAATAAAATGACAAACTTCACATCTCAAAACAATGCTAACAAATCTTTATACAAACATAATAATATTGATCAAATAAATAAAAATATGAACCAAAACAATTATAAAGGATGAGAATATGAATAAAAACAGTTATGAACTAAATGAGAATTATGGATCAATTCCTTGATAGGGAAGAAGAAGTAAGGAAAGAAACCGAGATTGCCAACTAAGCAAAATAAATAAATAAATAAATAAAACATTAATTTTTCGTCAGTCATATGTACGTTAGCGTCTAAAAATGTATTACAAATGTTATATATAACTTTATAAAGTAAATAACTTCTCCACTCTGAAGGAGAGAGAAACAGAATATTTATACACCTTTTTCCATGTCAATTTAAAAAAAAAAAAAAAAAAAAAAAAAAAAAAAAAGACCATTTAAAGACTAAATAAAATATATAAATCTAGAAACTTATATGACACGTTTATTTGAATCTTTCAATTTTTTTTAATACCTTAATTAGGTAAAAATACACTTATTCTCTATCTCAAAAGTCATATTTTATTTTGCTTAAATTTAATTTTTTTTAATTTTTTAAAACTTTTATTTAATTTTATATTTAAAAAATTATCTTGGTTTATTGAGGTTCTCACTTTTACTAATTATATATATATAGCCACATCCTAACAACCTTCTTCAATAATTTTTAATAAAATAATTTTTAATGAAATTAAAATTTTAAGATTATTCACATATAAAATGTTGAGCGGAGGTGAGTGAAGTTAGTGTGTATATATATATAACAACTGACTTATAAAACCAATTGATTAAGACATTTAAGCTTTGGACTGGTCCAAACAATAATGATAGAGAATTATGATAGGGAATTAGGTGTTAAAAATAAAAGAAGACATGATATGGAAGGAAGAAATTTCTTAGAAATTTCTCAAGTTTGAGAATTACACACAACCCAAGTAGGACAGTAGTTGATATCTAATTTGAAGAAATGGGTATTAAAATTTAATATCCAAGCATGCAAGCAAGCAAGCAAGCAGCATAGATATCATAAAACAAATACAAATAATAAAGACTCAAACAACGAGCCGGAGTCGACTTTCCGTAAGTTGACACCAAAGTCTTTCAATTCAATATTCTCTCGCTCTCTTTGGAATGAAATTTCTGAGCACTTTCTCGGAAATTACTTCTCATTATTATATACTCACATTTTTTCAGTTTCTATTCATGCTTTCACATCTGTCTCCCAACCTTTTATTATATTACCAATTTATTTATTCCACCATCGGGTTATAAATTTCTTGGATTCTTTAATCTTTATCACGCTTCCAACGCTCCTCAACTCATCTTTATCACACTTTTCCATTCAAGAAATGTCGCCCAAGAGATTGTTCTGCCAAACAGAGCCGTGTTTAGAACAGCCTCTTGAGAAGAGGCGCCCGCGTCTGACGTTTGCGTCGTAAGTTGTTCGGAATGGATCCATAAATGGAGCTGTAAATTGTAATTCTACATTTGATTTCTGATTATTTGTGTTGTAATTTCCGTAGGATAATCGGGGACGTGGTTATGGTTAATTCCCAAAATCATTTGTTGAAAGCATTGGAGCCCTTGCTTAGACGAGTGGTTTGTACTTTGTATATATGAATCATTTTGGATTTGTAAATTGATTTAGGGCTTTTGTTTAATTTGTGATGAATTTTAACTTTACAGGTGAATGAGGAAGTTGATCGGTGTTTATTGCGATATTCAAGGTTGTTACCTAGGGCATCTTCGTTGAGGATTCAGGCTCTCGAGCCTTCCAGTTTCTTATTGTATTTTGTGAATAATCTTCCTTCTACCATTTTTACTGGAAGTAAAATTACGGATGTTGAAAGTCAGCCACTCCGGATCGCCGTCGAGGCCGGCGCGGATAATCCGGCATTTCAGGTATATTCGGCCATGAAAATTGAAATTGTGGTACTGGATGGCGACTTTGCAAGCGGCGATAAACAGGACTGGACGGCGGAGGAATTCAATGCCAGCATTGTGAAGGAGAGGTCTGGAAAGAGGCCGCTGCTTCACGGCGAAATGAACATAACTCTCCGCGACCGCGCTGCAACCATCGGTGACATTGAATTCACCGATAACTCAAGTTGGATTCGGAGCCGGAAATTCCGGCTGGGTGCCCGAATTGTTGACGGGTCGGATTCTGATAAGAATCGCCCCCGGATCCGGGAAGCCATAACCGAACCGTTTGTTGTCAAGGATCACCGCGGAGAATGTAAGCATTACAATTCTTTCAAAAAAAAAAATATATTTAAAAAAAAAAAATTAATATTGAGGTATTTTGGTAATTTAAGTGTACAAGAAGCATTATCCACCAATGCTGCATGACGAAGTTTGGAGGCTGGAGAAGATAGGAAAAGAGGGAGTCTTCCACAAGAAATTAAGCAATTACAATATCAAGACAGTTCAAGAATTCTTAAAACTCTTCACTATTGACCCACAAAAGCTAAGAAGGGTAAATATTCCCCATCTTACCCTTTTCAATAAAACAATTAATTATAATTAACGCTTTGATTTTTTTTTTTTTTTTTTGTATGGATTTAGATTTTAGGGGTAGGAATGTCAGAAAGGATGTGGAAAGCAACGGTGAAACATGCGCAGACTTGTGAATTGGGAAACAAGGTGTATATGTTCCGTGCACATAATGTCCTGCTGATCTTGAATCCTATTTGCGAAGTCGTAAGAGCCATGATCGATGACCAAATCTATTCATCTCGAGACCTTCCTAATATCCCCCAGGTATGTTTTCTCATCTCGTTTGATAACAATTTCATTACTTAATAAACTTCCTCTTAAAAAAAGAAATTTCGTGTAATACAGGAGTATTTGATGAATTTGAGTAGACAAGCGTTCGATAACTGGCATTCGTTACAAGACTTTGAAGGCAATTTTAGAGAACCTCCCCTAATAACACAAGGTAGATTTTGATGAAATTTTAGTTTAATTTTTAATTTTTAAGTTTTAAAATTTTAATTATTATTTTTAATTTTGTTGGATTATTGATAGGGAATGAGGGGATTGGAAATGAAGAAGACTGCGATCATATAGTTAAAAAATCATTGTTTCGAAGTTGCGAGTCGATGAGTGAAGAAGTTGAATTTCGAGATTGGAATTCCAATTTAGATCGGTTTATTTCTACAAGTTTTCCTTCTAATTATGGGTAGGCGCGACGTCTTGGTTACCAAATTATAATTAATACACTCATATTAATTTGTTTTCGTATTTCTATTTTCTATTTGTATATTTGGACATTGAATTAATGCCAAAGCGATAATTGATGTTTTATCTATGAGGTAATTCGAACATAATTTAATAAATAAAATATTATTTATAATCTTACTTTATCTCTCTCTCATGCAGAGGATTTGTATGACAGCTGTCATCAACGACCATAAACAATTGGAGAATATTTCGGGAACGAAGGATAACTTCAAATTGACATAATACCTTGCCCAAAAGGACCATATTACAAATCAGGGGCTATGGTATAGCCTTAAAAAAAATTAAAATAATTAATGGAATCTAAAATATTAATCAAAACTTCATAAAAGTAATTAACGATAAACTAAATAAAAAAATAATGGAATCTAAAATACTAATTAAATCTTGATAAAAGTAATTAACGGTAAGATGAGTAACATAAACTAAATAAAAATTAAACTAAGAGTATGCTTTACTGTACCATTCTTTTTCCACGTCATCCGTGGATTTTTCTCTTTTACTGTACCATTCTTTTTCCACGTCAGCTGTGGATTTTTCTCTTTTACTGTACCATTCTTTTTCCACGTCAGCTGTGGATTTTTCTCTTTTACTGTACCATTCTTTTTCCACTTCAACCCTAAACACTAAATCTTAAATTCTCTTTCCCTCGCTAATATTTTGAAACTAAAAAACGATTTTAAAAAAAATGAAAAATGAAAAAAAAAAAAAAAAAAAAAAAACATGTTTTAACTAAAAGTTCATAAAACAAAAGGTAAAAATATTCCCAAAGCCACTATTTATATATTTTTAATAAACATAAAAATAATGATAAAAGTAAATTTACTATTTTAAAGTATATTTGTTACTAAATATATTTTAATTTATTAATATATATATATATATATTGCATAATTATGAAGGATTAAAGAAGAAAATGTGAATGATAACCCAGGAAAGAATAATTGATAAAAGATATTAGGTATATCAACTTATTGATACACTATGATATTTAATAAACGTAATCTTTTAAACGAAAATGTTAACAATAAATTAATACTCTTAACAAACTTCTCAAAAATTGGAATATCAATTTCATCATTTATATACCAAATATTCAAATTTAATATTTATGATATTTTATATTTTTATATCATACCCTTCTCAATAATTTACTAATATACTTTATTTAAGGTGTAAAATTGATATATTAAACATATGTCAACTTACTAATATGGTATACTATCCACTTTTTACTAGATATTCTTGATATACTACTAAAATATGTGATTCATATATGCTTATGCGTGCCTCAAGTCGATGATAATGTTCATGTATGGCTCAAATCAATGATGAACAAATTATAATATAGTATTGGTATACTTGATTTACTACTAAAAATATGTGATCTATGAATGTTCATACCTGCCTCAAATTGATAATGAGCGAGATGTAATATAATGTTCATATACTTGATTTACTAATAAAATATGTGATATATGAATGTTCATGCATACCTCAAATCAATAATGATCGATTTGTAATATAATGTTGATATACTTGATTTACTACTAAAATATGTGATATATGAATGTTCATGCATTCCTCAAATCAATAATGATCGAGCTGTAATATAATGTTGATATACTTGATTTACTACTAAAATATATGATATATGGATGTTTATGCATACTTCAAATCAATGATGAATGAGCTGTTATATACAACGATGATATACTTGATTTACTGCTAAAAATATGTGATATAAATGTCTATGGATACCTCAAATCAGTGATTTTGGAGGGAGTTGTAATATAAGGTTGATATCCTTGATTTTGGTATGTTGTATTGATGCTAACACATTAATATTATACCTAAAATAGTTATTGAACGAGTGTTGATATGTTGAGACGGTGATATAAACACGAAAATTATCGGAAATGTAGATAATAGTACAAAGAATATTGATGTGGATAATGTATGTCAAATAGACAACCAAAACCGTCACAAAAAACCTTATGTCGTACATGCAGTTGCAATCCCGAACATATATGTTGAGAATCGTTGGAGTCTTACATGAACTAATTAAATGAAAGATCATGAATATATAACTAACAAGATGATGTTATTTTGACACGAGACCTTTTAAATAACTAAATAAATATAAAATAAAATTTTTATATAAAAAAAAAAAAAAAGTGAAGGTCCCACCTTCCCTGGTTCTAGAAAGGATACGAATATTCGCCACATTTGGTTGGAAAAAGCAATCAGTTATCTCCGGTTTGGGTTACCTGTATTATAATGGCGGCGACGGTTACAACAGTTATGCTGATGTCAGCACGATATCGTCAGCTCTAAATCACATTCTTAAGCAAATAAACAAAATAAATCTTTTCTTTTACCGATCTATTTATTTATTTCCGAATTTTTTATTCCTAATTTTCAAACTTTCCAGTCATCCCTCACTGCACGCTTTATTACTTTTCTTTTTCTTTTTCAAAATATAATTATTCCTTTTTTAGAAAAGTTACATTCCTTGCGTTCACACTACAAAATTTGTTTCATAAATAATATTTTAATGTTACTAAACCCACCTAATTATTGATTTGTTGTTCATCGCTTCCGACCCGCCGCTTTCCGCAATTATTGACCATCGTCATTCATACTGCTAACGTCCCTTGTTTTTGCAATTTCCTTCAGTTTTCCCCCATATACGAGGTCGATGAAGAAGCAGCTGCTGCCGGAGATCCGAGCAGGGTCGGTTTCGGTGGAATGCGTAAGCCATAAGCGCTCCCTTCTGACATAGCCACCACCTCTGTCACCGACGGCCGGTCGTTTGCAGGAAGCGGTGTTGAAGGTAAATTAAACCCAGAAACAGGGGATGGGGATAATGTTTGAAATTAAAACATAAAGATTTATAAATTCCCTCTCAGTCACAACCTTTCCCCTTTCCAAATCGCATCAGAATTTGTAACTCTCATCGTACAAAACAGAGCTGTGCTCATCGTGCAAAACAGAGCATTTCTCATCGTACAAAACAGAGCATTTCTCATCGTACAAAACAGAGCATTTCTCATCGTACAAAACAGAGCCGTTCTCATCGTACAAAACAGAGCCGTTCTCATCGTACAAAACAGAGCTTACAATAGAAGCTGATAATTGATCAGTTGTGAATAAGTGATTTGGGTCTAGTAACCACAAATAAACAGCTCACCCACTACCGTTTGGTGTGGAAGTTTTGCTAATCCAAAGCACAGTGACGGAGTCTGGGGATTCTGGCACTAATGGCGCTTTCCCTGTGCCACAACTTCGATTCTCTATATTCCTTAGAATTTCTAGAGCTTCCATCATTGACGGTCTTGTATCCCTCACACTTTGCAGGCATTGAAATGCTAACTCGGCAACTCCGCATATCATATTTCGTATTCTTTGATCTGTTTTAAATCCGAGAGATGGGTCTACGAAGTCATGTAATTCGTCGTTCTGGATCTTATTGATAGCCATTGTTGACAGGTTAATCTCATGCCTATGCCTAGTGATATCAACTGCAGGCTTTGAAGATATCAGCTCAACCAACACGACTCCAAAGCTAAAGACATCGCTTTTGTTCGTAACTTGATAAGACTCATAATACTCTGGATCAATATAGCCAGGAGTGCCTTGTGGTGCAGTTGAAACATGGCTGGCTTGTGTAGGAAAAAGGCGACATAGTCCGAAATCAGCGACTTTAACACCGAAATTGTTGTCAAGGAGAATGTTGGTGGTTTTAACATCACGGTGGATAGTCTCAGAAGCATGGAGAAAAGCCAGAGCACTTGCAGTCTCCATGGCAATCTTCAACCTTGTAAGCCATGGAAGCTCACCTGATCTTGCTCGGTTGCCATGAAGATGATCGGCCACAGTACCATTCGGAATGAACTCATACACCAACAAGAGCTCACGGGAGCGTCGAGATGTGCATCCATAAAGGGTGACAAGATGTGGGTGGCGCAAACGAGTTAGGATCTCAACTTCATTCATGAATTGCTCAACTTTTCTATAGTTACTTTCAAACAATCGTTTAACAGCGACCTCACGCCCATCTCGGAGTTTGCCTGAGGAGGGATCAAAGAACATACAAACACATAATCAGAACAATACGCCTGCATGGAACACCAGAAATATGGAGTGATTTGTACCATAGTAGACAGTGCCAAAGCCACCATCTCCAAGTTCGTTAGCTGGGTTGAATTTGTCTGTAGCTTTTACAAGCTCGTGATAAGAGAAAAGAGATAGAGCCATGTAATGTTCTATTTTCTCAAGCTCCTTCATCGGACGATCACAAGAATAGTTTTGATGCTTCTTTTTGTGCATACGAAGCCTGATGAAAAAGATTATACTCATCATCACAATGCCTCCAATTCCAGAGCCAGCACCTGTCATGGCATTCCATTTAGATACCAAGTTCAACACAAGAACATTATATGTAAATCATGTTATGTCAAAATTCTATGATACCCACAAGATCGATCGCACTCATACACCCACAAACAGAAATTAAATAAAAGACACAAAGATTTAAATCATGTTATGTCAAACTTTTATGAGTTAATAACCCGAATAAATGAGAATATGAACGAAATGGGAGTTAGATTTTACCTATGACGACCTTCTTCCATGTATCATTTGGGTTTTCTGGAACAGTAAGCAATCAGGAAGCAAATGGTTAGACGGGATTGTTCTACAAGAGAATGAGGAAAAAAAACACACTAAAAAACAGAACATTACAGAAGGGGAATGCGGCGTACCAGGTTGAGGAGGGTGAGGAGGGCGAGGAGGCGCAGCAATGGCATCACAGGCATAAGGATTTACAACGCCGTTTCTACAAATGCAGTAAAATGGGTACGTCCCATTTCCGCCGCAATTGCCTCCACTTCCATTGCATGAATCACACGCTCCCTTATACCAATTCTCGTACTCCACCTCGAACCCTCCTTTCACAGCCGTCTCCACCAAGCTCCTCCTGTTCTTTACACCTTCCTTCAACTCCTTTATCGTAACCATCACTTCTATCTTCATTTCACACTCCACAAGCTTTGAATAAACCGCCGCCGACGGTTCAAAAGCATAGTTCACTCTCCCGCGCCTTTCCCACTCCCCACCGCAAGAAAAATTGTATTCCGAAATGGGAAATTCGTTATCCGCCGAGCAATTATACCCCACCGAGATGTTCTGATTTCTGGCAGAATACGCAAACGGATGGTGATCCATAGACGCCACTTGGATTTGATTTCGTGGGCAGTAATTATGGAAGAGGTCTGATCTTGCGATCCTCATTATATTATTCGATTGGTTGATTTCCAGAACGTTGTATTCCAGAGAATTGATGTAAGTTGTGGTGGTTCGGTTGTTATTGCAGTTGAGTTTGAATTCTTTCCGGCCGCAAGAACTCTGCCTCTTATTCCCCCAAAAGGGGTACGTGATGTTTACCAATTCTCCACAATTGTAATTCACACCGCAATCTTTGAATGCATCGAGGGCGTTGTCGGTGAAGCATGGCGACAGATGAAACGTGAAGAGGAAGAAGAAGAAGAAGAAGGATTTCATTTTGTTGGGGTTGTGAACAAAGAAAGGATAAATGGAAGAGAACAGAGAGGGAGACTCAGTTTGATTATGAACACATATGAAGTTATCCATGAAGAGTGATTTTTGGAAGAAACAGGGGACTCACTGTCTGCCATAGCTTTCGGGAAATAAATCAAAAAGTGGCAGTCTTCTGTCTGTCTCTCTCAAGAACTCCAGCTAAGTAAGTTGTTTAAACAACAATTTGTTCATCCAAAGTTGAATGAGTCAAATGTTTTGTTTGAACATTCATTTATGAGAGAAATTGATGGGGAGACCTGCGGAGACTTTGAACTTTTCCACCCGGTAAGGACGGTCTATTCCGTATTGTCGTCAGCCTCACAGTTTTAAAACGTATATGTTACGAAGAGGTTTCAACACTCTTATAAGGGATGTTTCGTTCTTCTTTTTAACCGACGTGAGATCTCATAATCCACTCTTTTGGGGGTCCATCGTCCACACCGCTCCGTGTCTAGGTTTGATATTATTTGTAATGGCTGAAGCCTACCGCTAGTAGATATTGTCTGTTTTGACTTGTTATGTATAACTGTCAATCTCACAGTTTTAAAATTAGTCTCTATTATTCAAACCAACATATTTGCTAGCGGTAGACTTAGGCGGTCTGGACTATGCTCGTGTACTTCTTCTATTTTAATGTACAAATAGGTAGAATAGCAACAAGCATCACCATTCTAGCATGCATATTTGTGTTCATCCTCATTATCCACGTGGGATCTCGAAATTCACTCCCCTTCGAGGCCCAACGTCTTTATTGGCACATCGGCTCGTGTCCACCCACCTTCAAGGCTCAACCTCCTTGTTGGCACACCACCTGGTGTCTGACTCTGATACCATTTATAACGGCTCAAACCCACTACTAGCAGATATTGTCTTCTTTGAGCTTTTCCTTTCGAGCTACTCCTTCAAATTTTTAAAACACATATGTTAAGGAGAAGTTTCAACACAGGTTCTCTTCCTCGACCGACATGGAATCTCACACTGAATCCATTGTTATAAAAAAGATATTGAGTTTGAGAGACTTAAAACGGGTAAATGGTTGCTCATGTGCTGCTTCTGCTGGTGTATCAGACAAGCATTGGGAATTCAGAGACAGAAGGAAAAGCTAGTGCCATTAGTACGAGGTCGAAGAAGAAGAAGCAGCAGCAGCAGCAACTTGGAGTAGATCAGTGGCAGGAGGTCCGAACAAGTCAGGTTTTGGTGGAATTTGTAAGCCATCAACACTGCCTTCCAACATCGAAACCGCATCGGTCATCGACGGTCTGTCGCCGGGCGATGTCTGAATACAACACAACCCCACAATGATCATTTTTCTTGCCATTTCTTCTTCTTCCTCTGTGTTTCCCCACCAACAGCCCCCATGAATTTCACTTTGTGTAAGATCCTTATATATCCAATCAGGAAAGTACTCATCGCTGCTGTGCTCCACTCCTTGATTGGGACTCTTTCTCTTGTTAGATTGAATGGCACGATGACCTATATGGGTCACGACCTCATGTATTTATAGATGCGTATAATGAAGATTACATTCCAAATCTATGATTTGGTAACAAACCATAAAATCATAGATTTGGTAACAAACCCTTCAAATCATAAACTAGTAAATCTTAGACTATTTTAGTATATACAGTTATGATCTATTTTAGGTTTAACACCCCCCCTCAATCTGGACGATGTACTACTAAGTTCAGATTGCGCCTAAAATAGCTAAAAGAAGGAGCTGGCAGTGGCTTTGTCATGATATCGGCGAGCTGATCCTTGGAAGATATGAGTCGAACATCAAGCTGACGAGTCGATACTCGTTCACGAACGAAGTGATAATCAACCTCAACATGCTTCGTCCGTCGATGAAAGATTGGATTGGCGGATAGGTAGGTGGCACCAATGTTGTCACACCATAGGCTAGGCGCTCGCGCTTGCGAGATCCCGAGCTCACGCAAGAGAACTTGGATCCAAATTAATTCGGCAGTGGCATCAGCAACCGCCTTATATTCGGCTTCCGTACTAGAACGAGAAACTGTCGATTGTTTCCTCGAACTCCAAGAGATAAGATTGCCACCAAAGAAGATCACATAGCCTCCAGTGCTTCGACGATCATCAGGATTCCCAGCCCAATCAGCATCTGAAAAGGCACTCAACAAATCAGTGCTGGACTTTGTAAGACACAAACCCATATCAATAGTGTCATGTAGATAACGGAGAATTCGTTTGACTGCCGCCCAATGTATAGAAGTCGGAGAGGACATGAACTGACACACTCTGTTGACACAGAAGGATATATCAGGACGTGTCAGAGACAAATATTGGAGAGCACCAACGACACTTCGATAGCGAGTAGTATCCTCAGGTGAGAGCTTTTCACCACCATTCAATAACAACTTCTCACTGGGAAGCATAGGTGTGGGCACACCTTTGGAGGTGAGCATATTGGTTCTGGCTAATAAATCTCGAATGTATTTATGTTGTGTCAGAATAAGTCCACTAGAAGTATGGCGGACCTCAATCCCAAGAAAATAACTCAAAATACCAAGATCCTTGACGGCAAAATCATCCTGAAGCTGTGTAAGAAGTTTCTCAGTAGCCGTAGAAGATGAGCTGATGATAATAATATCATCAACGTAGATGAGAATATACAT
Organism: Cucurbita pepo subsp. pepo; assembly: GCF_057944985.1. Taxonomy (NCBI): domain Eukaryota; kingdom Viridiplantae; phylum Streptophyta; class Magnoliopsida; order Cucurbitales; family Cucurbitaceae; genus Cucurbita; species Cucurbita pepo. The sequence continues at coordinate 733,116 of NC_141817.1, forward strand.
CTGAATGCCCGTTTTGTTAAAAATAAAAAGAGAGACATCAGCCTTTGAAGGTGTAAAATCCAGCTGTAATAGTTTGGAGCTAAGGCGAGAAAACCAGGCACGCGGAGCTTGTTTAAGGCCATAGCGACTTATCCAGCTTGCAGAGATAACCAGGGTGTTGAGAATCCACAAATCCAGGGGGCTGCTTCATATAAACATCTTCATTAAGAAGGCCATGAAGAAAAGCATTTTGAATATCAATCTGCCGAATAGCCCAACCACGAGAAATAGCAAGAGATAATAAGAGCCGAATGGTAGTGGGCTTAACAACTGGACTAAAGGTATCATCATAATCGACGCCATACTGCTGTTTAAAACCTTTAGCAACCAGGCGTGCTTTGTAGCGATCAATAGAGCCATCTGGCTTTTGTTTGAGTTTGAAAACCCATTTGCAATCAATAACGTTAAGACCAGCACGAGGAGGAACTAAGTGCCATGTCTTATTTTTTTGAAGTGCCTGAAATTCATCATTCATTGCCTGACGCCAGAGGGGATGCTCCATAGCAGTAATATGTGAAGTAGGTTCAGAGGCAGAAGACCGAGCTACAAGATATGTTACTGTTCCATCTGTACGCACCTTGGGTTTCTTGATATTGTGCTTCAATCGAGTACCATACGGATGAGTAGTAGGTGCAGAATCCACATTTGAGGGGACGGCCGTATCAGCCGTTGCGAGGGGAGCAACCGATGCTACAGCAGTTGGTTGACCAACGGCCGAGGATTCGACCGGGCATTGCGCAATATCATCTGCTGGCGGAGAAGCCGATGCCTCAATCATTGGCGGAACAACCAACGCCGATTCGAATGGCAGCGACGCGGAGGATTGTTGCGGCAATTCCGAAGCTGATGTAGACACCAAATTTTCTGCATCCAAAGAGTTAGTAGGCCCAGACATATGCATGTGATCATTCTCCAAATTAGTACTGCTATTACCCAAATGCAAGGTGCACAAATCAGGGGCATTATGCGTCGACTGCATGATTGGGGAAGAATTAGGTGAGGCTCTCTTGAATGGAAAAACATTTTCATCAAATATGACATCTCTAGACATATAGACACGACCAGAATCGGTGTCAAGACACTTATACCCTTTATGTGAAGAACTGTAGCCTAGAAAGACACATTCCTTTGATCGAAAAGAGAGCTTTTGTTTGTTATAAGGACGAAGATGAGGCCAACAAGCACACCCAAAAATTTTTAATAAGGAGTAATTTGGTGGGGTATGAAAAAGAAGCTCTAAGGGGCATTTTTTATCGATGACACGAGTAGGAAGACGATTGATGAGATATGTGGCTGTAAGAAACGCGTCGTCCCAAAATTTAATAGGTACATGAGCATGAGCTAGAAGGGCTAGGCCAGTTTCAACAATATGACGATGCTTGCGTTCAGCAGACCCATTTTGTTGATGTGTGTGAGGGCACGAAACACGATGACCAATTCCAAGGGAACGAAAAAATGTGTTGTGAATTTTCTGATATTCCCCACCCCAATCAGATTGAACCCACTTGATTTTAGTATCTAGGAGGCGCTCAACATGAGCTTGGAATTGCAAAAATATACGAGGAGCTTCTGTACGATCATGCATCAAATAGATCCACGAAAATTTACTGAAATCATCAATGAAACTAATATAATATTTAAAACCCCCAACAGATGGAGGTGCAGGGCCCCAAACATCCGAAAAAATAAGTTCCAAAGGTGACGAAGACCTATGGGAAAAACTAGTATATGGTAATCGATGACTCTTTGCTAACTGACACGCATTACAAACTGACAAAGATGACTCACTAGCACACGAAATATTATTTAGACGCAAAATGGATTTTATTACTTGAGATGAAGGATGTCCAAGACGAGCATGCCATTGGGCGTGAGTAGTAGATCTGCTCACCAAGGCGTGCTTGAGATTATCGACATCGGATGGCTTAATAGGATAAAGACCAGATTCACACCTCCCATTTAGGAGACTTTTCCTCGACTGTCGATCCTTTATAGAAAAATGCCAAGGATGGAATTCAAAAAATACGTCATTATCACGAGAAAATTTATGAACAGAAAGAAGATGTTTGGAAATTTCAGGCACATGCAAAATATTACGCAACGCAAGAGGACGAGTAGCAGTATTAATTAGAGAATGACCAGTATGCAAAACACGCAAACCTGCTCCATTGCCGACTTGAACTTGTTCACCTCCATGATAACGTTCACGCACAGCGAGACGATCCAGGTCACTGGTGATATGGTCCGTAGCGCCTGTGTCGCTGTACCAATTTGGGTCAATCTTGTAAGAGGAAGTAGCCGCCAGTGCCGTAGGAGGAGCAGAAGAAGGTTCATCTTGATAGGACTCATCCATCCTATGCCAGCAGCGGATAGCAGTATGCCCCACTTTGCCGCAGATCTGGCAGGAAGGACGAGCAGAAGGGCCACGACGATCACCAGCAGGACGAGAGGGTGCATAACCTTGAGAACGACCACGACCGCGATCCCTACGCCCACGATTCTTCTGCTGACCACCACGACTAGCATAATTGGCAGAAGATCCAAGATTTAACTGAAGTTCAGCCTGGTGTTGTAGTTGGCGAGCTTCATACGTCATTAGATGTGCAAACACATCATCAAGGGTGAGGGCTTCACTCTTGGTAGTCATTGAGGTGACGAAGGGATCATAGTCAGGGCCAAGACCAGCGAGAAGATACGCGATCACATCATCATCCTGCAAGGCAGAGCCGGCGGCGGCCAGCTCGGTGGCTAGCCCTTTGATCTTGCAAAAATAATTTGCAGCAGATTGATCTCGTTTCTTGGACGTGGCAAGCTCAACACGAATCTGAGTAGTGCGAGCACGAGTTGACGATGAAAACATCCGCTGCAGGGTATCCCACGCCTCCTTGGACGTAGTAGCGGCAACCACATCATGAAGAATCTCCTCAGACATGGAGGAGAGAAGGCCGCTAAGGACTTGTTGATCCTGATCATACCACTGATTATAGGCCGGATTAGAGACCAGCTCAGCACCAGCAGCAGTTGAGGAAGGGATCAGCTTGGCAGGTGCAACATTGGTGCCATCGAGGTAGCCCATAAGCTTCGTACTCCGTAGGTAGGGGAGGAGCTGGGCACGCCATATGATGAAGTTGTTTTTGGTTAGACGAATTGTGACAACATGGTGTAGAGGGATTGGATATTGTTTAAGGCCAAAAGTCGCCATGGTAGTTGAGACGGTGTTGGAGATGGTGGATGGAGAGGAGGAAGAAGACATGGCGAGGAGTTTAAAAAATAAACCTTGGCTCTGATACCATGTTAGATTGAATGGCACGATGACCTATATGGGTCACGACCTCATGTATTTATAGATGCGTATAATGAAGATTACATTCCAAATCTATGATTTGGTAACAAACCATAAAATCATAGATTTGGTAACAAACCCTTCAAATCATAAACTAGTAAATCTTAGACTATTTTAGTATATACAGTTATGATCTATTTTAGGTTTAACATCTCTCACCCACCATCTCAAGAACCAACATCCCATAACTATAAACATCAGACTTATGAGAAACTTTGCCAAGATTCCTAAATATTATCTCTGGCGCTATGAACCCTATTGTCCCCTTCACACATGTCATCGACACATGACTCTCCTTGGCCCTGCATTGCTTGGCCAGCCCGAAATCAGTGATTTTGGGGCAGAAATCATCATCCAAGAGTATGTTGTGTGGCTTGATGTCGAAGTGCAAGATCCTTGTGTTGCAGCCACGGTGCAAGTACTCCAAGCCTCGTGCCACGCCGATGACAATATTGTAGAGTGTGTTCCAATCCAACTTCTCGCCCTTTTCTTGAATCCTGTTGCTGGAAATGTACTTATCTAGGGACCCTTTAGCCATATAATCATAAATCAAAGCTCTTTTGTTCCTCTCGTAGCAGAAACCTAAGAGTGTGGCTATATTTACATGGGAAGTTTTGGCGAAGCTAACAACTTCGTTCATAAATTCTTCGCCATTTGATTTGGATTCATTCAAAAGCTTCACAGCCACATCGCGGCCGTCGGGTAGCTTTCCTTTGTAGACAGAGCTAAACCCTCCTTGGCCAATCTTGTTGTTGAAAGAGCCTGTGATTTTCTTCAGCTTTGAGTAAGTATATCGCTTGGGTGTTTGCGTGGAATATTTCCTTATAATTTCCTCAATTTTGTCGTTGTTTGAGATGCTTCTTCTCTTGTAGTAGATGGAGATGATGATAATAATAGAGAAAATGATGGTAATTGCACCTGAAAAATGGGTTTGAATTCATATGATTAATAAAAAGAACCTTAAAATTTGATAGAGAACTCACTCATTTCAAACAAAATCAAACCTTATATGGAATTGTTTGTAAATTATTAAAACCCAATTAATAATATAATACATATATATATTCAAGGAGTAGGCTTTACCTATTATGTCTTTCGGTCCAGAATCTGATTGATCTAGATTTGCCACGGTATAAAAAATTCATCCGGTAAGTGATCAAAATTTTGAATCTTTCTATTAGACGAACACGACTCTATAGTATGATATTGTCCACTTTAAACATAAGTTCTAGCTTCATTGATATTCTTTATTTATAAACCCAAAATCATCTAACACTTTGAACCGGTTAAACTCAAAATAAAAAGAACAAAAAAAAATTTATTGAACATATAACATAATAAATAATTTATAAACATGATAATTTTAGGGTGAAAACGATGCAGGGGAAGACGAAATTATACGTACCAGAAGGAAAATTAGGCCTGCAAACGTAAGGATTTATGTCTCCACTTCCACAAATGCAGTAAAACTCATGGGTGGCATTTCCTCCACACTTGCCGCCGTATTCCTTGCACCCCTCGCACGCCACCGTGTAGAAATCCCCGTATTCCACATCAAACCCTCTTTTCACACCCTGCTCCACCGCCATCGTTCTGTTCTTGTGTGTTTCTTCGAATACCTCTTTTGTAATTGTGACTTCGATGTTCAGTCTACACTCGCTCATGTTTCTACTCCGATTCAGCGCTTCCGTTTCGAAAGCGTAATTCGCTCTCCCTCGTATTTCCCCCTCCTCCGATCCGCACGTGAATCTGTAATTGTCGAGAATTCCAGGTATCAGCGGGCAATCGTACCAGACAGAGAGATTCAGATCGTTCAAAGTATACTTGAAGAGACGATAATCAATCGTCGTCGTTTTGGTTTCGATTTTAGGGCAGTAATCAGTTCGGAGATCCGATCTTGCGATTGTCATTGTATGTTTGGATCGGCTGATGTTGAGAACGTGAAACTCTATAGAGCTGATTTCCATCGTGGTGGTTCTGTTGTCTTTGCAATTGAGCTCGAATTCTCGCCGCCCGCAAAATTCCGGCCGTTCATTCCCCCAGAACGGATAGGTGATGTTTACAAAATCTCCGCAGTTGTAATAGACATCGCAAGCTTTAAATTCATCGACTGTGCCGTCGCCGAAACATAGCGGAAGATCATACCACACGATTGTGAAGAAGAAGAAGAGGAAGAGAGGGAGGGAAGGTGTCATTTCCGTGACGCTGGACCAAAAATGAAAGGAAAGGAAAAAGGAACATTGGTAATATAACGCAAGAGTCATCTTCAAATTCAAAAGAAAGCAAGAGCTAAAAGATCATAATCAAAAGAAAGACGACTGCTATATTATGTAACTACAGTTGCTTTCCTGCTTGCATCCAATTATACAGCCTTGAATTAGTCAATAGTAGACTTCCAAGGAAAAAATGATATTCAAATCTATAAGTCTCCCATCAATTGGATTGGTTTGTTTGTGGTGGTTTGTGGTTCGGTTAAGAGTTTCAAGATAAGATCAAGATACATAACGGGCTAAATTGATAATACGTATCAGAATCGGTCATGACTATGAGATCACACATCGGTTGAATAGGAAAATGAAACATTTTTTTTTTATAATGGTGTGGAAACCACATGAGATCTAAGGTTAGTCAGACCATGAGATCTCACTCCGGTTGGAAAGAGGAACGAAATATTCCTTTTTGGGTAGACCATGAGATCTCACTTCGGTTCGGTTGGAAGGAGGAACGAAACATTCCTTTTCGGGTAGAAATCTTAATGACTAAACCCAGATCCACAACTAACTAATATTGTCTCTTTGGGTTTTCTCTTTCGAGCTTCCCCTCAAGGCTTTAAAACACGTCTTCTAGGTGAAGGTTTCCTCGTCCTTATAAATGGTGTGGTTTGTTCTACTCCCCAACCAATGTGAAATCAATATATTTCTTTCCATGTTACTTCGATTTTGAGCTAGGAGACAGTGGATGGAGAATGAAAACACGAGCTTTACATTCAATCTCAAATATGTACACATCTGATTCACCTAAAAAGCCTTAACAAAGCTGACGAAAATGGCAGAGGTATAGAGTTTGACACATATTATAACCATGAAACCACAGAAAAGAACAAACTCAGCCACTGCAATTCGGGGTTGAAGATTTGCTCATCCAAGGCACCACAACGGAATCTGGAGATTCCGGCACTAACTCACCCTTCACCACCACATCCTCCTCTCCTGAAACCTTTATTTCTTCTGTCTTTCCTTGCCCACTATGCTGACTCTCTATGTTCTTAAGAATTTCCAAAGCCTCCGACATTGTCGGCCTTGTGTCTTTCACACTCTGCAAGCATTGAAATGCCAACTCTGCAACTCCACATATCATGTCTCTCACTCTTTCATCCGTTTCAAATCCAAGACATGGATCCACAAACTCATGCAACTCGTCGCCCCCAATCTTATTGATTGCCATTGTCCACAAGTTTATCTCATGCCTATGCCTAGTGATATCAACTGCAGGCTTCGAAGATATCAGCTCAACCAACACGACTCCAAAGCTAAACACGTCGCTTTTAATCGTAAGTTGATAGCATTCGTGATACTCCGGATCTAAGTAGCCAGGAGTTCCTTGTGGTGCAGTTGAAACATGGCTGGCTTGTGTAGGAAAAAGCCGAGATAGTCCGAAATCGGCGACTTTAACACCGAAGTTGCTGTCGAGGAGAATGTTGGTAGTTTTAACATCACGGTGGATAGTCTCAGAGGCATGGAGAAAAGCCAGAGCACTTGCAGTCTCTATGGCAATCTTCAACCTTGTATGCCATGGAAGCTCACCGGGTTTTGCTCGTTCGCCGTGAAGATGATCGGCAACAGTACCGTTCGGGATGAATTCATAAACCAGCAGAAGTTCACGGCAATGTCGAGAGGTACATCCATAAAGGGTGACAAGATGTGGGTGGCGCAAACGAGTAAGGATCTCAACTTCATTCATGAAATGCTCAACTCTTCTGTAGTTATTTTCAAACAATCGTTTAACAGCGACCTCACGCCCATCAGGAAGTTTGCCTATCAAATGAATTCAAACATCATACACTACGTATGCTTGGATTAAAGACTGAAAACTATTGAGTGATGTTTACCGTAGTAGACAGTGCCACAGCCGCCATCTCCAAGTTCTTTGGCTGGATTAAACCTGTCGGTGGCCTTTTCAAGCTCTTCGTAAGAGAACAAAGGCACACCCATGTAATCTTCTCCTGTCTCAAGCTCCTTCGCAGGAAGATTACTAGAATTGTTTCGTAGGAGAAAGGAGGAGGGAGTATAAGTACGAGCAAGCTTCTTTTTGTGCAAACGAAACCAGATGAAAAAGGCTACGCTCATTATCGTTACGCCGCCAAAACCACAGCTAAAACCTGCCATTTGCTACTTAAGTTAGCTCAATTTCCGATCATAAGAGAATAATTTGTGTAATCTGAAATCAGGGTCTTGTTTTTTTACCTATGACGTACTTCTTCCAAACATCATTTTCTCCTGCCATGGCAAGCAAATCGTTAGGAAAGATTGTTTATCAAAAGAAATAGAAGAACAGAGCTAAGATTCGAGCAAGAGCCAGAGCAAGATTTATTTCCTAGAAAGTTACCCTGTTTGCTGGTTTGTAGATGAGGTCCATCAGGACAATAGCAAACAAACTCGTTGCTTTCAAACCCACATCGCCCACCACTTGTCTCACAATTGCTACAATTTTGGGCACTCCAATTTAGAGTGAAACCCATCTTCAAGACATCGGAATAACTCTTCCTCAACAACCCAGAGAAATCATCGTCCTGATTAGGAATGTCTATAGGCACCTCTACCGAGGATTGACAAGAATCGACAGAGAAGTTCATAAGCTCCACAAATCCATCGTGGAAAGCGGCAAAAGAATGGAGTTTGGGTGTGTTTGAACAATGAATTGGGTAGCTGAACTTGGGAGGAAGGGAAGTGCAGTTGTAAAAGAAGAAGAAGCCAATATGATCCGGAGTGCGTAAACCGCAGGGCATTTGAGGAGTAGGGCATTTGAGGTCGTAAAACGCAGCATATGCCACAAGAAAAGAGTGGGTTTGATAGGAGATCTCTCTGATGATATAATCCTCTTCTGAAATTTTGATAACTGGGTATTCATGTCTGCAGGTGATATCAAAGGTAGGGAGTCCACAGAAGGGGCTGTGCGAATGAGCTACCCGGAAAGGGTAGCTGATATTCGGACCTTTCCCACAGGATTTTGGAGCACAAGCTTCAAACTTCTCGTGTGAGGACAGAGTTTGGGGAGTTAAGATGATGAAGAAGATGATAAAAAGAAAAGGGGTTCTCTTGAAATCCATTAATGGAAGGAATGAAGAAGAAGAAGAAGAAACAGGACAGTGTGTTTGGTGGGTTAACTGGGAATGATCATAACATTACTTTTCAAGAACTTTGTGGCATAAGAATCTAAGATGGCTTCCAAAATTGGATGAAAATGTAATGGAAAAAGAAAAGTTCCTTTTGAACGTGGGCGGGGCTTCACTTTCTTCACTTCCCACAAGGATTTGTGAGGCTTTTTGTGTTTGGCAATGCTAACAAAAATGGTCAACTTGGTCGGCAAAATATGATCATGAAAGGTCGGTCATATATCACCACTACCTTTAAAAACTAGAAGTTTGTTTGGAGTGCATGCTTCAAACTATGTTCTTCAAACTATGTTCTTCAAACCTAATTTGTTGAAGTTTGGACTCCTAATACCATAATTTTTTTTTTAGTATTGAAACAACTCAAACTCATTGCTAGTAGATATTGTCCTATTGAGACTTTTCCCTTTGAACTTTTCTTTACGGTTTTTAAAACCTCGGCTAGGGATCCTTTTCGAGTTTCCCCTCCAGACTTTTAAAAAATGTATGCTATGGAGAGGTTTTTATACCCTTATAAAGAATGTTTCGTTCTCTTCACCAATTGAGGTGGGATCTTCTATACCTTTGTAAAGAATGTTTCGTTCTCTCTTCACCAATCTATGTGGGAGCATCTTCTATACCCTTGTAAAGAATGTTTCGTTCTCTCTTCACCAATCGATGTGGGAGCATCTTCTATACCCTTGTAAAGAATGTTTCGTTCTCTCTTCACCAATCGATGTGGGAGCATCTTCTATACCCTTGTAAAGAATGTTTCGTTCTCTCTTCACCAATCGATGTGGGAGCATCTTCTATACCCTTGTAAAGAATGTTTCGTTCTCTCTTCACCAATCTATGTGGGAGCATCTTCTATACTCTTGTAAAGAATGTTTCGTTCTCTCTTCACCAATCGATGTGGGAGCATCTTCTATACCCTTGTAAAGAATGTTTCGTTCTCTCTTCACCAATCGATGTGGGAGCATCTTCTATACCCTTGTAAAGAATGTTTCGTTCTCTCTTCACCAATCTATGTGGGAGCATCTTCTATACCCAGTAAAAAATGTTTTGTTCTCTCTTCACCAATCGATGTGGGATCTTTTATACCTTTGTAAATAACGTTTCGTTTACGACTCTCTACAATGGTATGATATTGTCCACTTCTATACCCTTGTAAAGAATGTTTCGTTCACGACTCTACACAATGGTATGATATCGTCCACTTTGAACATAAGTTCTCATGGCTTTGCTTTGGGCTTCCCAAAAGGCCTCGTACCGATGAAGATAGTATTCTTTGATTATAAACCCAGGATCATTCCCTAAATTAGCCAATGTGAGACTTTCATCATCCAATACTCACAAGTATAATGGTAGGTGAAGATCAAGATTTAAACTACTAATATTTTAACCGATGATTTGATATCGAACCCAATTGAGATATATTTAAGTTTCATATCTTATTTTGTTAAATTATACTTACTTCCAAATCTTATATTATGATTCTTGTCAATAGTAGTGTATTATTATTATTATATTATGGTGTATAGGATTTGTTGACTTTATAGGGTCAAAACTAGAGATTTCTTCCTTCCACAACACATGTGTAGCTGTTGACACGTTCCAACGATGGTAGCCTCAAGTTTTGACGGCGGGGCCCACTTTTTAGCCCCAATTTCACTGGCTAGCCAATGTCATCACGACTTTGACTAGTCAGTGCATTGACTTTTACACAACTATTGCCTATCAATTACCAACTTTCTCCCTCCCCTCAATATCTCCTAATCTAAAATAAAAATAAATTAAAAATTACCGAACATATTCTTTATTAAAATGATACAAGAAAATTAATAGGAATAAAATAAAATTGATTTATTGAATTGAAATAAAATGTGAAATTGATCTTAATTGTTTATGCATTTTTACTCAAATTTACCATATAATTTAAACTTATATTTACCTAAATTATAATATTTGGAGAGTATTAAAAATTCAAATGAACTGGAGATTTGATGCAATGGAAGATGAAGTACGTACCAGGAGGAGGAGGCTTGCAAACGTAAGGATGGATGTCTCCATCGCCACAAATGCAGTAAAACTCATGGGTGGCGTTCCCTCCACACTTGCCGCCGTATACCTTGCACCCCTCGCACGCCACCGTGTAGAAATCCCCGTATTCCACATCAAACCCTCTTTTCACACCCTGCTCCACCGCCATCGTTCTGTTCTTGTGTGTTTCTTCGAATACCTCTTTTGTAATTGTGACTTCGATGTTCAGTCTACACTCGCTCATGTTTCTACTCCGATTCAGCGCTTCCGTTTCGAAAGCGTAATTCGCTCTCCCTCGTATTTCCCCCTCCTCCGATCCGCACGTGAATCTGTAATTGTCGAGAGTTCCAGGTATCAGCGGGCAATCGTACCAGACAGAGAGATTCAGATCGTTCAAAGTATACTTGAAGAGACGATAATCAATCGTCGTCGTTTTGGTTTCGATTTTAGGGCAGTAATCAGTTCGGAGATCCGATCTTGCGATTGTCATTGTATGTTTGGATCGGCTGATGTTGAGAACGTGAAATTCAATAGAACTGATTTCGATCGTAGTGGTTTTGTTGTGTTTGCAATTGAGCTTGAATTCACGGCGGCCGCAGAATTCCTGCCGCTCATTCCCCCAAAACGGATACGTTACGTTTACCAAATCTCCGCAGTTGTAATAGAGACTGCAAGCTTTGAATTCCTCGTGGGCGTCGTCGGCGGAACATAGCGGAAGATCAAACCACACCACTGTGAATAAGAAGAAGAAGAAGAAGAAGAAGAAGAAGAAGGGGAAGAGAGGAACGGAAGTTTTCATTTCCGTGAAGGCTCATGAACAGAGTATGGTTTTGATCTGAAAATGGGGGAAATTGAATAAGAAATGGTCTCCTTATGCTGACGGTAACTACCAGGAATGTTGACTAAAAATAAAAGAAATTTGGAAAATTATGTTATTTTGCAGTGTGAAACTGATTAGGTTGACTGGAAAACTTTGGTGACGAGTAAATCCACCCCAGAAGCCACCGCTGCTTTTCTTCTTAATTCATTCTTTATTTATTTATTAATTCAATTGGATCAATTTGCCAATTTAACCTCATAAAAAAAAAAAAAAAAAAAGAAAAATTAAAGCTTTGTAATGATTATTTCCGAATGACTTCAGCCAATAGACTCAAAGTGGAAAATATCATATAATGGTGGAGAATCATGTTCATCTAACAGACCGGATTGAAACTCAATTTTATAAAATAATAAATTTAATGAACAAAGATGATGACTAGATTTGTTAATTAGAAATATTTATTTAATTTAATAGTCAAGATGTGTAAATTGTATTGGTGTGTTAATTATAATTAGTTTGTTAAACATTAACGCGGTTTTGTGAGAATTATGGTACCAGAAATAAAATAGTCCGACAATATAAAATTGTTCTTGTATGATGTTATGTGTCGGGCTTTGGTTCGTATTGGAGGTCAACAATAGAGTTGGAAAAGAAAATTTCTTCCACTTGGGAAGACGAGAACGGGATGTATTTTCCATCCTTCATGTAAATTATTAAAATTAAAATTAAAATCATAATTATTTCTCATTAACTACTCTACCAGTGCTACCTAACTAATTATTTTACTCATAGTTACTAATTATTTTACTCATAGTTTAAATGTCATTGATCACAATCACATTTTCTTTAAAGGGGCCCGTCTATTAACGAGAGCAACTATGGTAGATTGAGGGACTCTCGTTGGAGGCTGGAATGCTAAAAAGTGGTTCCAATCACCCTCCATTATTTTCATTTGATGCCAAAAATTAAAAACTTAGAACTAGACGTCATCATTAGGGGAGAATAAGTTACCCAAACGCCGCCGTTTCATTTTTTATTTTTTAAATTTTATTATTTAAAATTGGCATGATTAATAATAGGGTTCAAAGAGAGAGAGAGAGAGAATGAAATGTTATGGGGGTGTTTTAGCAAGACAACTTTATCTTTTCTGTGAACTATATTAAGAATACAAACGGTTATATCTTGAAACCGGGTCCCACTCGACTCGACCAATGTAAAAGAACCACACTCCTGTAATAACAATAACAATTATTAAAAAAAAAAAAAAAAAAAAAAAAAAAACTATTTGGAGAAGAAAAATAATAATAATAAACAAAAAGAAAAACTAGCCGTTGCGTCTATTGGATTCAAATCAATTGGTCGTACTTTCATTTCAGAGACTCTCTCCTCTCTCTCTCTCTCTCTCTCTCTCTCTCTCTCTCTCTCTCTCTCTCTCTCTCTGTTTTTCTCTATCCAAAACCCTAACAAGGCAAGTTCCAAGCTCTCTCTTCTGTTGCTGCGAATTTCACGGCCGAAGAGTTCGATCTGAATCCTGAGTGTGTTGGCCGTCTAAGTTGCGTTGATCAGATTCGGCTCCAATTTAATGTGAGAACTTCTCCCACTTTTCTTGAATTCCGATTGGTTTTGTTTCTGTAGAATGCTTGTTGTATTTCTTCCATTTCCTTCATTTTATGCTTATAGAGTGAGCGTAGGAGAGAATGAAAATGCCTGGTCTGCAATGTGTTTGATTAAAATACATCACAGTCCATGTATGATTTTTTGACATTTTTTGAACTTCTCTTTGCATCGAATTGACGCATGATTTTCTTCAAATCTATTCATTTGACAGATAATTGCGTTTGGTTATAGTAAATTCGCCTCATGATCTTCAAGCTACAGCCTGATTTTCTAGCATTTCTCGAGAAGTACGTCTAGAACTTTAATCAAATCCCTGCTTTTTCAGTTTTTTGGTCCGACTGTGAAGGAGAAATAGGCAGCAGATATTAAGAATCACTATGACTATCAAAACTCCTTCAACACCAGCTTCGAAAACAGAGAGGACACCAGCATCAACACCTGGAGGACCTCGATCTAAGGAAGAAAAGATCGTTGTTACTGTACGGTTAAGACCTCTGAGTAAAAAGGAGCAGCAAGCGAAGGATCAAATGGCATGGGAATGCATTGACAATAATACGATTGTGTATAAACCCCAGCCTCAGGAACGTCATACTCAACCCGCCTCGTTTACATTTGGTACTAATGGCATCCGATCATTGTTTTCATGCCATTTTCTTTATTTCTTTCCCAAAGATTGTACTAATGGCATCCGATCATTTGTTGTGGCAGATAAAGTTTTCGGTCCCACTTCTTTGACCGAGGCAGTATATGAGGAAGGAGTAAAGAATGTTGCCTTATCTGCTCTAATGGGAATCAATGGTAATTCAAAGAATTATCAGTTCATTTTTCTTTTTTTTTTATCATTCAACGTAGGTGATTATCCATTCAAATGCCGTATATTGTTCTATGTCACAGCCACCATATTCGCCTATGGGCAAACTAGTAGTGGAAAGACATTTACAATGAGGGGGATAACTGAGAAAGCTGTTAATGATATCTACAAACATATTAGTAATGTAAGTTTTTAGTGTTCTGAATCGAATTATTTTCTGCTAGCATTTTGTACCTTAAGTAAATCATCAGGTAGCTTTGGTTTTTTGACAGACACCCGAGAGAGATTTTACAATTAGAATTTCTGGACTGGAAATATACAATGAGAACGTTAGGGATCTATTGAATACAGAACCAGGTCGGAATCTAAGGCTTCATGATGACTTAGAGGTACTATTCATAATTACATGTGTAAGGATTAAACGTAGTATGCTCCACCGAGTGAATATTGCTCTTTATGCAGAAAGGTACAATGGTTGAGAAATTAGTAGAGGAAACGGCGAGTAATGATCAACATTTGAGACATTTGATTGGCGTCTGTGAGGGTATGAACGCTACTGTGTCCTCACTCAAGTTTGCTTAATGTCCTCCATAATACACTGCTTTACCATTAGCTCAATTTTACTTTGTAGCTCAAAGACAAGTTGGTGAAACGGCCTTAAATGACTACAGCTCTCGGTCACACCAGATAATAAGGCTGGTTAGTTTTGTGGAAATTATGCGCTTTTGATGTTCTTATCTGAAAGCTTTTCTTTTTCAGCTTTTGATTGTTCTTACCATAAATGCTTTTGATTGTATATGCAGACAATTCAAAGTACCCTACGAGAGAATTCAGATTGCGTTAGGTCTTTTGTGGCAAGCTTGGTAGGAATTGCTTTTACATTTTGTTTATCTACAATCTTGTACTTTTATTTCACTTTTTCTTGGACTTACTAATTTTAACGTTATGCAGAACTTTGTTGATCTAGCTGGAAGTGAGAGAGCTTCACAGACAAATGCAGATGGTGCTAGACTGAGAGAAGGCTGTCATATTAACCTTAGTTTGATGACGCTCACAACTGTAATCAGAAAGCTAAGGTCAGAATCTGTTTCGTGAAAGATATTAACATTCACTGTGTCTGATATTTTCTGTATGTAATCCTTTTGGAATTTTTTTTTTTATTGAGGATGGTTGGGAGGGAGTCCTAAATTGGCTAATTCAGAGAATAATTATAGATTTATAAGTAAGGAAGACAATATCTGTTTTAATGCTAATTGTGGGCTTGAACTTTTACGATACGTAACAAGTTAAAGCGGACAATATCTATTTTTAAACCGTGAAGCTGACAACGATACAGCCAAAACGGACAATATCGGCTAACAATAGATTTTCGCGGTTACAATATTGTGTCTGAAGTTTCTGTTTATTGTTGCAGTCTCGGAAAGAGAAGTGGTCATATACCTTATAGAGACTCGAAGCTCACCCGCATACTGCAGCATTCACTTGGTGGAAATGCACGAACCGCCATTATATGCACATTGAGTCCAGCCCTGACTCATGTTGAACAATCGCGGAATACTTTGTACTTTGCCACCCGGGCAAAGGAAGTGACTAATAACGCCCAAGTTAATATGGTAATAACCTTATTTATCCTCACCATAGTTTTAACATATGCTTACGTATTTCCTTTAACTTTTTATTTGAAATTTTTTAAACAGGTTGTATCGGACAAACAATTGGTCAAACATTTACAGAAGGAAGTTGCCAGGCTAGAAGCAGAACTGCGCACTCCTGAACCAAAAAAGGAGAAAGATTTTAAAATCCAGCAGGTAGCTTACACTTTAATTTGACAGTTTCTCGACATATAATTGATTGAATCAACCAGAACTTAGTATTTGATTAAAATCCAGATGGAAATGGAGATTGAAGAATTAAGGCGACAAAGAGACCTTGCTCAATCCCAGGTCGACGAGCTCCGCAGAAAACTTGAGGAGGACCAGCAGGTCTCTCTCCTACCTCCTTATACTCGCTGACAATACAATTCTCTCTAACAATATATCACGTTCCTTGAAGATCAGAAAATAGTAACAGCCATTGTTATTTTCAGGTTTCAAACCCAATTGAATCTGCCCGTCCTCCAGTGAAGAAGTGCTTGTCCTTTACTGGGACATTGTCTCAGAAACTTGACGGCAAGGACTTTGGCCGTGGTATGATATTAAGGCAGTCTATCATGCGACAATCATCTACTGCTCCTTTCACACTTATGCATGAAATTCGCAAGCTGGAACATCTCCAGGAACAGCTTGGGGAGGAAGCTAATAGAGCCCTGGAAGTATTGCAAAAGGAGGTGGCTTGTCACAGACTGGGGAACCAAGATGCAGCAGAAACAATTGCCAAGTTGCAAGCTGAAATAAGAGGAATGAGGTCAGTCCGTTTAGAACCAAAAGAGGTTGAGGTTGGTAGCGTTATTGCTACTAACCAGAGTGTAGGTGCTAATCTAAAGGAAGAGATAACACGGCTTCATTCTCAAGGTAGCACCATTGCCAATTTAGAAGAGCAGCTTGAAAATGTTCAGAAGTCAATTGACAAGTTGGTAATGTCTCTACCAACCAATTATCAGCAGTTCATGAATGAATCAACCCCCAAACAAAAAAGTTATACCAAAAAGAAGAAATTGCTTCCTTTGGCCTCAAGTAATGTTGCCAACCGCCAAAACTTTTTAAGATCGCCATGCTCACCTTCAACAACTTCCCAGCAAGTACTGGACTCCGATTTTGAAAATAGACCTCCTGGGAATGATGATGTATTCTCACCTGAGACTCTGCACGAGTCTGAGAAAGGGACTCCAACAAAGAGTGAAGAAGGTGGAGATGTCTCGTCAAAGGAGAGCACTCCTTGTTATCGAAGATCAAGTTCTGTGAACATGAAGAAGATGCAAAAGATGTTCCAAAATGCTGCAGAAGAAAACGTAAGAAGCATAAGAGCATATGTTACAGAATTGAAAGAACGTGTGGCTAAACTGCAGTACCAAAAACAGCTACTTGTTTGTCAGGTGTGCTATAATTGTTGTTTGAATTTCATCCATAAAATTTTTGCATTCATTAACATCACTAAGTCTACATGTTCTTTTCCACGTTGTATGTAGGTCCTTGAGCTGGAAGCAAATGAAGCTGCTGGCAACAAATTAGATTGTGATGAAAACTCATTTGAGCAGGATGAGGACCAAGTTCCGTGGCATGTAACTTTCAGGGAGCAAAGGCAGCAGATTATTGAGTTATGGGATGCTTGCTATGTCTCCATTATTCACAGATCTCAGTTCTACCTTTTATTCAAGGGCGACCAGGCTGATCAGATTTACCTGGAAGTAGAGATGAGGCGCTTAACATGGCTGCAGGAGCACCTAGCGGAATTTGGCAATGCTAGTGCAGCTCTCGTTGGAGACGAGCCAACAATCTCTCGCTCGTCAAGGTTTCTTTTCTCTCCTTTCTTAACGTTTGATCAATCAATTGGAATGATTACCGTAATTTTTCCTTCTCCATCTTGTTCTTCTATGTAGCATAAGGGCATTGAGACGTGAAAGGGAGTTTCTTGCAAAGAGATTAACTTCACGTTTGACAGCAGAAGAAAGAGATGCATTGTACATTAGATGGGAAGTACCTCTTGAGGGGAAACAGAGGAGAATCCAATTTGTAAACAAACTCTGGACAAATCCTCACGACCCTAAGCATATTCAGGACAGTGCTGAGATAGTGGCAAAGCTTGTTGGGTTCCGCGAAGGTGGCAACATGTCCAGGGAGATGTTTGAACTCAATTTTGCTGTTCCTTCCGACAAAAGACCATGGATTATGGGATGGAACCCAATTTCAAACTTCCTTAATCTGTGAGAAAATTCGTTTTTCTTGTAAATAATCTTCTGATTCCTTTCGTATGTCTTGACTAATTTTGGAGCTTTCCTCCAGAATTCCTCGTAGATTGTGTCTGAGATAGATCGGAGACAATCGATTCACTAATTCCAATCTGAACAAAAGAATTTGATTTGTTTTACACGTCGTTCATTAGGTTGTAACTGTTTAAGCCTACCACTACCAGATATTGTTTTCTTTAGACTTCTCTTCCGAAATTTCTCTCGAGATTTTTAAACGCGTTCGTTAAGAAAAAGTTTCTACACCTTTATAAAAGAATGTTTAGTTTCACTCTCCAAACTATTGTGGGATCTCACAAGATTAGTCGGGTAGAGGTTTGCCTAATATTAGTTGCTTTTTTCAAGTAAATAACTTTGGTAGCAGTAGTTCATAATATAGTTTGAGGAGAGGATTCGGGTCTTGGGGGAGGTAGGAAGAGCTTTGGTCCAAATCTGATTTGCTATTACAAACAATCATCAGAAGCTTGTACACATAAGATGGGGGATGTGATAAGAGCAAGACTCAACACAAATACTCCCCATTTCTTCAATAACTACAACCCTCTCTGATCTTACTACAAACACTGGACAGATACACACTGAAGTCAAACACACCACATACACAGATTATGTTTTAGCTAGTAATCAATCAAGCACATAACAATGGACGCAGAACAGTGTAGAAAATGAGAGAGAGAGGTCCCTTGAGTGGGGGGAGGGGAGGGGACCAAATCCTAGCACTTGGGAAATGGAGTTCCACAAGTGTTAGCAACTTTCCTGGCATTGGGTGAGGCCACAAACTTCCTTAAGGTGGGGTTCTGCATGTACTTGCAGAGGCAGGGCTTCTGTTCCTTAATCTTTGAGCAGCAGAGCTTAGATGGCGGAACTGAAGATGTGATTGCACTCACACAGGAGCTCAGTTGCAGTGGACTGCATGTCACTGCCACTGAGACCTCCGCCATCATAAACATCACCAATATGCTCACTGCTATCTGTGATGCCTTCATTTTCCCTCTCAGAATACTCTTGAACTTTAGGTACTGTGATAGAGAGAGAGAGATGTGGAATGTTGGATGAAAATGGGTTCATTTGCTTCTCAATTTATAGCCTGAGAGCAAGAGATCATGGTCACTTGGCATGAACAGAAAATTGCCTCAAATTTTGGCTACCAATTATCAAAGACCTCTGGTGCTACCCATTGGGCTTCTTAATGATAGCAGCAAATTTCCAAGGGGCAGAAGCTCCCTGCCTCCGTCCTCTCACGCTTCTACCACAAGTACAGAGGAAGATGAATGAACGGCCATCCCCTCATCATTATCAAACAATCTTTTTCTCTCTGTTTCTGTTTTGATTATTCTTTCTTCCTTGTGTTTTTTTCCCTTTAGATCATTGCCATGAATGAAGCTATGGAGCCCAGTTGTTGTAATGGGAGTGTGGTTTCTTTCGGTGAGGTTGATGGGAGTCATTGTTACATCCTCCATCCATATGAACAGTTCTTCTCATTCAGCAGCCACATGGAATATCATCATTCAATACACCTCCTTTCTTTCTAAATTCAACAAAATCCATCAATCAAACACTCTTTCTTCTTTGTTTTTTTCCCTAAAACTACTTTTTCTTTGAAATTTTCAACTTTCCTTTTAATCAAACACTTGAATGCACTAGAATTCAAGTTGTTACTCAATTAATTTAAGTATATATACTCGTTCAAATGGTCAAAATTTTAAATCTAAAAAAAAAATTCAATTTATGAAATGAGAGTTTTCGAATGTTATTTATCTTATAGGTTTGTATAGTATGGATTATTAAATGGGGCCTTTAAGATCATGATAGATAGCCAACTTTAGATGTGCATGCTCACTTGATTAACAATCATCGTACGGCTCACAATCATGAGCTCACTATCACTAAGCAGGCTCCCAATTCTCCACTATATTTTCCTTCTTTCCCTTTTCTCCATTATTGTAAACATAGCTATATAAATATTAATTTCATTTCCAAAAACTTAATCCACTTTTGGGCTTAGTATGTGGGCCAACTTCTCAGCCCATTTCTGTGTAGCCCATTTCTGTGTAGCCCACTGGGCTTCATTTTTTCTTTTGTTGGTCACAATGAGTTAGAAATTTGCAGACGCTTACTTTAGCAAATTGAATTGTGACAATTAAATTATATTATTTATTTTCTATAACCTCCCAAAAACATTAACTAAGAAAAATATTTAATTTAATTGTAATTTTGTATGCACGCTTAAATATAATAAAACTCGATCAAAAGATAAGAGGTTTAAATCTCTTTACTCTATGATGAACTCTACCAGTAAGAAAAAACGTGAGTTTCAAATAATAACTCTGTCAACCAAACATAGACTCGAATTTAATATCTTATTTAATATTAACTTAAATGATCTACAATATTTAAATACTCTACTTGAAAAGAATTCCATTTATAAAATAAAAAAGAGTAAGATATGATTTAGGGAGCAAAATCTTATAATGTTCTTACGTGGGTAGATGTGATTCCCTCTTTTTTTTTTTTTTTTTTTTTTTTTTTTAAATAAAAATAGATAAATTTCATCTGCCCATCAGAAATTCCCCACTAACCCAAATTATTGAGGTTTAAATAATTAATTGAAGTCCCCATTAAGTAGTGTTGATGCCACCCAAATCCAAATCCAAATCCAAATGCTTTATTATTTATTATTTCATACAAATATTTTAGTGCAATTATTGAAACATTATCAACCCTTCCCCATTTGCTTTGCTTCTTTCATTCTAAACATACGACCAATGTATATTACTTTATTTTATTCTCTTGAACCAAAAATATTTTAAAAAATTTCAACTTTTCATCGAATATTACTTAAATATTCGACTTGGACACTCCTCGCGAGAAAACAATGGTTGACTAAGTAGGAACCGTATGTAATAGCTCAAGCCCACCACTAGAAAATATTGTCTGCTTTTGTTCGTTACGTATCACCGTCAATCTCACGTTTTAAAACTCTATTAGAGAGAGGTTTTCACACCTTTATAAGAAATGTTTCGTTCTCCTATCTAATCGATATGGGATCTCACAATTCACATCCCCTGAGAGCTCAACGTCCTCGCTGACACACTGCATGGAGCATGATTCTGATACTATTTATAACATCTGAAGCTCACCACTAGCAGATATTGTCCGTTTTAGCCCGTTATGCATCGCTTTTAATCTCACGGTTTTAAGACGCATCTTCAAGAGAGAAGTTTTCACGCCCTTGAATATTTCGTTCTTCTCTCCAATCAACGTGGGATCTCGTAGAGTCTCTCGTAAAAGATGTAAGAAAAAGAGTGGAAGTAAGAATAATTATTGATTGGAATAATATAATGGGTGGTGCTTTATTTGTATGGTGGTATTGGTTTGACAAAGAAGAGTGGGAGAATAATGGAAACAAACACCTAACCATGAAGCATCCACTACGACTCTCATTTACACTCCAAATTCTGACACCTTTGCCTCCCAAATTACGAATTCAAATCCAATAATTAATGGCCCCTTTACCCACACAAAAAGAGTGCACAAATGTCGAGCTTTCAACGCTATAAAAGCAGAGCCCAACATGGAGGAGAATGAAAAAGAACTCAATTGGGTCTCTTCATTCTCTCAAACCCATCACAAAACACACTCAGTTTGGCTCTAATGGCGAGGCTAATGAGAGAAATTGGCAGTCAAAATGGCAGCTTTGGCCTCGCCGGTGACATTTATTTGCTGTTTTGGGCGGCTCTGTTTACACTCTGCATAATCTCCACCATAATTTTCTCTTGCTCCGACGGCATGTCAACAAAAGACAGGAATTCCACGGCCGACGTTGAGCTTTATGGCGCCGGTTGCGCCGCCGGTTGCGGCGCTGGATGTGGTGCTTGAAAATTAGAGACCCCTTTTTGTTTGTATCATTTTTTTTTTTTTTTTTTAATATTAGATGAATTTCAGAGGCAATAAATTATGTCTCGGATTTTCAAAGCCATGAGAGAGAGAAACAGAGAGAAAGAGAAAGAGACACCATTTTTGTAACATTTAATTGTGATTTAGATGCAGAGTTTAGTGCTTCTAATTTGTTTTTATATTTTTTATTACCAAAATTTAGACGTCCAATATTAATTAATTATTCTTGTGTTCTTGTTCATTTGGCAAGAAATAATATTAATTAATTTTAGAGGTAATGGGAGGATTGGGTTGCGTGTCCCATTTGTTAAAGAGAAATTAGGATGATTAAAAATTTATTAATTGATATATTTAGTGTAAACAATAAGTCAAACAAAAAAGTCAAGATGGTCGAGTTGGTCTAAGGCGCCAGTTTCAGGTACTGGTCCGAAAGGGCATGGGTTCGAATCCCATTCTTGACAAATTGTTTTTGCCTTTTCTGTAAAATGTGATGGACAAAAATTAAATGATTATCATATATGAATTTTAGTTTAGAACACTTGAATATCAGTCATATACTTTGAAATTTATAAATTTTTTTTGATAAGTAACAGTTTACATCATGTTAATAATTTAATATCTATCAATTTTGCTGTATAACACATTTAGTCTCTAATTTTATTGATCTGTACTTCGAAATATAGATAAATAAATCTTAATATTTATAATTTTTAAGAAAAAGTCAAAGTCAAGGAGTCAAGATGGCCGAGTTGGTCTAAGGCGCCAGTTTCAGGTACTGGTCCGAAAGGGCATGGGTTCGAATCCCATTCTTGACAAGATTATTTTTCCTTTTTTTGGGTGCTTGCATTTTTATGCCTTGGTTTATGTTCAAAGACCACTCTATGCTTTCCAAAGAAAAAGTTTAATATACTATTCTTTTGTGACATTTTGTTCTTATTTCAACATGATTTCTATTAATTTTAAGTTTTAATTTCCTTTCTAACTTTTTTAGGTTAACAAGATCAAAACTCAAAAGTGAACAACAACGAGCGAGATGGAGGTGGCGAGGATAACATCGGTGAAAAAATAATGTTATGAAGCTACAATAATACATCTCACATCCCCACAATCATTCTACAATAATACATTATTGCAAATATTGGCATTAAAAGACATAAAGCATACAATTCCCCATGTAACAAAGTTCACCAAGTTTGGAGTATAGGTTCCCATAGACCAACCTGAATAAGCTATCAAAATTTGACCATTTTCACCCAAAAATGTATGATCTAACATTAACTTATACTCTTCTATCTTCTTCCTCACTGGGATCCTCCTCCATTTCTTCATCAGTTTCATTCAACTCACCACTTAAATCTGAATCATACTCTTCATCTTTAAAATCTTCAACTTTTCCAGGCATTCGCTGCCGAATTTCCTTCATCAGCTCATCATCAGCATCTCCGTGCTTACCTGATAGCTTCCTCTTCAAAATTGCTTCAAAAATTGTTGGTAATGACTCGACGTCACCCTCGTAAAATCTATCAATTTTCCTCTTCAGCTCTGTAATCACAAAAAACTTACTGTCTAAGATCGAATCTGAGTGTATCTATTGCTTTCATTGCCTTTTAAAAATAAATTAATCATACTACAAAAAAAAATGAACAGAGTTGCAAATGAACTTCATGTCAATGTGAGCAATCTAGAAATACCAAGCTCTTTACACAACTTTGGGGGTCAATCAAGGCTTCCTTAATCATGAAGTTGTTAAAACACTTCACTAATCGCTTTCTCTCGCTGATCTTTATACTCTTCTTTCACTTAATTGCTTTGTAGTAGCAGTTATTTTCACATCATTCTCGAAATATTGATTATTCAAAACTTATCTCTAATTTGATTAAGAGCACTTTCAACATACATTAGAACCAACAAAACAAAATGAAATTTTATTGCAGTTGTTGTTAATTAGTTTCTTTAACAACGATTCTGAACACATCTTATCTAAAATTTCCAGTATTAAACAACTTATACATAAGAGGAGGATATCATTCAAAATTTCATAGGTAACTACTATGTTATACTAATATTACAAGAACTCAAACTATTAAACCGCAGAAAGCAAATATAAATATAATACGATAGAAGATGATCCATGCTTAGAAATACGAGAATATAATTAAATCTATTTGAAAAATCTTTTCCTAGAAAGAAAACACAGAGAACTTTGACAAACAGCATTCAACTATATTTTACCTTCGTTACTGACATCATCGTCGACGAGAGAATCCTTGTTTTCAATCGTTGTTGAGTTCAATCCATTGTACTTGTCATTCCCGGACGAGTAACATCGCGATTGGGACGCAATCGAAACGGAAAATGGAGGTAGTAATGGACCAGAGCGCAAGGTTTGAAGCAGAGGAGAGATGGAAACCCTCCGAGAACAGACAGTGAAGACAGCTCCCCATATAGCTCGTTTCATGGCGTTCCTTAGCAGTTCTAGGGTTTATCCCCATTTTCTTCGGGGTTTATGACCGGAGAAACAAACACGCAAGAACTAACAATAAAATAACCGTCCAATCAAGTGGGCTGCTGTTTATGTGGGCCGAGGCCCAACCAGATGAAATTGGGCCATTCTAATATAATATTCTAATGGTTTCATAATAATTTCTTTAAAATATAATGTTCTAGAAGGCCTAAAATAATCACCTTCATCTAATTAATTAATTAATATTAATAATAATAAATAAATAAATAAATAAATAAAAAGTGGGTTGAGTCAAAATAACATTAAAAAATTAATGAGGATTATTCTGTTATGTGCATTCCGACATGAATAAAAGGCTAAAAATGGCTTCGAGTCCACAAAACAATTCAATTTGTTTAGGGCTTTTTTTAAATATATTTTGTGTTTCTGAAAAGTCTTTAGCTTCCCGATGCAAACCCATTATTCTTACTTCTTTATAAATCAACCCCAGCTTCTGGTAGAATTCCTACTTATATGGAATTTTTAAAATAATCAATTTTTATTTTGGTCCCTTCACTTTTACAAATTTTAGATTTTGACCTTTAAAATATATTTTTTTTGTTTACCTAAATTCTTAAATTTTTTAAAAATATAGAATAAAAGTTTGGTAAATTATAGAAATTGGTCACTTTTCTCTTGGTTTTTATTTGTTTGCCCATTGTTTTCCTCTTTATTACATTTTGATAAATCTAAAGAACGTCAATAAAGTTTGAAAAGGAAAAAAACATAATCATCCATTTGGGGTGGGAGAAAAATGAAAATTACTTTTAAGAAAGGGACTAAAACGCAATGGAATAATTACATTTTGACCCTTTTTTTTATATTCAATTTGATGGAAATAATTTTGTAGGGACTTATTCATTCATGGTTCAATTAATAATAAAACAAATTGAGTTTTTTTTTTAATATTCATAAACTTTTCCAATAAAAAAAATATTAAAAAATATTGTTACCGACCCTTGAGATAAAAATGGTTAATATTTTATTTCAAAAATATTTTTAACTTTCGAAAGATTTCCAAGAGTTACCTTAATACGTTTAGAAAATTTTAAATTAAAAATACTCATAAACTTTTCAAAAGTAACATGGTTTATTTATATGTTTGGCGATAATAATTTTTTTTATTTTTTATTCATAAAAGTAAGGGTGATTGATCCTACTTTTAAATATAATATTAACTACAAAAGTATTTTTGAACTTTAAATATTTTTAATATATTTTGACGATTTTCATCAAAAAAGTAACGATATAAATATTTTTTATATTTTTTCTTAAATTCAAAAATATTATTAAACAAATTTAAAATTTACGAAAATTTATAAAACATAAAATTTATGAATATTTTTATTAATTTAATCGATAAATAATATATTAAATCAAAATTATTCACATTCAACGAAAAAAAAAGTCAAAAGGATCTCTAAACCGCCTTTTTCCCGTTGAAGAAAGTGCCGGTCCGGTCCGCTTCCGGTTTATGACACAACTTTCTATGTATGAAATTGTATCGTGATTTTAATTCCTCTCCCCCACCTTTCTAAATTTCATCACAAATTAATATATAAATATATCTTAAATAATTGGTTTAAATTTTTTTATTTATAAACATTTTAATAAGATTATGAAAACATTTCATGTGATTTTAAGAATTCATTTATTCAAAATCAATAGTATATAGTTGTGATGTCATATTTGATATAAAATAAAATGTCATCTTCTTATACCATTTTTAATTATTGGGGTGGTTGTTGCTCGTTGATTAAAAGCCAAGCCATAATTGTTATTAGTTTAAAAAATAATTAAAAAATTAAAGTTAGATTGATTTGGTTCTTGTCATAATTAATTATTTAATTATTTTTAAAATTTTAAAAACATAAATTATATTTCTGAAACATAAATTTTAACAACATAAATGATTTTGTTCCTTTATTAATTTTTTTTTTTTTTTTTTTTTTACCCTTTAAATTCTTATAATAACAAGTAAGTCCTTATACGATGAAGTTCAATTATTGAATTATAAGTCATTTTCAACCTTCAATATTTAATGGGGAAAATATAATTAAAAATTAATAGAAAAAATAAAGTTGTGTCCAAATTAATATAAAGGGAAATGAAAAAAAATAATTGTAGCCTTCACGAAAGCCTCTTACTAGAGTTCTATATCTAGACCCATTTGTGATATAAAAAGGTTTTAAATAATTAATAGAAAATTTATTATCAATTTACTTTTTAACTTTTTATTAACTAAATTACATGCTTTAATAAATACTAAAATATTATTTAATACATGGAATATTAAAAATGTATAATAGATTTATAATCCTGAATTTTTTAAAATTAATTATTTATTAAATTTAAATTTAAATTTTAAGTGGAATATAACTCAACATAAATTTTAAAATTTAATGATCTATCAAAATTTGTAACTTAACCAAACTGATGTCACATCAAAATTAATTATAAAGACGTGTAATAACGTTGTTAATTACATAAAATTTAACCAATAAAATATAAATAAATGCCATAAGAAAATAAAAACATAAATAAATACTCGTAGCTAATCATTTTTTCCTATCCAAATTGAATTTAACTAAACAAATAATTAATTTTGTTTAACTTAATTTAAATATTTAAATTTCTAATTTATTAGGGATTAACATTAATAATGGAGCTTATTCACAATTATTAAGTGAAATGATTAGAATATAGGATTTTATGAGTTTAAAGGTATAATTTGATGTGGAAGAGTTGATTATGGGTACTTAATTGGGTTTAAAATGGCATGTTTTTTTTGGTTTTAATTATGGATTATCATTGTAATATATACTCTTTGAAGCCATAATAATTATGTCCATTTGAGAAAATGGAAGAAAATGATATCCAATACACTTTTATATTCTTTGTCAAATTTATCTAAATAATTTAAAAAATATTTAAACTTTATATTCCTATTTCAATTTATTAATTCCAATTGTCTCTTCTAAGATGGAAAAGCAGAATGTAAGAACACAATGATTCAAGCATGTAGTACACTGTTTGGTTCCTTCACATATAAGACACATTTTGAGTCAAAACAAGACAATCTTCACATGATTTCTATTCTTCTTCCCCAAATAATCACAATGCCAATTTTTAAATTATTAAATATTTTCAATTTTAATGTTTGAAAATTGTTGGGATAAAATTACCCGAAGGCTCGAATTTGAACATGATAGAGGCCCGAGATCAATGGACAACACTAATAAGCTCACTTTGAAAAACTCAAGGTTGTGGCTTAAGAGGGTATGAGTTTATGTTAAGAACGAGTACAAATGAGTAAAATATAAAAGAATTAAATACTGATAATAAAATAAAATATACTTTAAATTAAGATATAATATCTAAGATATATAATATATCTCATCATAATGACATTATTTTTTTTCTAGAAGAATCAAATATTTTATTAATCTAGTAAATAGGCATGAACAAATCTTCAAAATTATCCGAATAAGGAATACACAATTAATGGAGTCAGCAAAAATGTGTCTAAGAAAATAAAGAAGAAGAAGAAGAAGAAGAAGAAGAAGACATCACAACCGTCCATTTACAGGAAAGATGAACAGAATCCCGAAATGAACATAGAATCCTTACAAATTTTGACCCTGTGACTTTTCTGGTGTTCCTCGCTTCCATCCATGGTGACCCATAGATCTGACTTTTTGCAGAGCCTACCAAATTTTCATGACCAAAATACCCTTTTCTTTTTTATTATTATTATTATTATTATTTGATTTGATAAGGAAGCATCAATTTGGCTTAGAACGCAAAAAAGTGGAAAACCCAACAAAAAAAAAAAGAGGAAAAAAGTTGTTCACAGGTTCCTGAGCCTGTGAGAGACTGCTCTCTCTATGATGCCGCTTACCCACAAACTCTAACAACAAGACAAACAGAGCCCACCTAACAGCACCACCACCACCACCACCACCACCACCACCACCACCACCTCTCTTTTTAATCACTAATTTCTTCCCCTTCTTCTTCTTCTTCTTCTTCTTCTTCTTCTTCTTCCTCTTCCTCTGCGTTCAAATCTGGGAATGGAACAAAGAGATTCATTAAACTAAAGTTCTTTAAAGTTTATGCTTTTCTCTCTTTCAACTCAATTCATTCCCTTTCACTTTCTGTTCTAAAACCCTTAAATCGCCTCTATTTGTTTGTTTTTCCATTCACTCCTTCTTCTTCTCCAGTTTCCTTGTTTAAGAATCATGCCTGTTGCTCCACAGACTTCTACAATTGGTGAACACATCAATTTGAGAAGACCCAGAAGCCATTTCAGCCAACCCATTTCAGAATCAGATCCAAACCCATCAATCCCTTCGATTATTCAATCCACTCGCTGCAAATCCACCATTTCTTCTCTTCTTCTCTCTACCTTTTCCAATAATTCAACCACCGCCGCCAATGAATGCTTACCCTCTTCCATTGCCACGAACAGGAAGAAGAATAACTTTTCTTCTGCAACTTTCAGGAGACTCGGTTGCACCAACGCTGCTTCTCAGCAGGTATCGGTTCCGGCTGTAATTCGAACTTCAGCGGATTGGGAAAAGAAGAAAACGAGGAAAAAAAAGCAGAAGAACTCCAAGAACAAAACCCATCAAGGAATTGTTGATGCCTCTCATTTTCATCCTAATTCGAGTACCAATTCTGCTAGCTGCTTAGACGCTCAAGATGTTTGGTGTGGCCCTGGAATTGAATTCGCCGCAGATGCGGCTGCTTCTGTGGACTGCGTTGTTGCTAGACGGCATGCTTCTGGAAGGGGAAAAATCGATTTGGAGAAGATTAATCAGAGGGAGGTACTCTGTTTTACTCTGTTTTTACTCTGTTTTAATATATATTTGAACCTCTTTCTCCTCTGTCGATGTGACACTGAGAAACAAAAACCCCCAGGTGGGTTCTTGTTGTTAAGCATTCGTGTCGATTTCGTAGCTAAAGAAGCATTTTGGGTGTTTATTTTATTTGGGCTTTTCTCATTTTTTTTTTTATAATCGAACTTTATCGTTTTTGTTTCTTTTCTTCAATAGGGTTCCTCGAAATCAGGCTGAACCTGTTCGGCTTCCATTCTTGTAACTTGTTTGATTCCATTATTCTTCGTAAATCTGAGTATTTAATGCAAATGGGTATGCGTTAGATTTGAAATTTTCCGAATGAAATCTTCATTTAGGGCTATAAAACGAGAAATCACCTGTTCGTAGTTGATTATTGGTATCAAACTCTGTTCATTGCGTTTTAACTTCCTCTACTTCTACCATGACAGCGTTCTTCTTTAGGAGGAAGACGAACTGTGAATCCCGAGACCCTTTTATATTTGGATTCTGATTCTGATCTTCCAACTGCTCGAACATTTGAACTGTCGCGGAGTCGATATTATCGCCATGTTCGACATCCATCCCCTGATGGCCTTGCCGAGGTGAGCTATCATTTGTAAATATAAGCTTCAGTTGAAACAACCACTTTGATAGGATTCGTTGCTGTTCTAAAATTATAAGTTTCAGTTGAGTTCTATGTTGGTCGTGTTCATCTTGTCATTCTATGTAATTTTGAAGTACCATAAAGGCATCTCTGTTTCACATTGATCATATGAAACTGATTAGCTCCCCTGATACGTTGTTAGCAGATTATGATGTTTCAGAGCGGGTTGCTGATGGGTGGAAGATTCGACATACACGACCAGTTTAGGGAATTGCGGCTTGATGTCGATAACATGTCGTACGAGGTTCGTAGCTTTCCTTCCTGTTCTTTCTTGCTACAATGTGATACTCACACCTCTTTGAACAGGAGCTGCTTGAGCTCGGTGAAAGGATTGGGCATGTCAGTACTGGGCTGAAAGAAGACGAGATGGGAAGGTGCATTAGAACAATGAAGCCCCTTGCTGTAAATGAGCTAACAACAACTCACTTGCTATCTCAAATGGATCGGAAGTGCAGCATCTGTCAGGTGAAGTAGAAGCGTTTGGTTTTGCTGGATTTGATTACCCCAAATTGTTGACAGCCTACAATTGTTGTGTTGTATCAAGCAGGAGGAGTATGATCCAGATGATGAAATGGGTAAGCTGGAATGTGGCCATGGGTATCACGTAGAGTGTATAAAGCAGTGGCTTGCGCAGAAGAATGCGTGCCCGGTGTGTAAGACAGCGGCGGTGGGCCGTGGTTGAATGGTTAGTTCATCAATGTGTAGCACTTATTCGACTCAACCTGCTTGCTTTTCTCCTCCCTATGTGGTGTATAGATTTCATTTGCCTTGTTATATGAGCTAAAGCATTCGTTCATTTGTGTGAAGCTGCTTCCTTTTCTGCTTATAATTGATATGATGGGCGCCATTTTGTTGTTCCTCAGTTGTCTAGAGATTTCATGTAATGATTTTGGATTGACTTGATTGCATATCTTTAAGACCTCAAGGTTCAATGCCTGCCTTTCTTGTGTTCTTCTGGGTACTCAAAAAAATGAAAGAAAGCCCTTATCCAACTTATGAGCATGTAATGTTGTAATCTGATTTCACTATAGCAGAGCTCTGTCTCTCGTGATTGAGTTGACGGTTGAAAGATTCCCATTGTCGAATTTTTTTTACCTGAAAAGTTATATGTTATTTAAGCCGTTTTGTTGTCTTTTGTTTGTTTTCACTTTTTTTTTTAACTTTACTTTCAAACTCTCTTTCGAAAATCTCTCTAAAACGGGCTAGAGGCTTGCCTTGCCGTAGGCGATGCGATCCTAAATTGGCTCGACTCACTTAGGGTTAGTATGTTTTGTTTACACTTGTTATTGCAAATGGATTAGCAATAACAAGCAATGGGCCAATGGGGTCGCAGGAACATTACAGGTTTGTGCAGGATCTCTTGTAATAGGTCCATTGTAAAAGGTTGAAGGTTTTAGAGTGTAAGATCGTTGGTGGTATCAGCTAAGCCCCCAATCCTCCAACTTCAAGAATCCATGAGCAATTGAGGATTGATGCAAGACCGAGTACTATATAGATGCAAACTCATTGTTAGCAGATATTGTACTCTTTGGCTTGTTAGGTATTGCTGTCAACCTCACGATTTTAAAACGCATCGACTAGTGAGAGGTTTCCACACTAGAATGTTTCGTCCCCTCCAACCGATGTGAGATTTCACAATTTACTCTAATTGGGGTTCAATGAGTAGGGAGAGATTTTCACACCTTTACAAGGTATGCTTTGTACCCTTCTCCAACCAATATGGGATCTAACAATCCATCCCTTTGGCTACCAAGCATCTTCGTTAGAACACTGACCGGTGTACTCTGACATCATTTGTAACTGTTCAGGCTCACCTCTAGTAGATATTGTTCTCTTTAGTTTTTTCCTTCCGGGTTTTCCCTCAACGATTAAAATGTGTTACTAGAAAGAGGTTTCACACCCTTCATTCCCCTCTCCAATAGAGATGGGATCTCACAATAAAAATTCTTGAAAAAGTCAACAGGTCCTGTAGCTTAGTTGGTTAGAGCGTTGGTCTTATGAACTGGAGGTTGCGAGTTCAAGCCTCGCCAAGACCAGTTGATCTTTTTTTTTTTCTTTTTTTTCTTTTTCTTCTTTCATAGTTCATTGTGTTATTTATTTGTCACGGATTGATATGAAATAATATATATAAATAATAAGGATCTTCCTATTGACCACCATTAAAAATTTGACAGCTATTTATTTTCATTTTAAAGAAAAAATCTCTATTCTTTCTCCCGTTCTACATTCCTCTCCTTGGTTATAAATGATGATCGATACAAGATGTATATCAACTAATTAGATTAAGCGTCGATTTTAACCATATTCATACGGTTGAACTTATAATTATATAAAATGAGTTAGAGTTTAAAACTATTTAAATTGGACTAAAAACTCTCTCTCTCTTTCGCCCCCTCTCTTGGGGACTCAATGTGGCCTCAAAGTTATACGATGGGTGAAGGGTTATTTCATAACGGTATAAACTATGGTTTGCATAACATTTCAAGGTATAAAAGTATAAAACAATCTACATATCAGGTACCTCATAGCCCAACACTTTGATCATACAAGTAAATACTAGCACACATTCAAGTAATGCCTGTGGATTAAATACAAATTAAAATTTTCTTTCAATCTCTTCCTAAACACAATTCTCAACTCAAGCAATAGCTAAAAGTATGCAGAGCCATTTCAATTGGAAGTCATAATGTGACCTTCGAGTAGAGGAGAGTGAATGCAGGAGTTCGCGACGAAATTGTTTCCCCTGACCCGAATCGATTCAGAACATTCGTTTAGAAAACCATGATCAATATGCAAAATCACAAAGCCAGACAGATAAAAATCAATCAAGTGTATGAAAGCAACAGAGTACTCACCCTGACTGACCGACAGATTCAATGTCTTTGTTGTTCACTTCTTCCTTTTGCACATATCCATAAGGATCATAGCTGGAAGTTCTTGTAAAGTCCAAGAAGTAAAGAACAAATACTATCAGGTAGCAACTGAAAAACATTGATAGAGGTCCAAAGATCCAGAGGAAGAAAGGAATTGCGAAATAGAAAGCTCGCAATCCGATCGACCAAAATAAGCTTCCTCGATTCAAGATTGCAGCAAGATAGTCCTTTCTGCCTTCACCAGCAGGCAATGTGACTAAGAAGCTAGCATGAGCATAGTATCTAATAGATTGCACATTGCAAAGAAATGCAACGAGGAAACACAGCAAAATGTAACGGTACTTTCCAGTACTTGATGTGCTGCCCACAAAAACACTGATCAATGAGCCGACGGTGATCGTCGTCGTAGCCATAAGCGTCGAAGCCATGATGTTGTTTCGTATGGTTTGGACTCCAAGAACAGCATTCTTCTCGGGGTCCTGAACATGATCACTCGTAATGTAGTCAGCCATGGAAGTTTTCTCTCTCTCCTTCTCCACCTCCACTGAAATGGGAGGAGGGGACAAGATGACTTCTCAATTGACTTATTCACTATACTTTCTGAACTAATCAATTGTATATGATTTAGAAGGCACGAGGCAGAATAAGTTTCTCAACATGAGGGAGGGAACACGATTAGAAGTACATGTGGAATCTTAATGAAATGACTCGAATTCTTCATCTAGACATGAAGTGAACAGCTTAAATCTCTATCCATAGAGGAATGAATGTTTGCAATCCGACAGATGTTGGTTAGTAGATGATTTTAGATGAAAATGAATGAAGAAAGATCATGACAAACCAAAATCCTCAAAACTACACAATAATGCTATCAGAGATATCAACAAGACATCAGATATCAAACAAGAGAAACAGTCCTTGAAATGAGTTGACACACAAAATGGAAGAAAAGAGTCCGAGAGGAGAGACACTCACTGAAACAATGGTGGCGACCCATTGCCGGCGGGATTCAGCGTTGATTCCAATGACAGTTCTTTTAGGACTCCGGTAAATGGTGATTATCAGCCAAAGATGGTATCCCACCAGCACCGTAAAACCAAGCGGAACCATCACATATTCAAGATGTTTCATTTCCATCCCACTTCAGCTCAGCTCCTGCAAAGTACCAAGTCTCTCTCTCTTTCTCTCTCTCTCTTTCTCTCTCTCTCTCTCACACAACTTTTTGCTTTCCCTCAAGTGCCTTGCAAGCACGTCCCTTTATATCATTGTCATACAATTGAGAATGTGGGTTGAATAAAAGAAAAAATTTTATAAGATTATTCGTCACAACAGAGCAAGAGAAACACATTAAAATATAGTTGAAGTAACAATCGAACATGAAACACGAGATGCAAGTCGCGCAACGTGCACCACACCTAAGTGCTCCATCTAAAAGTAGACACATTTTTTTCGATACAAAATATGAGAATTTAAATCTTCGATAATAAAAAAGCTATCATCTGCATTAATACGGTAGAAAAAGGAGGCATAAACCGACTGGTACATTTGTAGAATTGTTGGCTACGTAGAGGCCTTCAAGCCGATTATGCATACTACATACAAACTTAGACCATTTTTTTTCCTTTTTTTTCTTTTTCATATCATTAAGGGTCAAGAGTTACATGAAAAGAAAATCGACTGGCAAGACATAGCCTGATACATGATAGATTAGAAGAATGCTCTCACAAACTGCTTTTGGAAGAACCCTTGTTCACGAGCTTTTACCAGCCTTGCCCAAGGAAGTGAAGCTCAACCTGCAATTTGGAGGAAGAAAAACTAGATTGAATAGGCCATATTGACAATGACAAGGTGTGGTCATAACCCAATAAAGAAAGGAAAAAAAACGAAAGTAAGAAGAAGACTAGAGATGTTTAAGACAGCAACCCATGCCAGAGAGGAGGGTGGGGAAAAGAATACAAATATTTTAATCAAATGTCAACCATTCTTTATTCCGTGTAGAATTAAGACAATTGGAAAGCACCTGATGATTGGCTTTCGCTCAGCCACGGGTGCACGAGTGGTCCCAGTTGACGATAGCGCCACTACTTCAGCAGGCTTAACATAAGAAATTAAGACTGTTAGATCATAAGAAAAGTAACATGACAGAACCCCCCTCAGGCATTTTACAACTATATGCTACCAAGGCAGAAGTAATATAAAGTTTTGGTCAAAGTATATACAACCTCAAGCTCCTCTAAGCCCCCATTGGAATATGATCTTGAGGTCAGGCGTGCTTCATTGCAAGATGTCATAGGAACTACTACGGAAGATGTCTTTGCAACCGAAGACGTCATGGGGATACCTTGCCGCGTGGCCCCAAAATCTATAGCTTGTTTTGTATAATCAATATCATCGAGCTCTTCAGGCTCACAAGGAAACTCTTGGTGAGAGTCGTATGAGCCAGACAGAATCTTTTGAATTGCCAGCTTCTCTGCTTCTTTACAGCTTGGTGTATCAGTAGCCGCAGCTTGGTCTCCATTATTCTGAGAGGAAACATCTGCCAGATTTTCTATGTTATTTGCACTAGTGGGAATAGAATTCACATCCTTTATGGAGCATGAGCTAGTGGTGCTGATTTGGCTGACTTCGTGAACTTCCACAGGCTGGGAATGAGCAGCAGCCAAGGACTCTCCATTTCTCAAGTTAGTATTTGCATTATAATCAATACGCCTTCTTTTCCTTCTATCATCTACTCCATCTAAACTTTCTGTAGCTTCAAATGGCCTGTCTACTTGAGTGCTATCAGAAGCTTTTAGTTCCAAACTACGCCTACTATCCCAAGTCATTTTTGATGCACGCGAAGGTCGAACTCCACCCGGAAAAACGAAATTTGGTATATTCCTCCTTTTCACATGTGTTACATAAATCTCCATCCCACGCTTTCGCATTGTATACATGTTGACAGAACGTTTAAATTCATCGACTGTCAACCTCATATCGAACTGTTCGCCCTCACTTGCAGGAACTCCTTGTTTTCGCTGCAAACCCATGAAATAACAATGGTGGAAAGGTCTGGATTTGTCTGAAAAATCTCCTGGATGTGGATGGCACTGAAGCATGTTATACGTATGTCTCTCAATCTTGCATCAACGCAAAAGCCAAGTCAATCTCTACTGATAATAAAGAAATGAGTTCGAAATTTGATAAATGCTAGGAAGGCCGAAAGTAGACAGCTATGAATACAATTTCACCTTCAATGTCAGTTGGCGAAGACGAGATTCAACCCAACCTTTCCAGTTTCTTAGATCATCATCATTTTCTGCAGTAATGTCAGTTTGTAAATAGTTTTTGTACGCCTCGAAGAAGGGGTAGGGCTCGAAAAGTGTATCCCAATCGGCCTTATTTTCTTCCATAACCTGATGACATTTAACAACCATCAAACTATAATTAGAATAAAAACGTGAATCCAATTAAACTCATTGTGCAAATTCCTAACTGGGGACAAAAGATGTCATTGCAGAAATGCACCTCACAAATATCATGTCCCCTCTGAAATTCTTCAGTCATAATACGCAGAGTGCTTGATGAAACATTGTAGCTAGAATTCATGCAAGGATAAGCAGGAGTAATGATAGGCATTAAATGGAATCTATCCTTCGGATTTCTCCTTGGATCCCAAACTGGAAGTCCAAGAGATCCTTCTTCATTAGCACAGAGCATGACTGGATTTGGCCAGCGCCACTGGGTGAAGACCCTGAAAAACCGAGACACAAGCATATTTGGCAATGCATTGGGATATAGTTGGCATATGCGAGCAACAAGCAACGCCCAGTTTATTCCGCCAAGAAACCCAGAAACCTGGTCAAGGTATAAATTAAAAGTCAGGTGATTGTAAGAAATCTTTGCATAAACTTGGAAGCAATCCACTTTATTAGACATCTGTACCATACATTGGAATAAACACCTCGGCGTTTTGCCCAAAACCTCATGCATCTCAATGTTGTTCGAAAACTCTGCACTTCATAAATTAAGCAATCTTTAAGAATGAATAAAGTTCAGTGACAAAAAGAGAGAGGAACATCTAGGCAAGTTCTGATCCTCAACCTGAATATTTGGAACTAATCGCAGAACTCGATCAGTAACTCGACAACCATTTAAACTACGAACTGTCTGTTCATCTGCATTCTGTAGTATCGAGTCCTGAGATATATCCAAGTCCTGGTCCAGAATAAAAAATTTGAAAACAGATTACATCAACATCTATCTGTAATAGAAACTTTACAAAGATTATAAGCCATTTTTGAACTTCAAGGAGGCAGCTGGGGAAGATGGAATAAGAATCCAGAGTGAATTATATAGAATGGAAAAGAATCCGAAAAATCCACCCCAGACTCCTACGGGAGGCAGCAGTGGGGAATTTTCCGCAATGGGCGAAAGCCTGACGGAGCAATGCCGCGTGGAGGTATAAATAAGGCCTACCGGTCGTGAACTTCTTTTCCCAAGAAGCAATGACGGTATCTGGGGAATAAGCATCGGCTAACACTTTCTAGAAGTCAAATTGCAAATCATCAACAAAAATTTACTAAATCTATATAGTACGGCATGGCATCAGTACATCATAATCATGAAATACTAGAGAGTGGGAGACTTACTTCAGGAATAACCCAAAGTGACAATTTCGCATAGAGAAGATCAATAGAAATCCCGGAAAACTTAAATTTCATCACAGGGACATGAGCATCAGGCACAGGGTGCAACTCAGATACTTCTGGCATCTCTGACAGTATTTTATGTAGCTCACCGAAAAAGTCTTCCTACAGCCATGAAACAAAAGCATTATTGAGTCTACAAAGCTAATATACCAGAGTATATGCAAACTTAGTTCACCACAAATATTCATGAAAATGAAAGCTAGACGCACTTCACGTGTTGCATGTCTAGGTCCCACACACAGCGTATCAATATCTGCTCCAGGGCCATGCACCTACAATATAATCAATAGATACCTCATAAGGAGGAAAAAAAAAATTACAACAGAATTAGAGATTCAAGTTCTATGCTAATCATTTGCAAGTAGAAAGAAAAAGCGGCAACATACATAATAAGGAAGGATCTGGTGTTTTTACTTTTTTGTTTTCTTTTCTTTTTTTCAATGCCACTTGGAAAAATATTTTGTAATGTCCCGGGATTGAGGGTTAGCTTTAATACATTAGACTAAAACATACTTGAGAAAAAGCTTTAATGTAAAGGTTTAATTTGTAAGCTTCCACAATAACTCAGAAGAGAATACAAGTTCAAGAAAAGGTTCCATAGTTCTCTTCCCACACAATGGGTTGCCATTTCAAAGAGAATACAAATTTAACTTTCGTAAAATTCATGATGCATACAGCCCAAACCCATGAACTTCACCTGAACCAGCACACTTACATCATGCCCACCGGAATTTTAACACACAAGAAACATTATAAAAAAATTGCATTACATGCTTGCACCAACAGTCTGCTCAAAAAGATATGGTGATGTAAAAACTCTATTTTCCATGAATATCCACACCTCTCTCAGACGATAGAGCAAATAACGACAGGTCATAATGAAACTACTCACAGCGACCTTCATAAAAGATGCATCTGAAAAATATACCTTCTAGCATGGCATCTGAAAATGATGTCTATATTCAATCTAACCAAGAGATAGCCTAGGGTCCAACACTTTTTCATTTTTTGATATTGGTGAGTGTTCAGATAAGCATGAGTGCACATAGACTATTCTGACAAGACAACCACTAGATCTATTACATTTAGTTGCCAAGGTAACTTGTAGGGTTTTAAATCCTAAGTAGGTGACTATAATGATTTGATCTTATTTCCTCTAAGCCACTTACTATTTGCATGGACCCTTACTAACCACTAGGCCAATCCATGATGGTTAAACATGCCAGCACATTAATCTAAGTAAAATGTTAATTATATTAGCTTAAGACTACCTTTTATTCACAATAGATTTGATCATCATCAGATGCACACAGCATGTACCAAAAAAACATACAAATCAAGGAAAATTGGATGAAATGAACTGTGAAAGGATGATAATCAACATCATTGTGTCATTAGAGTATGAACTTGAATAATTCCAAATAAGAATCAAATTTCAGCCTAGCTACCATACTAGCACATAGCACATCATATGTTATCATCTTAAAGAAAAAACTAACACGAAAGCATTTATCTTGAAGAAAAAAAATGTTAGCACATAGCACATCAAATTCTCAAAGAATAAAGCTCTCGAAGAGTAAAACAGTTCTGTACCCCTAAGCGATATGAACCGAACGTGAAAATCTTAGCATTGGCTTCTTGTACCAGTTGCTCATTCAACCCCTTTGCACGACTAATTGTTTTAACCCAAATCTTCACAATCTGCTCCATGTACATAAAATACAACATCAAATATATGAATGTTAAAAATTCAAGTAAGCATCCCAAACCGATATGAATCACTATTTTCTTATTTTCCACTTCTCAAAAGCTACCAAGGGTGGCCTAACCTGGTCTAGTCTCCCAAGAACTTCCTCTCTACTCACGGCTTCCTCCTGACTTTCGTATAATCCAGCATCTTGCAGATACTGAACCCTCCAAAAAAAAAAAAAAAAAAAAAAAAACAGCTAAGTTAAGGAGAAAACACAATACTTGCAATAAATGATACTTCTCAAATGGAAACAACAACCCAGAACCTTTTCGAGTTCGCGAGTCTTTATCACATCATACTCCGTCGGCCCACTCAACGAAATAGGATCAGTAATGCCTAATCGCTGCCCGTTATTCCGGCCACTTAATGCAGGGCTCCCCATACGTAATTAACTCGCAAGTTTAACAGTCTCGTTTTTTTCCCTCTCTCACTCTCTCTTGTATTA
The DNA here is from genome assembly GCF_057944985.1 of Cucurbita pepo subsp. pepo. Classification (NCBI taxonomy): domain Eukaryota; kingdom Viridiplantae; phylum Streptophyta; class Magnoliopsida; order Cucurbitales; family Cucurbitaceae; genus Cucurbita; species Cucurbita pepo. The sequence continues at coordinate 772,719 of NC_141817.1, forward strand.
AGAAAAAAGGGATGGCAAGAGCGTATTGCTTGATGATAATTTTTTACCAAAATTTTCCCCTTTTCTTTTCTAGTTTTTCATACCTTTTCCCCGTAGAAAATCATATCAAGAAAAAAACAATGAGAAGATAATCTTATAAACGTCGATAATACAATACCGGGACGGGAAAATCCATTGACATGGAACCCAAAGCTACAATAAATTGAAACTATAAAAGAGAAGGCGATGAGAACAAAAAAAGAAGTTGAACCCTAGTCTGGTTTTCTTATAATATGTGAATAAAGAACAGAGTACAAGACCGATGAGGCCCAAAATTGATACAGTAAACTGAATCCCGACGTGAGAAGGAGAATCAGAAGCAGCAAACGATGATCGGACACGAAAGGAACAAAAATCGGGGAGACATCATGTGCAATCAGAACGGCGAGGGGCTTCGCTTTCAGAGGTTGTGCGAGTGGAAATCCTTTGGCGATCACAGTCAGCAAAGCTCAAAAAGATCCACCTTGGTAATAGAAAAGAGAAAGGTGGTCATCAATGGAGCCATCCGAGAGGGGACACGGAGGGAGTTATGGAGACAGAGAGAGCTCCAGAGAAATCCCGAAAAGAGAATGGAAGTGGGGACGATCCGGCTCGGCTCGGCTTTGGCCTCTGCCGCCCTTATGAATATATATATAAATTTCCAGGCCTTTCATCATTATTATTTTTTTTCTTGCAAAAAAAAAAAAAAAAAAAAAAATCTCATTTGATTTTCTATTCCGTTGTTTTAAAATATTTCTTTTTAGATAAATCTCGTTCTCAATAATCAACTTTTTAAGCGTATTTTGATTTTCTTTCTGGATAAATTTTAAAAATAACTTAATATTTCTTTTTAATAAATCTTGAAAGTCATCCTTCTCGATAATCAATTTTTAGATAAATTTTATTTTCAGATAACCAATCTTTAGGTGTATTTTGATTTTCTTTTTAAATAAATCTTTAAAATAACCATTTTTTGGGTGTTATTCTCAATCTTATTCTCAGATAACCAATTTTAAGTGTATTAGACCTATTTTAAAGTTATTAGTTTCTAAATTTATAAAAATAACATTATTTATTAATTAAATTACCGAATAATTTTTAAGAACTTTTATACCTAAAATTGTTGATAGTTCATCACCATCTCTTTTAAATCACCAAAAATAATATTTTTGTATTTTTGTCTTTAAAGATTTGATTCATTTGGTTCATTTTAGTTTTCGTAATTTTTAATTTAATACTTTTTTTAAAAAGGGTCATTTTAATTCTTTAAAAACAAGATAAAATATAAGTGAAGAGAACCAGAATGATACTGAAAAGATAAAAGGAGCTTCCACCAAACATGTTCATTTAAGTTTAGGAGCTTTTTTCTTATTGGGATAGAGGGGATGATAAGAGTTTTTACTCGAGGTTCACTATCTTTGTGAGATCCCACATGTCAGCAAGTACGTCGAGCCCCTGAGGGGTTGGATTGTGAGATTCCACATCGGTTGAAGAAGCGAACAACGCATTCCTTAAAGGGTGTGGAAACTTCTTCCTAACATGTAAGATTTAAGAAAGTTGGTGTTTCGAGAGGACAATATCACTATGGACTTGGGCCATTATAATCTCCTCACCGCTAGTGGATATTGTCCTCTTCGGGCTTTTCCTTCAAGGTTTTCAAAACGCATCTATAAGGGAGAGGTTTCCACACCTTTATAAACAATGCTTCGTTCTCCTCCCCACCAATGTGGGATCCCCCAACCTATCAATTCTACCTCCAAACATTATCGAAGCTTCAATAATAAAAACAAGTTTTCTTCATATACTTGCTCTTGCTCTGTAATAGAAACTTGTAAAAGAAGATAGATGTTAAGATATAAAATATGGGGTATCCCAACCAAAAGACCATTAAACAGACAACATAAGCAGAAACAGCTATGTAAGAATCCCAAGATGTGATATCCAAGAAAAGTAGTAACACAGTAGTACAGCTCAAATAATTGATGAAGTTTGATGACTACGCGTAAATTTCTAAAGCTAGTAAAGACAAGGATCCATAAAATCACCCAAGGAAGAAAACCCATACCAATATACTCAAGGCAATTAGCAAAAAGAGAATAACACGTTAAGATTCTTTTAGCCATACCAAAACAGAACACTAGCTTCTAATATCACACCAAAATGAAAAACAAAAAAAGCAGCATTTTTCATTGAATTAAAGACCACACTCTACCTCACTGTGACAATGTCATCAATCTTCAAAATCATTCGAACGCATTCTGTTGCTAGAGTGATTGCACTTGTACTAACCAGAAGTGGCTGAACAACATTCTCCTCCAAGATGTTTGTGATCTGCCCCTTCCTTACATTAATCCCAGTATTGATCTCACCTTGTGCATGACGATTCCTCAGTTCTGTAACAATGGTGATTGGGTTCAACCCAGCATTTTCAGCCAAAGTATATGGGACAACTTCGAGAGCCTCCGCAAAGGAACGAACACAGTAACCCTCCATTCCATGCAACACTTTTGCCCAGGCACCCAGCTGCCTTGACAACTCGATCTCTGGTGCACCACCACCTGCAATCAAGTACCTTTTATTTACCAAACACCTAACAACACACAGGGCATCATGCAAGCTCCGCTCAGCCTCGTCAATCACAAGTTGGTTTGACCCCCGAACAAGTACAGTAGCTGTCCGCCCCATATCCTTAATGCCCGTAATCTTAACAATCTTCCCGTCTCCCATTGAAGCCTCCTCAACGAGTTCTGCAAATCCCAACTTCTCAGAGCGGAAATGTTCAATGTTGGCAATGGGCAGACAATTGAGAGTCTTCGTAATGAATTCAATATCATCGCGCTCAACATCCTTGATCACCAAAATCTTAGCTTTCGCAAGGTAATGTAGGGACAAATCTGTCACTGCATCTCTCAAGATACTCTTCTGAATCAACAATACGTTACACCCAGTTGCTTTAATCTTCTTGATCATACCTAAAATGTAATTTCTTTCCTCTTTCAATATCCTATCCATCTGAGTGTAATCCGAGACCACAATACTCTGCTCAATGTCAGTCTTAGGTGGTGAAATCTGGAATTGAATCACTGCAATCTTCGCGTTCTCCATTCTGGTTGGTCCACCGGCCGCATGACTTACCTTCTTGTCAAATACCAAGCCCTTCACAAGCGTAGTGTCATCCACGGTCGAGCCCAGCTTCTTCACGATCTTAATATCCCTCAAATCGACCAAATCTGGTTTAGCTGGATCAACAACCGAGAGCACAGAATCGACAGCAAGCGGCGCGAGCAATGTCGAGTACTGACTAACAACCTTACTATTAAGCGAAGTACTCGCCGATTTAATCAATGACTCTCTATCCGATAGCTCAACCGGGACAGCCATTGCTGTCAACACATCAACAGCCTTAATGGCGGTCTTGTGGAGGGAATCGGAGATTACAGTGGGATGAATCCCATGGGCCATAAGAGAAAGACACTGTTTAAGAAGTGAACCTGCAATGACAACCACAGTGGTCGTACCATCCCCAGCAGCAGAGTCCTGCGATTTAGAGAGCTCAACGAGCATTTTCGCGGCAGGTTGGAGAACCTCCATTTTATTGAGAATGGTCGCCCCATCATTAGTAATGATGACCTCACCGGAGGCCGTGGATATCATCTTGTCCATGCCCTTAGGCCCAAGACTAGTACGAACAGCATCGGCAATGGCTCGGGCTGCTACGATATTGGCGTGACGAATGTCCTCCTTACGCTTGTTATCAACGTATGACTCAGTTTTGGAGGATCGGGGCAGAGATACAGCTGGAGCCGCCATAGATGAGCAAGTTAGAGCTCAAAGGATGCCCCGATCGATAGTAAGCAAGAGAAATGGAATAAAGTGTTGCAAATTGAGTTCTGAGGAATGTTCGAAATGGCGACAGAGGCAAACCCTAGACAGATCAACCTGAGTGAACTGAACTGAGGGCGGAAGAGGGCGGGCTGGACACTTCGAGTGATATCAAATTACCAATATAGCCTTCTAAGAAACCGTAATTAAAAAAATTATGTATTGGTAAATTGAGGGTAAAAATGTCAATTTTCCCGAAACTTAAAATTACCAAAAAAAAAAAAATAGAATTGATTTATTCAAAAAAAAAAAAATTAAGTACCAACTAAGACAGTGTGTCTCACTTATACACTCGTAATTGTTCTCTTAATTAGCGAATGCGGGACTCTAACAAGTTCAAGATAGACTAAACGAAAATAAACACAATGTACATGAAGCTCTTGATATCTTTAGAGGACGCCGTTGCCGTGTTTGAAATGACTTTCAAAGACTTATCAAAACACTTACAAAGTCCTATCAAACCGACCCAAAAGACTAAAAATGAAAAGCATGCATATGGCTGGCTAGCTACTGTGGTGCAGAAGCTCAAGAGCTTTAAGCAAAGTGGGTCTAAATCTATTGATATCAAGTTTCACATTTTGGCTATCAAAATAGATGGACTTGAAAGCACTCCAACCCTGTTTTTGGATTGCCACAGGATCTCTCAAAACCACATGTTCTTTAGGGTACTGCTGAATCAACGTGCTTTCTTCCAAACTGATATCATACCCCAAATACTTCAATTCCATGTCCTTCGAAGGCTCTCCAAAGCAGCTTTTTGATACCCATTCTGCTCCTCCAAACGGTACAATCTGAATAAAAACCGACCTTTCAGGAAGAAACACAATGTTGGTAAGCCCAGCGCCATGAACTCCCATCATCACATCACAAGAGTTCACAGTTTCTGCAACTTTCTTCAAGTTAGCGTCTGGCTCTGTAACAATCACTTGAAAACCCAGTTTCTTAGCCATCTTGATGATCTCCCCTGTGTTCGTAAATGACCTTGTTTTTCTCCTTGCAACTATGAGAAGCCGTGGCTTAATCTCCCTCTTTTTCCTTCCTCTGCCTCTTCCTCTGTTTTCCACTGCTCTGTCTCTGTTCAACGAGTAAGAACTTCTCAAGAACTCTTTGAAATCCTTCATGGAGATTGAATGGTTGTTTGAATCAATGCTAAGCTCTTTTGGGTCACGTTTGAGCCCCACGATGACATGAGGAAAGCAAAGAACTTGCGCCTCCTTGTCAATGTAAATGATATCATAGTTAGACAACTTTGATAGTATTGCTTGATACTTTAAAACCCACCAAAATTTTCTATCAGTTATGAGGAATTGGACCTCTCCATTGAATTTTCTTGCTGTTATGAACAGTGGAATGATCACGTCTGTGAAGTCATGGAAATGGTTTCCTGCATATCCGCCAAGGGAGAACAGAATGGCTGGAACGCTATGATTTTGTGTGCATTGAGGCAAGTTTTGGGGGCTTTTTACTGCTTTTATAGACCATTCTCTTGTGTTCTTCATTGCATTTGCGTCTTGTTTTCTAGCATATGGCTTGATTTTCCAAGTTCTGTTGCGTTCTAAGTGTTCTTCCATGTTGGTTGAAGCAAACATCACTGAGGAAGATTCTCCATGAATTCTAACATTCATATCAATGTCGCAGAAGTCTGTCCAATCCATCAGATTGCATGTTGGCGTTGGCTTCTTTGTAACAATGTCAGCCATTTTGATTCCTGGAGCTCTTGGAAAAAGCCTCAGATTCACTGCAAAATGAACAGAGAAATTCAAGAACTGGCTTGGTTTTTACATCAAAGAACATGTCAATAGGGACTTACAAGCTAGAAAATGGCGACCCAGATGAGGTTTGAGCATAATGCTGAAGCTAAATGCAATGAACAAGCAACCCATCAAAGCTCCATAACCCATCTTCTTTTGTTCATGCTTGCTAAAGCTCCTGGCAAGAAAGGAATCGTATAACATTTTTGTAGGCCGATTAATGTAGAAGCTGAAGCTTTACATGAAATACTAGAACCCCATTTGTTTCTGCATGTGAAGAGAACCAAATGGGAGTTGTGTTCACTTCCAAAGCGTGGATTTTGATGCCATTTTCTGCACCGAAGTTTGAAGAAGTTGAGGTGCATACCTTGTAGGAAGTGTTGCTTCCCACGAATTCGTTTGATGGAAGTCTGCTAGTGACGCTCGAAACTTAAAAAATTGGGATGGGAAGTGATTCATCAGTTGACTTAGACTTTTAAATAAAAATCCCTCCTGAATTCGCTCTATCGAGGAAGAGAGCTCTTTCTCGGTGCAAGATTAGTAAAGTAAAGCTCATTTATTCATTCTCCAAAGGCTCTGAAAAGAGAAGGAAGACTGGAATGCCAATAAACATATATTATTGAATTCACCCGATTCGATATTATCCTATTTTTCGAACGTTCAGTGCCAAAGTTGGTGATTTCGTTCATCAAGAGAATGTATGTACAAAATGATTAATTTCTTGCATTTTATATTTCATAAACAAATAACCAACTGCATCTTTAAGTTTAGGTAGCAAGCAGACAAGCTGAATTAGATTACAAAGTTGGTGATTTCGTCCATCCAAAGAGAAAAACATTGGAACAATATCAAATAATTCATTCATATTTTGGTTGGGATGCATGATTAATGATGTAAGAGCTAAGAAAATCGACATAAAGGGATTTCATTCCCATTTTCTAAGATTTGATTCAACTCTTTCAGGAAGATATGTATGCCTCCTCAAGAGAAGACATTATTTTTAAAATTAGAATGATTTATTTTATTGTTACAAGCTAAATTCTAAAAACGATTAGAAATTCGTAAAACTATAATAAAAAAAAATTAAAATGATTCGTAAGAACATGAAAAACAAAATCGCTAACAAGCAACAGTTTGATTTTTGTCTATTCAAGTCTCTCAACCATCTTTTCTTTCTCGAGTGAAACCTCAAAAGATTTACCCAATCAACACAAATTTCACCTCAAAAGATTTACCCAATCAACACAAATTTCATTCTTATATATCAGAGGAGTGCGGGCATCTTGAATATAGAAAAACGAACCTCCGACTCTCAATTAACCGAACCAATAAAAAGTCAAATCCAAAACATATTTTAAACCTCCCAAAGTTGAGCCAACCCACGAACTCCTTTGTGAGTTCAACGATTCCAACAATTAAGAACTTTATATTATATATATTATGAAGTCAACAACTTTATGTTAATCCAGAAATTTGAACCAACCTAATAATTGATAAAGCGTACCGAAAGATTTTGATCTGATAACCAACATATCTCCCCAAAGTCCACACGCACGCATAACATAATACATTAATTTCAGCACAAGGAACGTTTCAAGTTCAATGAATAGTTTAAGCCCTAAATAAGACACCTTCAGAGAACTTCAACATGATGCTCCCAAATATTGCCCGCCAAGCCTCGTTTACCTGTAGAAATTTACTCGTAAAGCATTCAAATTATCTTCAAATTACCTGTAGAAATTTACTCTTTTACCTGTAGAAATTTACCGTTACCTTCAACTTTTCAATCAGAAAATGCTAAGAAATAATCAAGTTAACAAACTCAAGATTCATCTTCATGTTTGGTAGCACCGTGAAGCTAGTACACACCAAAATCTTCATAACCATGGGTGCCCAAAAATGAAATTCAATTACAGGAAAAAGAAACAGAATAGTAGGACATATGGATGGGGATTAACTATGAAAAAACTACTATATTCAACAATAGTGAAGCAAATCAAACTTTACACCCATATATAGAAAAACACATGTAAAGCTGGTATCCAAACAGATGGAACCTATCAATCATTTTAGTATCTATTAGCATAGCCAACAACACGATCAGGCATGACTCCATGGAAAAACGGCTTCGAGCATACAAGGCCTTCATGGGGCAGCTCATATCAAATTCACCATAAGTTTCCTGCTCAACATTTCAAGATGTATAAATAAATTGATTTGAACCAAGTCCAGCTTACATACAGCTCGACTAAATTTACGAGAAAATTACAGAATTCTACTACATTTGGTGGCCACGAGAACTCAAAGATATTAAATCTTGCCATCATGAATATTGCGTAAAGGTTATGATCTGCTATAGTAACTACAATGAGTTTCAGGGTGACATTTTAACTTAATCATTTAGTATGGTAATATTTTTCATACATGTTGGTTATCGTTTCTTGTCTCATTCTTATTATGTCAACTTAGAAGAAGACAATGACATTTAATTATTATCAAGACTAAATAAATGTTAACTCCTAACGAGTGCTTTTTCAATTTAGTTCCTTATGTTTTTAAAATTTTCAATCCAAGGCTAGGTATAAGTTTTAACCCAAGATGTTTGGTTGAAGATAAGCTTACATGACATAATGCACCGTGAGAAGGCCAATTTTAGAACAGGAACTAGGCCACGATAAAAGAGAAGTGTCTAATTCCTCTTCATATTCATAAAACATTAGGGGAAATTTTGTTGACCATCATTCTATAAACTCACCACGTACGATACAAGCTTATTATTCGTTCACTTTAACATTCATCAATGGAGAGGTATACTTGAAAAATATTTAAGGAACAACTAGGATTAATTTGAAAAACACCCAAATGTATGGGATAAGGGACTAAAACATATATCTAGCATTGTATCAATGACTGAACTAATCTGAGGAAACTCAAATTCCATTTGCATAAACGAGGGCAAGAAATGGGCATAGAAAGGGTCTGGCATGCTTTCTTGCACCATCATGCCTATCATTCTACAAGTCTGGTATCACAACTAGCATACAACCCTAGGGTCTCTTGCCATAACTTTTCTATGATCAAGTCTGGTATCATTCCATTCTAATGGTAAAATGATCTCGGCAATGTGGTAACAATATCTACCTTAGTAGATTAGAAAAAACGAAAAGACTGGGAATTCCAATACGCTATTGGAGTTGCATAGATATCTTACTACTTAGTACTGCTGATTAATAAAACAAAAATTCAAGGACTTTCATGAAATGTTAATACTCAACCAACCTTGTAGATCAAAATTGTTTAATTGCTTGCAGCCGGAATATCAGTGACCTTTCCGACAGCAACTGTCTTCCCTGAAAACAAAAATATAATAGATCTAACTACAAGATTGTGATGATAAAGATTAGCCTCAATGAATTCATAAAAATAGGTAAACTTAAATCTATCACCTTCAGTACGAAGTGTAAATCTTCCAAGCTGAGGAACGTCAGAAAATTTCTCAATGCAGATCAAGTTATTGACCTGCAAGGTATACGGGATGCTAATCATTAGCTATGGGACTTACTATAACCAATTCCATACTGACAAATCAATAATTGTTTAGCATTGAGAAGCACGGACACGATACAACACGGACAAGATGACGCATCAATTTCAAGTAGAACTCGACACATAAGAACATTTTATTTTTATAAAAAAATAGAATACATGTTGATTCATCTTCAACACTAGAAAAGCCTCAAAAGGATTTTATCGGCTATCGCTATGACTAGAGATCGAAGATGTCTTCTAATGGTTTATGAATGAATAATAAATAGATCTTTTATAACTTCAGTCTTTTATGAGGTCTAGAAGGAATTAATAATTATAAAAAAAACAAATGTCTTTTTTATCCGAGTTGTCAGTATGGTTTTCATTTGGTCCCTAGGGTTCAAAACATTACACTTGTACTCTTGAGTTTCGAGTTTAGTTTCCATTTAATCCCTAGGTTTCGAAGTGTTAAATGTTTACCCTAAAGTTTTGAGTTGAGTTTTCATTTTAGTCCTAAGCTCCACAATTTTATACTTTTACCCCAGAATTTTCGTTAATGTTCACTTTTTCTTGTGTTAATTTTTTATTAACTAATTTAAAAGAATTAAATTGTTTTCATTCATTTCAGGTCAATGTTAAAATAAATTTTAAAAAATCCACATTATAACTATTTTAGCTCAATTAATTGAAAGTTAATATCATATATCAAAAGTGAGCATAATTTTGAAACCTAGAGACCAAACATAAACTAAACTCAAAACTCAAAACATAAATATGTAACATTTTGAAGCTTAAAAATCAAATGGAAACTAAGTTCGAAACTCATGGATAAGAATGTAGCATTGGAAAACCTACAAACTTTCAAACCAAATGAAAACAGTACTCAAAACTAAACTTAGGGACTAAAAATGTATTTTATTAAGGGGAAAAAAAAAACCTTGCACTTGCATCAGCCAGTAATGAAGCGATCTAGCCGTTGGCGAGATGGTGGTGGATTTCAGTCTCCCACCCACGATCTCTTAAGATGGTTTTTTCTTTTTAGGGGTTTTTATTTCAAAGTTACGGGTTTTTTGCTAAGAACTTTCAGAAAAAAAAAAAAAATTCAAGCAACTACTAGGCGTGTCCCAGACATGTCTCCAAGAGAAAATAATATAAATAAATAAATAAAGTGTCTGTGCATCCTAGGTTCTTTCAGCAAGAACAGTAGGAGAATTCACAGTTCATATTTGAGGCATTCTGATTGACGTTTGGATAGCAACCACAAAGTTTTGGAAAAACTAATAGAGATGTGATTGTCTGGTTGATATCAGAAAGGAAAATCAGGAGGTCATAATCACAAGCACAAGGGGTCGAATTCTCCAAAATTAATACTCAAAATATGTCTTTTCTCAAACCTGTCCAACCAACCACTTTCACTAACGAACCTCATCACTAATGACTAGTATAGCCCTATTACCCTAAAAAAAATCATATTTATTATAATAACATTTCTAACACATTTCAAAGCGGAAAAAGATCCCTACTACCATTCCATTTGGGTTTGGGTTTGGGTTTACATTATTTATTTCAAAAAATAACATTAGCATTTCTCCTGAAAATATCTTGTGCCCTTTTAAGAAAAACATTTTCAATATTCCAGAATAACTTGTTGAGGCAAAGTTTTGTCAAGAACGTGATGACACTCAAAATATTATAGTCAGCCTGGGGCAAGACATTTCAAGCTGGATCTTGAATTATATCAAAAGTTGGATAAGAAACTGAACCTGGATGCGGCACAAAATAATTGCACCATTCTTCACAAAGAGAACTTTCTTTTTCATAGGTTTCCTAGTCTTCGGATCAATCTGCTGAAGCAGCTCTATGATCTCACATTCTTCAACAACAGCATGAATGTGAAGTACGGCCTTATATCCAGCTGTAAATATTGCCTGAAGCAGTTGTATGACTTAGTTAACAATTTTGCATCACTAAAGGGGAAAAAGCTCATGTTTGAATCATAAGCTCCAGGAAGGGACAGAAGGCGAATTAACAAGTTTAAAATTATCACTCACATTATCCAGCAGCTCAAGAATCTGCAACTGCGCAACAAACTCAGAAACAGCGGGTATAGGTTTTGCTGCAATTTTTTTTGGGGAGGGGACACATTTAGTGGAAAGAACAGGCAACAAAATAGAATGGAGGATTGTATAGTTCATGACTAAGGAAATAATATTAAAAATGACAGTAATATAGTAATTGACAACCACTTAGGAGGATCAAAGTACAGCTGTAATATAATAGGAAGTCCATAAATAGTGGGTACTAGGGATTTAGGATTCAAGTCTGTCCTCCAGCGTGTGAGTCGAATGACAGCTTTTGAAATATTACTAATTATTAATGAAAAAAGCCTCTTAAAGTATTCAGTACAAAGCATGCAACTTTTGATAGTAAAACAAGAATTTCATTGCAGACGAGAATCTGGAAAGGGAAAATTGGAGCGCCAATTACAAGATATTTTACTAGTGCTCTGCTCATGGTCAAGAATCAAGACTGCAATTATTGGTTTAAAAGCTGGTATACTGGTGGCAGAACCAATTCCCTTCCCTAGGAGCGAATGATATCTAATCATAACCTGTTGGCTTCGCCCGTTCTGGGATTTTTCAATGTCATTTTAACATTTTAAAGCGGTTCTTCCTTTCTTTTATACATTGAAATCATGTCTGGTGTGAATTTCTAAAGAGTGTGTCTATGTCCAAGAACCTTCAATCCCTCTAAAAACTCTATTGTTCTTCTCACTCCATAAAACAGCACATACATAACTCTGTTGTTCCTTTTTGACGTGACACAATAAAATGTAATTCAATCAAGTGTACCCAAGAATAACCTCAAATTTTAGGATGTTTAAGTTGTAAACCTGTACATTAAAATTGGATAACTACCTTGCATTCCATACAAATTACAATTAACTTCATAATTTATCATCATAAGAACTTGATTTTAAGGAAGGAACATAATCAACCTTCATAGACCTCAACCATGTATAATCAAAACGATAAAGAAACGCTGGGAAAAGACAGAACCATACCAACGCTTGATAGTACAAACCCAGACATTATTTCTTCTTCTTCAATTCCAGATATTCTAACACGAAGATTTTCACCAGGTCCTGCGCTCTTTACTTTGCTTTCATCACACAAAACAGCAGCAACTTTCACCTGAATCTGTGCGTTCATTAAAATCCCCAATTCCCATTGTAAGACAAAAGGCAGCAAATTGAAGAAAGAATGTAAAAGTTGTTAAAAATAAATATACAAGTTTCGTAGTAAGTACCTTATTTGGCATTACCAATAAGGAATCACCCTCGCGCACAGTGCCAGATTCGACTTTACCCATAACAGTTGTTCCCATGTCCTTGAATTTGTCAATGATAGGCATCCTACAAGTTGAACGTTAATTATTTGCATTAACCAATTGGAACAACACCAATAGAAGGTGTCAATAAATTTACAAATGTGCCAGAAAGAACATTTATTTGTGGTAACTTCGGGTGTTTCTTTATCAGCTGGATTTGGTGTTTGGGTTTAATTAATGTTTACACATTTAAACTTGGACAAATTTTTGTTTGATTTAGAGTATTTACCTCGTTGATTCTGTGCGATTTATTGGTTCGTTGGTGAGAAATTTTCACTTGGATTGGAAGAGGTATTTACTTCACCATTTATTCAAATTCAAGGTTCAATATAATGAAATTAAATGCGATAGTTATATTGAGTAAATGAGTTTGTAAATGCAAAACTGCACTTTCATTAGGAAACCACACTTTCATCAACAGGAATGAAAGAGTGCAAGGAGCATGCGAAAATACGAAAAAAGACGAAAGAAGCCAATTACAACAAGAGGAGGTATCAGTCTAGCAAATTAAGCCTAGAGAAAATTACAAAAAAAATCTTTGTGCACTAAAACTCAAAAGAGACATGAAACCTCACAAGGCACAAGGTACACCAAACCTCCTCTGAATTGAGCATAGGAGTAAATATGAAGTTTCCCAAAATAATATTTGAGGCAAAAATCACGTATTAAATGACATTTAATATTATCATGAAGACTTCTTAATAAATTTGGAAGTTCAAAGACAAAGGCAGCTCCAAATTAAACAATTGCAAGAAATTGTGACGAAAAAAAAGGCCTAAACTAATTACAAGCAAAGTAAAATAGAGTAGACACCGTATCAAGTAAAAGATAGAAAACCTATATAAAATAGGAGTCATGAATCTTCGGCAAGAGTTTTAAAAGAGCATTGATGTATTCACCTAAATGGATCTTTTGGATTTCTTGGTGGACCTTCAATTGTATCAAGGATTTCAAACAAGCACGGACCATTCCACCAGGGACATACTTTCTTATCCACTCTTGTTTTCATATTAACACCATGAAGACCAGATATAGGTAAAAACTGGACATCTGCAAACAGAAACAATTATGGGACCAGGTAACTACTAATCTACAATTCGTATCTCCCAATTCAATATTGACAAATAAGAAAATGAACAGGGAATCTCTGTTCGTCGACAACAAATCACGTCCACAAATTGAAATCCTACCATAAATGAGCTAAGTATGCAACTTTGGCACCCGGTAAAAGTTATGAATATCTTTCACTATAACCACTGAATGAGCAAAAGTAATAGATGCAGACAACATGCAACCTTCCTTTTTTTCTAAGAACCATAAAAACATTCATTCCTAAAACCATGTTGACATCTGCCATCTAACTGCGGTTACTAATAAATTAATTGAATTTTATTTTTTAAAAAGAAAATAAGAAAACACCAACAAATCCAAAAGACACCCTTTATAGAATCATGGCCTTAAAAATTTGCAAGAAAAATACTAATTAAGAAAGCTACAAAGAGGAAGCAAATATAAATAAATAGAAAAGCAAATAACAGACAGAATAACACATAATATTGCGGTGAATGGGGTAACTTTTAAGTACCTTTCTTTACATTGTAACCAGATGACTTCAAGAAGGGGGCCATCTTAGACTCTATCTCATCATACCTGTTAGATGACTCCAAACAAAGTAAGTGGCCAAACCAGGTGGCAAAATAAGGAGCAAATTGGGGGTAGGAGAAGGATGTTAAGAACACCTTTCTTTCGACCATTTTACTGTGGGTTCATCCATCTTATTCACTACAACAAGAAGCTTAGCAACACCCAACGTTTTTGCCAGCAAAACATGCTCACGAGTCTGTCCACCTCTCTCATATCCAGTTTCAAACTCTCCTTTCCTAGCAGAAATTACCTTCATTCATAGAAATGCAAAGTGAATGAGACAAGCAGACAGATATGAACACACAGTGGAAGGAAAGGGGCCAGAATGCCAAGGTGCAGAAAACTGGTAGGTGTAATAACTCACCAGAACCCCTATATCAGCCTGAGATGCCCCACTGATCATATTTGGGACATAACTTTTGTGACCCTGAATCAAAAACATAAGAAAAATATGAAAAAAAAACCCCACCATAAATCACACAGATTATACATAATTAAGCATACAGAGGAATATTAAAAAGGCAAAGAGATGATAGAACAGAAATGAAAGCATATATGCAAGTCTTTGAACAGTAATTACTATTTTTCATGCCGCTCAAAACTGCTTGCAAAACAATGCAATTCAAAAACAGTCACCTGCCAAAAGTTGGAAAAAGTAAAAACTAATCGCTACTTCCTTCTAAGAAAGGTAAGAGGAGAAACAATCAATCTAAAGAGAGATGCTATGAAATCTTTAACATCCTATATCCCATGTAACAACAACAACAAAAATGTGCCCAGGAGGGCATTGGTCTTTCAAACAGGAACATCTTGGAAGAAAACAAAATGTATTGGGTTGCTCATACCCAATCCCAACACTAATAGAAAGTTGAACATGATGGAGGCAGCTAATTTGATGATTTCAACGTGTTTTTAAAACATCTTCCCACTAAATTATATTTACTATAAAACCAACTGACATCTGAGGCGAGTGGTCAGGCGAGTGGCTAAGGGCAGACGAGTAAAAAAATAAACAAAATCATACAAATTGTGATTCAAGTGACATATACGAGCATTATGGAATTATATCAATACATCTACTCACCGGAGCGTCTAAAATTGTAAACCTTGTAGTATCAGTTTCAAAATGTGCTCTTCCCACTTCAACAGTTTTCCCCTACAAGCAGCAAACCAAAATTAAGTAGTGATACAATAAATGAAACTTCTTGTCATTAGTATTCATCTTAAAAATTACAAAGAAAATAAAATATTGGCATTCGGCCATGAGGGATAAAATAAGGCAAAAAAATGTGGAATACATTACATATTTTAGAAGCAATGGAACACATTGCTTCATCATGATGACTTGACAAAGAAAAAGTTCAATAAAAAATCATACCTTAACTCTCTCCTCTTCATTTGTGTCCATGATATACGCCATATACCTGGCAAAAATAAAAAGAAAAATGAATAGAAGAAATATTTTGTTGCATTTCACATTCCACAAATAATAACCTGATAGTGTTTGGAACTATAAGAATTGCAATAGAAATAATTTTCTAAAGAGACGTCAAAAAGAAATGGAGTTCACCTACAACGTAAGTATATCTTGCTAAAAGAATTTGAACTTAGTTTCCTTTTTTATGAGAACTTAATTTCCTATTTAGATAAGGGAATAATTATAGCCTGACGATGACAACAATAAAAGCTGCAAGATCTCTATGGGTTATGTTCAGAATGCTAGATTGTCCAGAAAGATCTCAATGTAGTTTTGGCTGGTCTAATGAAAGAACCTAAGGCGGTTTTCTAATTCGAAAGTAGGGTAGGGTCTCGGGATGACTCAAGTAGACCTCCTAATCCTAAGAGGCTCTAGCTCCTAAACATCTCCCACAGGAGGGCTTAACATCGTGCTCTCCTCTGGTTCAACACAAGTTACTCTACGTAGAAGTAGAGTGATATTTGTCTAAAAGAGGCGCTTGTTCACTGGTCCTCCTGACCTGAGCTCTCACCAACAAAGAAACATCCCCTTCCACCCACACGGGTTCTTCGATTCTATTGAAGAGGTTCTCCTTCTATGTGAGGTGGGACATACGTCAAAATGGAACCTATCCCGTATAAGAGAAGTTTTCCAAGTTTATTGAAGATTTTTCTCTAGCTAACTTTCCAGCATCCAGTGGAGTTCTTGTTTGGTATACCTTGCAAGACTACCTAGATTACAAGTCTCTCCAATATATTTTTCACAAAATTTATGTTCTACTACAAACCAGCAATTGGTTTTGAGAGCAGCTTCAAAAGCAAGCCCTTAGAAACACTATTAGGTAAGCTAAACTAGAAAGGGGCAAGAGAAAATCTTAACTTCTCTCAAAGGGAAATAATGAAGCTTCTTTGAAGCATTTGGCTTGAGAGGAATGGTAGAACTTTCAATACCAAGGCGAGGAACTACACGTACTACTTTGACCTTATTTTGTATACAGCAGCCACTTCGTGCTAGCTAGATAATATTTTTTTTATTACTCTCCTAGTGATATTTGTGTAAATTGGAAGGGATTTTTGTAACCTCCATTAGCCTTTTACAAAAATCCGTTAAAATTAGTTTTCCTAACAAAATGAAAAGCCTGAACATGCATGATTCAGTGACCATCCGACTTAAAATTAAATAGAAGAATCAAAGTATTAATAGATAATCGATATTTGACTAAGTGAAAACAGTCGGTTAAAATAAGGATGTGAATCTTACCAGCTTTCTCTGCTTTTATCCTTTGCTTCTTTTTCATACTTTTGGATTGTACGCTCATCAACCTGATTGCTGAGGAAAAGTATCTGGCCTCCAATTGTAGACTTACCAGCATCTATCAATTTTATTTGAATAAATATAAAATGACAAAAACAATCTATTGAAAGGAGGCCTTTTCAGTATAACCAGTACGCAAACAAAGTTATAAGCAAATTAAATTCCATAAGCATACTGAACACAAAAAACTTCAAAGGTAAATGAGCCTCGTCAAGCTAAGCTCTGACCAGAGACCAAATGAATAACCCCTAATTTAAATACATTCACAATGTACATATGCTAATACATGCAAGCCTGCCAAATAGTTTACTTACCGACATGACCAATGAACACAACATTCAAGTGTCTTTTACGATCCAACTCCAAATCCCCTTCACCTTCGTTTTCAGTTAAAGAGATTTCCTTCTCCTTCGCAGGTATTTTCTCCTTCACTGTAAAAAGGAAGCCAAATGTTCAGTCACACGTATGAGAACTATGAATTGAAGTGTGTAAACGAACAAATAGCTCAATAGCAATTAAAGAAATACTCTTAAAGCAAGCAACTCTTGTTGAAATCAAAATCGAAATATCATTTACCATCACATTGTTCTTCAACGTGGATAGCTTGGGCTGGTTGGGGATGGTCCTCTGTCTTCAAATCTAAAATTACCAAATCAAGGTCCTCAAAAATGTTATTTGTGATTGTGTTATTGGTGTAGCTGATTCACATCAGTTTTCTTAAAACGTATATTGATATAATTGAAAGCAGCATAGTTACACACATCAGCAAACAATCTATTAATCGTAAAAACAAGATTCTAGAAATTCAAGCATGGACATATGATAACTATGAGGTAAAAAATTTTATGAATAGCCATATATGCTTGAAACAATAGACATAGTGAAGTAAGTTGTAGGCTAATAAATTAAATGCATATGAAATAATTCACAACTTCAGACATAGGACAAGCTAAAATAAACCAATAACTGTTCTGTAAAATTAAAATAATAATGAAATCCTTGCATGACCTATGAAAAACTTTGGTATATGATTCAGTCAGATTTCCGTATAAAAAACATACACAGTTAAATATAGTTAAAGATGAACCTTTCATCCATAATTTTTTTATTCAATATTGGCAACTACAACTTACAACTCGTACATCATTCCTCCTTTACAAAAAAAAAAACTAAAAATTCTCTTTTGATTTACTGCCAAACAAGTCGTGCTATTTTAAACACACAAGAAATACATTACAATGACTAGTAAATTGAACAACCTACATCCATCTTATTGGACTTCCCAATTTCTTCTGCGTTTGCATCTGGATTATAAACTTATTAGAACATGGTAGAGCCAAAGAGAAAGTACAAAGACTTTAGTAAATTGACTAACCTTCTTCCACATTATCGGATTTCACAATTTCTTCCATCCTTGCATCTGGATTGGGAACCCCGTTAACATCTTTGGTAAAGTTCAGACCAAGGCAGAGTCAAAGAAATTACAAAATTAGGTGAACAGCACATCACGTAGAGTCATATATGGGAATAGTTTAAAATGATCAAGAATAATGGTCTGTAGATTTTACTGTACCTGGTGAATCAAGTTCTAGAGCACGAATGTCCTCCTCGATATCTATAAATATCAGAAATGAAAAGTTAAAACCAACAAATCTCACAAGGTACATAATGATCTGACACGATATTATTTTATCAGCAAATTTATCGAGAAGACGCATACGATAGTTTGGCTCTATTAATTGGTTGTACCATTAGAGGCAGTAAGAAGAAAAGTAGAAGCAGCGCAACTTGAAAAGATTGATATTCCATGTCAATCCAAATATTAGCTCCATTTCGTCGAGGCAAGATAAAATAGATGCGATGAACAGAACTAATCCTAGTTCTTGACATTCAAGACGTAATCAATTTGAAAATCTTGATTAATCAACCAGAAAAAATAAAACTGACAAGAAATTACAGATTCCGCGTAAGCAACTAATCCAAAATTCATTTCGATAATTGAATTAGACAACAAAATAAATTAAGCAAGATCAATAGATCAAACACCATAACTTCTGGAAACCATGCAAGTTAGATGGAAAGTTACAGAGCTGGTGAGGTAAATTCGAAGATGACAGAAGATATGAGATTCATACCCATGGAAACAACGCCGTAGGTTGCGAAGAAATGAGTCTAAGTGAGTCTAGGGTTTCTCGTATCGCAGTAAGCAGGAAGAAAGCTTCACAGGGTAAGATGAAGCTGCATTGGGTTTATCGTACAGATGCTTATATCTGATTCATTCTCACTCTGTGCCAACGAACCCGGTTCATTTGAACCGATCGGGCGGGAATTGCTTTTTAAAAACCCCAAAATTTCCCAATTTCCTATTAAATTGTTCCCTAAACCTATTTAGTTTATTTGGAAAATAAAAAATAAATAAATTAAATGGTTTTTTTTTTTTATTTCCAATTAGTTTGTCTTTTTGTAAAATTTCCATGCACAGTTTCCATTTAAAGATAATATTTCAAAACTTTCTCATAAAAGTAAATGTAACGTTTTTATGTGATTTATTTCAAATAAAAAAATAAAAAGTATATTATATAATATAAATAAATGAAGCTAGGGAGGATAATATTTGCATTCCCATTTTTGCCCTGGTATTTGTTTAAAAATTTATATATCATGGTTCGTTACAGATATTTAGGGTGAAGTTTGTATAAGAGTGTTTATTTATATCATATATATGAACACAATGTTATCTAATGATATAGATGTGTTTGAAAGGACAATCACGTCGTTTTTCTCATTACATCCATTTGGGTCAAAGTGGTTATGCGATAAAGTGAAGCGACGAATCCTTTTCATATATAGATGACTTAGCAGATATTGTCCACATTTGACAGATTTGTATTATTGTCAATCTCACGATTTAAAAATGTGTTGATTAGAGAGAGGCTTCCACGGCCGTCAAATTCGTGAATAAATGTTTAATTCTCCTTCCAACCAATGTGAGATATCACAATCCACCCTCTTGTGGATCGCATCCTCACAAGCACACCATCCCTGTGTCTGACTTTGACATCATTTGTAATAGTTCAAACCCACCTCTTAATAGATATTGTTCGCTTGGCCCGTTACGCATCGCCATCGACATCACAGTTTTAAAATGCGTCTATTAGGGGGAGGTTTCCAGATTATTATAATGAATGTTTTGTTCTCCTTTCAAACTAATGTTGGGTCTCACAATAGATGTAACGTATAGATGTAACGTAGACCGTGGACCTGAAACATCACAATCCAACCGTGGATTGGATAGTAAATGTGATAATCTATGAGCAATATACAAATCATATAATTTACCTTAGAAAAATTGGCCCAAGCACAATACCAAAGCCCAAGGTTAAGCCCAATATCAAGCCCATCTCATGCAAGCCCACGATCGACAAATATGGCCGAGGAACAGATCAACACAGGCTTTCAAGGCCCATGTTTTTTCTCTCCAAGATCAAGACGTAAAAAATAAATTATAAGAAATTGTAAAATAGCAATTACATAAAAATTTAATATAATGTATATTTATAAATTAATTAATAATATTTAAATTTAACTTAGTATTTAATTGGTAACTACAACTAATTATATGCTTTTAATTATTTTAAAATTGAGATATAGTTTTTAAATCTTTCACCAAACACGTATTTGAAAATACGAGATATAAAATTGTTTTATAATTATTTTAATTAAAATAATTATAAAACAAGTTTATAATTATTTTAATTTTTTTATTTTCTAAAATTAAGTCTATACACATTATCTTAATCGTTTTAATATTTATATAAAAAAATGAAAAATTAAAGTAAGTCAATTGAACAAAAAATGAAAAAAATGTTTTATTATAATTTATGTTATTAAACATTGATTAAAGAAAAGAAAAGGGGAATAAAAAATAAGAAGGCCGACACCAGACGTGCATACAGCTCACTTTATGGAAAGTGTGAGTCATCATTACGAACCGCACTCCCCTCATTCCATCAGTTTGACTGGTCATGTCCACGTGGCACCAAGTTTGGCGAAGAGGTGAAGAATGTCAGAGAACGGACGGGTAATGTTATCATCTTCGTACACCTTGAGATCTAGCCCTAGATTTTGTGGGCTCGTTCCTCTACACCCGTTACTACTTTAATCCACACCCATCACCCACCTCACCAGATTAAAACTCAGCCACGTCGTTTAATAAACCTCAAACTCTCAGATAAGACAACACAATCCACTCCCCGATAGCACAGAATTCGGTGCGAACGAGCCACAGAGGATCGGCACCTTCCCCTAGAAGGACGGAATTGGCCGGACGCTCACGTTAAGTCGTGGTCGGCGTATGATAAAAGAAAGAAAAAGGAAAAGACTAAAGTACGCGGAATGAAATGTGGGGCCCAGGAGAAAACGACAGGGACTGGTGTTGTCAATTCACAAAAATAAATAAATAAAAAAATTTAAAATTAGGTCAGCAAGACAGCAACAGCCATTCATTCATCTTTTGAACTTTCCAGATACACGTGGCCGTTCCGATCATCTCGTCATTAACTCGTCATATCATATCGCGACGATACTTTTATATTTTAAATATATTTTTTAAAATCTCGGTCCTCGTGATTTTGATTCCTCCCGTTACACGAAGTTCGGCGAATCGTCACGAGCTTTTGTCCGTTGGAAAAAGGCCGTGCATTTAATCGCGTACAAATATCAAAAGCCTCGGAAAGATATTTATTGAACTTTAATTATATTTTAAATAATTTATTCAATAGGAAATTGAATATTTAATTAAATAAAATTAATCATATATTTTTTAAGATTCGTTTAAATTTTTTATTTATGTCACGGTCATGTTCCCATAGTTTAGCATTACATATAAAATTAATATTTAAATCATAGTAAGATCTGAAATTTCTTATAATAATAATAATAATTAGTTCGTAAAATAATTAAATATTTGCACGGGTGTAGTGTTTGACATGCACACTCTAAAGCTTAGCGATATATTTATAAGGGGGTAAGTCTATGGTTTCTCGTATTTTCATCTTAGACTGGGTATATGAAAAAAAAATCAAATAGACAGTAGAAGGGACGAGACGGTGGATTACAAGAGGCAAGACTCATAAAGGAATATACTTGCAGTTGAGGCTAAGAACTGTCTGCTTCTCGTTTGATCGTGTCCTTTTTAGGTATCTTAGACATCAACATCAGTTTAATTTGAACTTGGATAGTACTGGGTCCATCTTGTCTCGGTTTTACCGTTATTTTACAAGGCCTAAAACCAAGTACGACACTATTCATAAGCATTTCTACGTCAATTAGTTGTCTTGCACAATATATAGAATCCAATGTTGCACATACCCGTACCATTTCAACACAATCAATACAAAAACCTAACACAGATAAATAACAAACCCTTTTTTACTAAAACACTGAGAATTTGATCTACTGGAACTCACGAACTTAATTGATACAAAATTCAATGAATCGAACAGGGCACTCAATGAAAAGGAGGCTACACTGGTTCTAGTAAACACGTTAAACTATCTATGTGGTCGAGAGCCCTCACAACCCAACCACTAAAACCACACCGATCTATCCCTGCATCTTCATAATTCGGTAGAGGTCTATTTTCCAGCTCAAGTTCATACCCATACGAGAGACGATTTGGCACAAAGTAAGAAATTTACTGACAATGGGCTCGAGATTAACGTTATGGGGTATTTTGTATAATCTAAAACAATAACGTCCTTTTGGATGGGAATTTCGTACATGGAAAGCATGGAGAAAGGGAAGTACACTAGAGGTTGGTTTGGTAACTTCCTTGTCTTCCATTCTCACATTCTTGCATTTAATAATGCCTTCTATGGTCGATTTTTAATATACAATCGAACTATAATTAAAATAAATATTTGATCGTGACTTGCGTGTCTAGAAAACCATTAAAATAACTATAATTTTTTATAATTTATTAAATTCATGAAAATCACATACAGATATTAAATATACAGTACGAATGAAATAAAATTCAAATATAAATTAAATACAAAATTGGAAAAAATTAACATGTAGCAAATAAAAAAGTAATTTAATAAATTAATTTAAGTTCTGTAATTAATTAATTTTTTAAAATCTATATATCTATGTTGGGCAAGGCTACTCGTAATAATTAATTAAATAATTAAAACCTAGTTTCAAGATAATTGACAATTTTAAATATTCAATTAATTATCTAGCTGTCATTGCATCGTTAAGAGTTAGCTCGGCTTTCATTTTCTATAATTATATCAACGTTAAAAAAAACACTAATTAATCTTTATTAAATGACTTATTTTTTAAAACAATTTTTATTTATTTCACAATTTAATCTAAATCCCAAAAATCCAATAATAATTAAAATATTAATTATTATTTAAAAATAATTATATTTTTAATTTAAGAAAAAAAAAAATAAAAAATGGTAATAGTGGGAATCTTAGAAGGAAGCATCCCGAGATATTTGACAGGCTAGCTTCTGCCCAACCCCACGCCGTTTCCTTTCCACTATTCTTTTTAATCTCTTCTTGTTTCCACTATAAAGCTTTAATCCCCCTTTGCCCTTTCCTTTCATCTTCAACCCTTTTCCTTTCAGCCATTAAAGCATCCTCCATGGATGCAAGCTTGTTGCCTTCTAATGGCTCGTCATCTTCCTCTAGGGTTTCTAACCCACACGGGCTTTGTTCTTCCTGATCTGAAATGGGTTTTTGCTCTTCTTTTCTGGGTTGTTCTTGGATTTTTGATTGATTGAGTGTTTGGTTTAAAAATTTAATCTTTTTGGGATTAGGGTTACAGGCAGAGCTCCTTGAAGTCCAATAGAGGGTTGTGCTTGGTTGATCGAGCTGCTGAGCTATGGATCCCTCAGCCCCTATCGCTATCTCATCAATCATATCTAAAGCTGATAGGCCTGTGGCTTGCATATCTCAGGAGCTTCATCAACTGTTTTTGTTAAATCCTTGTTTGGATTGAAGGGAGCTCTACATATTCTCTCTAATCATCTTATTATTTACCTTTTCTTATGCCCTAATCTTCATTGACTTGAGTTTCTTGTTCTTGTTATTTGTTATGATTTGATGAAGGATTTTGATTCTTGCAGGGGGTGGAATGGTTTCATTGTTGGATCTTGCTTAGATTGATGGGATCTTTTAGAACATGTTGTGAAGAGATGATGTCTTTTTGTAGTGTTGGGGTGTACCATGTTGCTTTGTAGTATAGCCATTTTCATGTTCTTGGAGCTTTGCTAATGGATCCCTTTGTTGTTAATAAGTAATTATTCAGATCCTTTAGCTTTTGGCTATTGAGCATTGATGAATAGTAATGACAATGATGAACTATAAACTATCCTACTTTCTCTATATATTCTCTTAACCCACAACTTTGACACATTTGGTTCAAGGAATTCTAAATGTCATTTACTGAGTTAATTTTTAAATTGTTAATTTAATTCATCATTTGGTAATAAATCAGAATCTTCTGTGTTTGCTTTGATTATGCAACTTAATTAGCGGTTTTTCGTTGAAATCTCAATTAGTTTGAATTATAAATATTGGTTAAGAATAACATAATTGAACCCTACCTTCTATCATAACAATGAAACCGGATTAGACATGAATGAATGAATCGACTGTGATTACGGTAATTTTAATTTATATATATATGAAATGATGTCTCTAATTATAAATTTGAACATAGCTGAATTTGGCTAGAAAATTATTCACTGAATTTTGATATATATAAGTAATATTTTAAATAGGCTGTATGCAGAAACTTCTAAGTATGTGTACATATAAGCCCAAGTATAGCTCAATTCATCTGATAGGATATGGTGCCTGAGGGATGAATTGGTAAGATAACCTTTTATTTATTAATTTCATCTATTCTTGATATTAGTTATACGACGATATTGAATTTAAGCAGACTTTCAGAAAATGACAATTTATTCACGCCATCAATACTCGAGCAAGATATGATGTAACGCAAGGGATTTGCTTTTTTTTGTTGATTTCTACGGATTGGATGCAGTCGAATCTAGATGGAAGATTAACTGTTAAAAGTCTACATTCTCAAATGGAGTGTACTTCCAACGGGTTGATATATAACTTATGTATCTCACTATTGAAGAGATGTAAAATGATAATTTTGATGTAATTAAACTATTTTGAATTTGAATATAGTTCAACAAACTAAGATATAGATCATCGTAATCGATTAGTTAACATGTTGGTTAACCGAAAACACGGAAAAAAATTATTGGCTTATCAAATTATGTATCGAAGCATGAAAAAGATTCAACAAAAGACAAACAAATCTACTGTTTGTTTTATGTCAAGCAATACATGGAGTAACTCCTGATATAGCAGTAAAGGCAAGACGTGTAAACCTTCCTATTAAAATAGGATCCACACAAGGAAAAACACTTGCTTCAGACATCAAAAGTCAAATCTTCAAGCTTCATGCTTCATGTTGTTAGACTTAAAAAGAAAAAACGACATTAGAATTCAAATCTTCATGCTTCATATTTAACTTAAAAAAAACTACGCTATATTCTCAAATGACGGTTTCGCCTTTGTAAGCCAAGTTTTTTAGAAATGCGAACAAAACTCCATCAAACTTATATTTATTAATTGATCAGTTTTTTTAGTACTTTTTTTTTTTTTTTTTTTTTTTTTTTTTTTTTTTTTTTTGATAAAAACAAATGTATGTCAATTATTGTTGAAGTTGAATAAAATTGGCATCAATTGAACCTTTTGAGGTATGAAAAAAAAAACGAATAAAAACTGATATCTAAAAATTAAAAGGAATAAAAACATGATTTATAAATAATAACATCAACATACAAATTGGAGTAACAATTGAAGTATATTGACATGAAGGGTAACATGTTCTTATATAAAAAAAGCCTATAGAATAAATCAAATAAATCTCTCTAGTCTCTCCTACCATGGTTTATTTTGAAAGAATTTGGATTTGAATTAATATCAAATATTATCCATTTGATTGACAGTTTGGTAGTTCAATGACATACATAATATATATTAAATGTAAATAAGGAGAGTGATCCAATAACGTGGTTAGCAAGCAGAAAATGGCTAAAAGGTATTTCGAATTACTTCACTAAAGGTACAGATACAGTAAAATCAATGTAAATTTTGAAAAGGACTAAAGACGGACCTTGGAGGTCAAGAAAGGCAACCAACCAGCCTGACCCATATAAGCAGAAAACTAACTCATCTTCCATGTAGGCATATGGTAACAGCAACAGAAGACGTTGGCAGTCTTTACTTCTGAGCAGCAAAGCCATGGTTAGGACGGTCCCCTATTCCACTGAGATGTCAAAAAAATCATGTCATAATCTGTGGGATACATTTTGTGGAAGAAAGAATCGACTCCAATGGATGTATTAATGACCCAGTAAAAGGTAAAAGCACGAGATGACCCATAAAAAAAGAAGGGACTTCCGCAACCCAAACCAACCGATTCCTTTCCATCGTAAGCACCTACAATGTCATGATCACATTGGTTTACCCCTTTATCTTTGTTCCTTCTTTCACTTGGTCTCTTTTATTTTCTTTCATCTCCCAGGTCAGAAGAAGAAAATGAAAGAAAAACGAACTCTACTCTTTTTAAAGGGTTAGATTTTCTGCCACCACTAAACTGAGCCATCTCCTTGCCAACTTGAGAAATTTAGATTGAATTATTGTATTTTCTCATATGTTGGGAGAGGAAAGACATAAGCACATTAATGGCAGAAGAGAATTCATTCCGGTTTGTGCCATGAGATTGCTAAAAATCAAAATTGACTCGAAGACGGATAAACGCAGATGGTAATCAGAAAACAGTAACACATGATATTTTTAGACAGATAAATAATGACATATCATTTTAACACGAGATATTGAAAAGAAATAAACAGTAAAAAGGCAAACATGGTACAAGTAGTGTTAAGTTAGAAATTCTAATATAAGAGGAGAAATGGAAGTGAACTTTGGGTTAAATGTCAGATATTAAAAGCAAGAGATGGCATCTAAAGCATACCTTATGACATTGGAAACGAAACAGATCCATTCTCTACATTGACTTCCAAATTCCAGCCTCTGGAATCATAACCCACAGATCAGTTCTAAACATGCCAAACATATGTAGGACAAAAATAGATTAAATAGAAGAAGGCAAGATTACTTTTCTGCCGCCTCACTCCTTAGTTCCTGGATTTGACCCTCTATTTGAGAGCATGCCACTTGGATTTCCATATTTTTCTCGCACAGCTCCTTCCATTGTGTGGACAAAGCATGAAGCTCATATGCAGCGTTTTGCTGATCATCGCATAAATAATCAACCAAACATTCCAAAGAATTGACCTCTGCCCCATTGAAATATGAATTACAGGGATGCTACTTACTTGATGGAATTTCCTTTCACGGTTCACTTTTTCAATCTTCTCATTCTGTTCTTGAGCTAATTTTTGCATTCTGATAACATCATGACAATATATTAACAATTATATACGTCTACTTTGGTCAGATCACAGATGTACTTAATACTTTCATGTTCACTTTATTCAGAAATCATATTTACACTATAGAACGAGATAAGCCAAATGATTTGACTTGGAATCATATTTGATCAACATAAATACAAAACTAGTACACATAATATAAGACATCAAAACGAAATATGGTAACAAACCTTGATAGAAGTGCTTCCAACTGTTTGTTGTGTTGCTTCCAGATATCAGGGCCATATTTTGACATCAGTTCCAAATTTTCCAGCCTGCAGTATGAGACAACAGCATCACCAGTCGTCAGATTACCATATTCTTATTATTTCCTAATGAATCATCAAAACCTCTCTAATGTTTAATTTCATGTTTGGGCGTATAATCTTCTGAATTATGTCTTTTCTTATCAAAATTTTATAAATTACACCTCTCACAGTCATGGCTCATTGGTACACAAACTAGATATGAGAAACCAACTGCAACCAAGAAAAGGCATAGAAATGTTAACTATGTGTGGCAGATATTAGAAGAACTGTATGAGTTCAAGTAGCCAACTCTAACTGTTCTCCATAAAATTAAGTTTTCCAAAAATACAAAGCTTAAATGCCAGGAACAACTTTAACATGCAAAACTTCACCTCAGCACTTGATGCTGGAGTAGGCATTGAGCTCTCTGAAGTGTCTGCTTCCAAGCAGTTTCGTCATTCTTTTTATTTGGAGGCGGTGTCTCTAATTTATATCTAGCAACATCGAGAGGCATTGGAGGCCTCCCAGCTCTTACACGTTCATACTCTCTCGCAAGCATTGGATGATCCTGAGTTCAAACTACGTCAGTTGAATAGACTATTGCTAATATTATCACACTTCGTAATAATTTCAAGATCTATCCAATGTAGTGGCAAAATAACTTATGTAGAGTAGCGCGTCATATATTCATTGGATGACACACTGTGACTTGAGGATAAGCAGTGTGCCCATATCCTATGTTCTTGTCGAACGATTAATTTTGATTCGAATTTTTTCATCTCGTTTTCGAGAAAACAAATAGAGGATGTTTTGGAAGAAAACTAGCAGATGAAGCTTCTAAACACTTCCAGTTTCGGCATTAGTAACTGTCTATCAAATAAAACCAGTGAGAACAAGTAATTCGTTCTTTCAGGCATGATAACCTATAAAATCAAGCGGAACTACAAGTGCGTAACCTAGAAGAAGCTCCGGCGGGAAATGAAATTGCAGTCTAACCTACCTCAAATTTGAACTTGGGAAGAGGAGGCAAGTCTTTGAGAAAGTCAGCAGGTCGCTTGGAGCTGCGCCGCATCTCTTCCTCCACTAATCGATCGACCTCTGCTTTGACCCTTGGGTCCGCATAGTCATCGTCGATGTAGGGCAAGGCGTCGATTACCTCCGCATCTGCAGAAACGCGCCACGCTGGTTGAGATGGCTGCGGTGGAGCCTCGAGCATCAGGATATCCCCGCTATTGTTGTTGATCGCCATTGTCACAACAACAAGCAACAACAAGCAACAAAGGTTTTGAGCTTTAGATTTACAGGAAGCTCAAGTTGAAGAAGATTGAGATTCCGCGGCCCGCTTCGCTAAATATAATTGGGGTTTCCCTCTTCCATTTCGACTTACTCACTTTTTAATTTTATTATTTTTTTCTATCATTTCTTAAATATAATAATAATCACTTATTTAATTCTCTAAAATTCAAATTTATACTATAAAAAATATAATAATTTGAACTAAAAATACGACTCATATAATTTGTCCCTTTCATATATTCTCAAATTTTTAAAAATTTCAATAACAATAATATTAATTTTTTTTAAAAAAAAACACCTTTATATTTAAACAAATACCAACCACAATTTAGTTTTAGATGGAAACCGTTAATATTTTGTTTAAAAAAATATTATCTAACCTTTAAAAGTACTTCAAAAACACTTTGAAACTTTTTTAAAAACTTAAAAAACACGGGAATATGAACGCATCCGATAATAAATGATTGATCTCAATTAATAGACCTGTTAACGCCTCGAAATATACAGTACTTACTACCGGTGCCACAGAGGGATATGCTTTTAGATCTCGCATTTAAAACCCTCGTACTTTATAGTAATTTGTAATACATAATGGTATTATGTAGTTAATAACGGTTGGCTGAATTTCTAATTCAAATTGAAATGTACAACCGTTCAAATTAGTAGATATTCTATTTTTTATTAAAAATATATGTCGCTTTCCGTCCATATTTTAAAAAGATTAAAATATACCTTTTAGTACCATGTTTAAAATATATAATCATAAACTTTAAAAAATAACATTAAAAAATTAAAAAATAATGAAGTGTCGTATAAATTGATGATAATAAATTTTTTTATAAAGAAAGGATGTTAATGCTATTTTTAAAATTGTACGGATATTTTTTAAATATATTATATATATATATATATTTTTAAATATCGAAGAATATTATTGATTTTTTTAAAAGTTTAAGAATATTTATAAAATATACTAAAAGTTAAATGTAATCTTAAAATAAAATAATAGCATTTTCCATTAAGAAAAAAAAAACAACGGATATTTTAAAGAATTTTTGAAAATGTAAGAATATTATTTAGGATTATTTCTCAAATATTATTTTATTAATTTAACTACAATGAAAAATAAGAAGATAAAAACAAACGCGCGAATAAAGCACCGAGCGCGCGTCGGGCAATTTAAAACAAATTTCCCGGTAAAAATATTGTACAAATTGACCGTATTATCCTTCTCCGAGCAAAATATTGCCTTTTGCCCAGTGGCTTCGTAAGGTTACCTTTTAGCTGCAACCCTTTTGTGTCTCTGCTTCCACATTTGCTTTCTCTCCCGCCATTTTCTCCGCCATTGCTATTGTCTCGAGCTTTTGGCCAGTGCGACAATATCTAAGATCGAAAAGAAGGGAAACGAAAGGCAAAACCCAAAACCCTTAGTTTCATTTCGAAAATCGGCGTTGTCAAAATCAAAATGGGCATAAAAGATCTCCTCAGATTCATGAAGCCCTACATTGAGCCCATTCACATCAAGAAATACGCGGGCAAACGTGTAATGTATCGCGTGTTTCCATTGGGTTGTTTAGTTCTTTGATTCAATGATCTCTGAGTCTTACTTTTTTCGCAGGTGGGTATCGATGCCTATTCGTGGCTGCACAAGGGAGGTAACGTTCTTGCTTCTTCCTTATTGCAACGTGTTATTTTTTGGGGGACGGGGGTTGTTGTTATCCATTCGTTGACACTGCCTCTTTATACCAGCTTATTCGTGTAGTATGGAGATTTGCCTTAACTCTGATAGTGATAAGAAATGGCGATACTTAGACTACTGTATGCATAGAATCAATTTGCTTCGCCATTACAAGATAGTCCCAGTCGTTGTTTTTGATGGTGGGAATGTTCCATGTAAGAAAGCCACTGAGCAAGAGAGGCACAGGTTCGTGCCCATGATATCATTCTGTTTTTAAATTCAGTACGCCCTTTATAGTCTTGTTTAGTTGTAAAATATGGATACATATGGCTTTTACAGAAGAAGAGAGGCAAACAGGGAATTAGCGATGGAGAAGTTGAAAGAAGGGAATGTTGGTGCTGCCTCTGAGCTTTTCCAGGTTTTTGATATTTCATAGTTGCTATGCTTTTATGCTTATATTCTTTACATTCAGTTATCAAAACTGGGAGTATCATTCAAAGGTGGGAGCCAAAAGGGTCTCGTTTTTAGTATAATTTGTCCATGATGAGCTCGGTTCCAACTCGCTCATTGTGCCATTGGTTACTGGTTGAGCCACTGAGCTCGGTTCCAACTCACTGTTGTGCCATTGATTACTGGTCGAGCCACTAGAATGGAATGAGATTAGAATTTCTAGAGATCTTTCCTCTCCGCTTACTCGTAACAGGCTTTCCCCCACGTAGTATGTAGAATTAAAGTTCCTTAAGCTAAAATAATTTGTGGCTATCAAGGTTTAAGCAAATTTCACTCTCTCACACTGCAAAATACTCTCTTCTATTCGTTTATTAGTAAACTGATTTTTATTTTGCATGCTTTGCATTATAGTCTGTGTTCATGTCTAATTTCACGTTTCCCCCTCTTTTTCTGTAGCGAGCGGTCAATATTACTCCCTTCATAGCAAACCAACTCATAAAGGCAAGTGTTTTCCACATTATATGTTCGCATTGCATTCACCTTTACCAATTTTCTTAAGTTTCTCGATGAATTTCTGAACTTCGGTATGTTAGTCGAGATTACACTGCATCAACTGAGTCATTTCACTTGTTAATCATTCTAGCTTCTTAGAGAACACAACATCGAATTTGTGGTTGCCCCTTATGAGGCTGATGCACAGTTGGCATATCTTTCCAGCCTCGGAACACAAAACGGAGGAATTGCGGCTGTGATTACAGAAGATAGTGACCTGATTGCATATGGTTGTAAAGCTGTAAGAACTTCCACAATGCTTTGATATGATGCAAATGGAGGTCCAGTGCTCCCATGTTGCCTTTGCTTGAACTATTTAAATGCACGAATGTTTCGAGTCTTTCTTTTGTGTTGATTGGAATAGCTTTGCAGACAATATTTAAGATGGACCGATACGGCAATGGGGAAGAGATGATTCTAGATAAGATTTTTGACTCGGCAGGCTGCACACCTTCCTTCAGATATTTTGATATGGAATTGCTCACGGGTGAGCTCCTAGATTTACACTTCAAGCTTTCTTTCCCCATCATGAAATTGTGAACAATTCTTGATGCAATATCCCATCTTCATCAAAATGACATGTTTTCGTCTCTTACAGGTATGTGTGTCTTAGCTGGCTGTGATTTTCTTCCTTCTGTTCCTGGAATTGGCATTGCAAAGGCTTATGCCTTGGTCTCCAAGTATCGGAATTTGGAACGTGTAAGCATGTCTGCTCGCTCTTGCATCCATCAAGTTTAATGGTTTTGATCATTATCTGTTTTACACAAGGTTAAACTGATAGGCAATTTTAAAGCAGTGTTCGATTGTTCAAAGTGTTTTATATTATTCATTCGTTTACTTTATCAGCCTTGCAAAACTTAAATACCGTTTGTTTGGTGACTCTTCTCTTGAAGCCATCTCTGGATCTTACACTTAAAGGGCCTGTTTGAGAGCAATCATCTAATGATGCTTTTAATTGACATCTCTTTCAGGTTCTTTCTGTTTTGAAGCTTGAGAAACCGAAGAAAATGCCTGAAGATTACTTCAAACTTTTCAGGGAAGCTATGGCAGTTTTTCAGCATGCACAAATGTGTGTATATAATGAAAATTTTGATTTGGGAGTAACCATTATTTCCATAATGTTTTCATCAAGTCTTGACTTGTTTTAGTCCAATGCAGATATGATGCTGAAACGAGAAAGCTTAAACATATGAAACCGCTTCCTCTAGAGCTTCTGCAGTTCCTAGACGAAGAAATTGATTTCTTGGGACCGTATCCTTTATACAAAAACCATTTTTACACGCTTGAGTTTATATTTTCTTGGAAAACTAGCATCTTCAGTAATGAACTGTTCTTTTATAAAATTATTTTTTATGTTATAGTTTTTCTTTGACCAATTATGTTGAAAATAGAGATATGCCTCCTTCAATAGCTGCTTCAATAGCCGAAGGAAGGTTAAACCCCATAACAATGGAGGCCTTTGACTATCTCCCAAGTGAAGAACGTCGCCAAGACCTTGTACAAATCAAGAACAACGAAAGACTTCCAAGGTTCGAGGCAGCTGAGGCAGCTGAGGCATCTGCGAAGGATAGCTGTTTTATGGTCTTCGTCTGTAAGGACAAAGAAAGACATATCCCGGGTTAGTTAATTCAAGCTTATAATTTCCTCTCAATTTCAATAGTATGTTTTTTCTTTCAAATCCTTAAATAGACAAGAGACCAAAGAAGATCCTTAAAAACATGTCGGGGAACTAAATTGGTAAATTAACATTTTAAAAATATATTCTTAATAGAAACATATGCTTGATAGCAGTGATTTTTATGATGTTTTCTCATGGAATTAGATACCACCGTCATTGTTTTATGACAGATAAGAGAATTAAACCCCTAGTAGATGGCAGTAATTCTAAAGGAGATTTGGCACTTGAGAAGCTAAGCACACCGTTGAAAGTTCAAACAACAAATGAAGACAAAAACGTTCTTGCTTACAAATCATTAAAGATTCCTGACAACAATCCATTCAAGAGAAGGAAAAGTGATGAACTGCACATGGATCTAGCGCAGAGTGTTGACGAAGAAGTTTTAGTCATAAGTGAGGATGGGTGTGAGGAACCATCATGTGGGTCTCTAGATAATTTACTAAAATCTTCCAAGAAAAGAAAAATAAACGAAGCTCTCCCTGACCAAATGGATAATGTTTCTGAGCCTTTGTCGGGGTTGACCCAAGAAGAGGATTTGGTGCTGTTAGAACTGACACCAGAATCCCAAAAGAGCGTAAGCTCAAACTCGAGCAGTGTCATTGGTAGAAAAAGAGTTGTAGGCAAGGAGAACAAGAGAAAAAGTAGCTGTAATAGTTCAGGAACTCCAAAGAACAGTATATTGAACTTTTTCCGTAGAGTAGGATTCTGTAAATTTCTGTCTTGAAAATCCATTCTGAATCTCTGTTGGGCAAATCTTGTGTTTTTGCAGTAATTCGTTTATACTGTAATTTTACTGCATGAATTGTCTAACATGGAAACCATAGTTTAAACGAGGATTGCAATTTTTAATGATAAGTTGAAGGCAGTGTTTTGTATCATTTTGTTGGAATTGATATTTCTTTTAGAAAGTTAACTAATTTTATTCATTAAGATGATTAGCTTAGATATCATCTTTACATTGGAACTTGCCCATTTTTACCATAAGATTACAATTGCAGGAAGATAAATAGATATTATAGAACTCAAGCTTTCTAGGGACTCAAACTCATGGTAGAAAGTAAGAAAAGTAGAGATTGAAGCTCTCTTATTGCTTCTTTCTTTCAAGTAGTTGCTTGAACCAATATGCAGACATCTTTGGGTACCTCTTGAGATTACTATAATCTACATAGACAATGCCAAACCTCGACGTATAGCCCAACCTCCATTCGAAGTTGTCAAGCAACGACCAAGCAAAATACCCAATAATGTTAGCTCCATCGTCGACTGCCTTCTTCAGTTGAGTCAGATAGCCTTTGTAGAAGTTGATTCTAGTAGTATCATGCAGTCCCTTTGGGAGGGTCACATTACCTGGGTCATCCATCCCTGCAAATCCATTTTTTCTTCTTTTAATGCTAACTCAAACATCTAAGTACTATTTCTTTGATCTCAATAGATACAATAGAAGGGTAAAAAGAGGTACGGTAGCTAAGGCGATTACCGTTTTCTGATAGAATGACAGTCGGGTTTCCATAGTACTTTTTTACGTACATTAAGGACTTGTACATGCCCCATGGGACGTTGTATAGCCAATACGAATGAGCCTACGAATATTCATAATCATAATCATAATCTTCAGAATGAGGCATATAAGTCTTATTCAATAATATAACCAAGAACAGAGAGAGAGATGAAATTACCCTTGGACCAACAGGAACTCCATGCTTCTCAACTGCATAGTTCATAGTCAAGCTTGCGTAAGAAGAGGCTTAAAAGGACAAACAAAACTAGAAACATTTTATTTGAATTCTAGAAAGGAACAAGTGAAAGATAGCTCACAGGCAAATCCTGCATTCCAGTCTTGTTGGTAGCCTGGCACTTTAGCTTTTCGTTGATGAGGATTATAAATGTAGTACGTCGTGTATTGGTTTATCCCGACGTAATCTATCGAGCCTTTCACCATTTTGACTTCCTCTTTAGTGAACTTAGGCAGCCTACTACCCACTATTCCTTGAATCGTTCTAGGATACTCACCATATACAATAGGATGAAGAAACCTATGTGAATCCAATACATTCATTAGTTGGAAAAGAATGAACATTAAAATCGATAAGCATCAACGGTGTCGAACTTTTACCATCCAAGGTGAAAATCTCTTGCTCTTTGAGCAGCATAGTTGTCAGCCTTCGAACGAGTAAGAGGTTCATACCAAACGAAATCCAAAAGAATACCAATTCTTCCCTTTTGTTTCTCCTACATCAGAAACATGTTTATTAGATCGAAGAATCCTTCAAGTCCATGTGTATGTGTGTGTAAAATCGTCGAAACTAACTTGGTACTTTCGACGATATCTTTGAACAGCAGCTGCATGAGAAAGAATCAAATGATGGGCAACAATATAAGGTTCAGTCCCCGAATTTCCAACCGTGCAATTTCCATATTCTTTGGAACACCTCCCAGGAGCAAACAAACCATTATCATATCCTAAAGCTGCCACAACTCTCGGTTCGTTAAACGTCATCCAATTCTTAACTCTGTCCCCAAATGTTTTGAAACAAAAGTCTGCATAATCTGCAAAATCCTTCCTACAAAATCCAAAACCATATTGAACATTCAAACTCCAATTATACCAAGAACTAAACTACTACTGAAAAGTGATATCTTACACTACTCTGTCACTCAGTAGGCCTTTATATTCTTCTTCCAGGGCTTGAGGAAGATCATAATGGTACAGATTAGCATAGGGAGTTATGCCTACAAGAACAATGGATCATATCAAAAGTTGAAACCTCATAGTGTTGGCTAATTCTTCTGCAAGCTCTCACCTCTTTTGAGTAGATAGTTAATCAGCCTATTGTAGTATGCAACTCCCTTCCAATTCACTTGCCCTCTTCCATCTAAACATGAACAACACTTACAAATAAATGAAAAAATATGAACAGAAAACTTTATATCTTAAACATTATGATGATAACGCTTGAATCATTTACTTGGGAAGATTCTGGACCATGAGATTGAGAAGCGGTATGCATCAAAATTTAGCTTGGCCATGATGTCAATATCTTGCTGAAACATCAAACCCCATCATGATTTCATCAGTATAGACTAAATTTATATGAAGCTCATTTGGTAGCCATAGATTTACCGGGTATCTGTGATACTGATCCACTGAAACCTCTCCAGTACCATTGTTTGCTACAATCCCTGTTTCGAAAACAACCCACATTCTCAAAATCAGAGCAAAAGCTTAAAGAAAACAGACCAAAACCTGTAAATCCATGGATAGATTACCAGGCTTTTTGATGAAAACATCCCAAATGCTGGGTCCACGGCCTTCCTTATCGGCCATTCCCTCAACCTGATAGGCCGACGTTGCCGTTCCAAAGATGAACCCCTTTGGGAACCTGTCTCGGCTGAGGCCACCAGTATCAAAACGGACAGTCTCCGGCTGTACGGCAGCGGTGGCGGTGGCTGCACACTGGTTCACCAGCATACAGACCACCGCCATAACCAAAACAATTGTCATCCTCAAACCACAGTGAAAGAGAAGAGGTGTGAGTGATAGAGCTCAGACACGGAGCTGGAGTGAGTGAGTGAGTTGAGTGAGGGAGTGTCCATTATTATAGATAAAATAATCGAAAAAGAGAAGGGGTCGGTCCATACAAGATGGGGCCCAGAAGAAATAATGAATTGAGGCATCTTTTTCCACGTATCTCTCCCCTTGATATTTTTGGTGGAATGATTTTGTCCTTACTTTTTATTTTTATTTTTTAAATATGAATTTATTGATTGCCGAGATGAGTGTTGGAATTTTTAGATTTCCCTTTAATTTTGTTCCCTTTTTACGTACATAAAATAATAATAATAATAATAAACAAAGTGGATCACAAAAACATGGTTTTATTGTCTGTTCCTAGTTTAAGAATATTATTATTCACAATTTTTTTATTCTCGATTTATTTTCGTAAAAATTAGAACATGAATGAAAATTTATGAAATGTTTTTTTTGTTTTAAAATAATTCATATTTGAAGTTTTATTTTTATTAAATATTTTGTTTTTTATTTGAAGATAAATTGATTTAGCCTCGTAAAATAAAATAATTAAAATCAAAATTTGAAGGTAATATATAAGGGAGATAAAATAGGGTGGAGTGGGGCAAGAGAGGCAGCAGGCACGCGGGTGGTCCATAATGGTAAGAGAGGCCAAGTTGGTATGGTCTCGTTTGGGTCACCCCACCCGACATCGGAGCGTGATCCTTTCTGGCGCTGCGATCATGAGAGAAGAGAAGAGAGGCCATT
Organism: Cucurbita pepo subsp. pepo; assembly: GCF_057944985.1. Lineage (NCBI taxonomy): Eukaryota > Viridiplantae > Streptophyta > Magnoliopsida > Cucurbitales > Cucurbitaceae > Cucurbita > Cucurbita pepo. The sequence goes on from NC_141817.1 coordinate 810,420, forward strand.
GCGTTCTCATTTACCGCTGACTTTTGTATCCATTAATGGCCTCCGTCGCCATCAATCCTTCGCGATTAGATCGCTTTTCACTGTGCCTTCGACTTTTCAAACCCTACCACCTCTCTTCCGCCCGCCAATCTGGAATTCCGCCCATTTTCCTCAACACCAAAGCCCCACACCCACCCCTTCTGCTTCTCTTCTCTCCAATCAAGTTGAGATCTTACAGTCCACCCACTTTGGGGTTAATGTCTTCGATGACACACTGCCCGATGTCTAGCTCTGAGCTCAAGCCCACTAGTAGTAGATATTGTCTGTTATCATTTGCAACAGTCGAAGCCCACCACTAGTAGATATTGTCCGCTTTGCACCACTAGTAGATATTGTCCGCTTTGCACCACTAGTAGATATTGTCCGCTTTGCACCACTAGTAGATATTGTCCGCTTTGCACCACTAGTAGATATTGTCCGCTTTGACCCGTTACGTATCCCTGTCAGCCTCATGATTTTAAAACGCGTTTATTAGGGAGAGGTTTACACACATTTATATCGTTATGTATCCCTATTAGGGAGAGGTTTACACACCTTTGTATTGTACTCTTACGTATCCTTGTCAGCCTCATGGTTTTAACACGTGTCTATTAGGGAGAGATTTACACACATTTGTACCATTACATATCTCTATCACCCTGTCAGCCTCATGGTTTTAAAACGTGTCTATTAGGGAGAGGTTTACACACATTTGTACCGTAACGTATCTCTGTCACCCTGTCAGCCTCATGGTTTTAAAACGTGTCTATTAGGGAGAGGTCTACATACATTTATAAAGAATGTTTCGTTTTTCTCCCTAACCGAGGTGGGATCTCACAAATTTTCACCCGTTTTAAATATCTATATGAAATCCTTTCAAATAATTAAATGAACGCTAAGGATACAAAAACAGAGCAACGAAATTCTTACCACACACTAAAGTGTAAATATCTCTTTATTTGTATGAAAGTGTGGTCTACACAAACTACAAGGTTAGCTTTACAAAATATATGATGAGATTATTATTAACAAGAGGAGGAGGGTATCTATGTCTTCGAACAAGTCAAATTCATCCCATCAAGAACCCCCTCTGCCTCCTGTCTTCAGTACCTAATTATATATATCAACATGAACTTAAGTCTGAAGGACTGCAATCTTTTGAGACGGCCCATCCACTCCTTCATTTTTCACTTCAGAACTCGTTTCTTCCGCCTGTCAACATACATATATATAGGCTACTGCATAAAAATTCTTGCAACAAGAGTGATTCATTCAAAGGACTAACCAGGAAATAAGAATACTATTGTTAATTACCTCAGACTTTTCCTTCGGTAATACCCCAACACACCTCGATGCACTAATGCTAGCACTTTTGAAGAGATGAGCACTCTTGTCTTCCCCCCTGCTGCATTCATTTTGTGCACTTGAGTTCATATTTCTAGACATGTTTTTGGAGGCCATAGCAAAAGAAGTGTAAACCTACCTTTGAAAATCAATGTCATGTGCATCGTTGTTGTTCTCAGTTGGACTAACCCGCTCGCTGAAAATATATGAATATATGAATTTATGAATTTAGATGGAAATGAAGTATTTCCTACAAATCATCAATGCCTAAATTGGAAAGGAAAATGTTTATCAATCTTCTGAGAAGAGGTGAAGAATTTCATGAGTTCCCCTCATACAGGAAACAACCTTTCATTCTATTTCTGACACAATCATAAAATTATAATATACTGCAATCAATCCTTTATCCAGAAGGAGAAACAGAGGAAAAAGATAGTAATGATAAATTATTTGACTGGGGAGAACAACCGAACTTATATTCAAAGTATTACCGAGGTAAAGAAATGTTCTGCCTTTGAAGTGGAAGTCTTCTTTCACCATTAACATGGTGCTCTTCCAGATGCGCAAACTGAAGCCTAAATCGATCAACGCCACTAAGCATATGCAAGAGAAAGAAATGGATTATTGACGGATGAATCAAGTATCTTGGATCAACCATTTGTATCCTCATGCCATGTAATATGCAAAAGAAATATCATTCACTGTATGACAGGCCCATTCAAAAACTAATTGAGCAGTAAATGATGTTAATGTTTAACTGTGGAGCAGAGTCACTACCTTGGATACAAAAAGGTAGTTTGATCTTCAGGGTGTAGACACTCCTCACGCATTTGGGGATGATACTCTAAAATCTGTAGACTTCATACATTAGATTAATTATATTCTTCGTTGAGTTAAATCATCCATAATTTTGGAAGAGAATCTTCATCTATAAAACTTGAACAAAATCTTCACCGATCAAAATTTTAGATTTCATCATGAAGGTGAGAATTTTTTTCTTATATATAAGATAATAATAATAATAATAAAATTACTGTTGAACAGCAAGTTTCGAGTTGCTAGGTTATATACCTCTGCATAAATTAACTCTCTAATATCATCTTTTGATAATCTCCTCCTCTCAAACTCGAACTCTATTTTTGAAATTGGTTGAATAGAAGGTTCAAGTTCCGTTTTCGCAATACCATTGAAGTAAGGATCAGAAAGTGCCTGAAATTGAATGCAGTACAGGCAGACTGACATAATTACCAATATTTTTAAAAAGGCAGTACTAGAGCAATAAAATTGGTCAGTAGATTCCACTAACCTCTGCAGCTGTTGGACGGCATTTGGGATCAAATGCCAGAAGACGTTCCAGTAAACGAAGTGCCGATGGGTCGACATTGGGAAACTTTCGTGAGAATGGAACTGGTGGTTTTTTACGCATGTTTCCTAGATACCTCCTTGCCTTCTCATTCCGAATCTTGAAATTTATTCAAAACACATAAGGGTGCATAAGAGAGGGTTCCAGTGGTGAGTAAATTTGAGTGAAGATTCTAACATAACTTTGATGCGTGATTAAAAAGTTGTGAATTTTGTAAACGTTCTGATTTAATAAATAAATGATTCAACCAACCTTCGCTATGGCCTCAGCTTCAGGAGTGCCAAACAGATCGGTAATTAGATCTAATTGGTGCACCACATTTTTTCCAGGAAACAAGGGTTTTCCCGTAAGAATTTCTGCAAATATACATCCGATACTCCATATATCTATAGCAGGGGTATACTGAGAAAATAAAATAAAACATGTCATGTAACAATCATTTTAAGAGTTTACCCTTGAAAGATTTGCCCAAGTTCCCTCCAAATTTACACCCTTCAACAAGACTAGTAAATAAACATGATTTCTTGAAGATGTAAAGTGGCTTACTCTCGAGAAAAATGATCCACAGAGTTCGGGAGCACGATACCAACGAGTTGCAACATAATCCTTCGCAAAAGTCGAGAATAAACCCAAGAAGGGAAAAATGAGACTTGACAATGGAGTTGAATATCATGATTTACATAACCCATGAAGGGAAGAAAAGAAAACCTTACTGTCCAGAAAATAGTAGATGGCGCATCACTAAAAGATACACGAGCAAGTCCAAAATCACATATCTTCAATTTGCAGTCAGCATTAGCAAGTATGTTTTTCGGCTTCAAATCTCGATGAAGGACATTTGCTGCATAACAAATTCAATGAAATTGTAGCTTGGTTGAGAGTAACTTGAGATGAAAAGGCCAATAATCGAATCAGTAAAAGGACTAACCTGCATGTATATATTTTAGGCCACTAAGAAGCTGGTACAAAAAGTATTTATGCTGCTTAGGAGAAAGCTCATTATTTGCCTTAATTACATGGTGAAGATCAGACTTCATCAACTCAAAAACGAGATATATATCTTTGAATTCTCGTTGTGATGGAGGAAGCATAATATGTTTTATCTCTACAATATTCGGATGATGAAGCATCCGAAGAAGCTTAATTTCTCTGAGGATGCGTATGGCATCAGATACATGCTCAAAAACATCATTAATTTTCTTGATGGCAACTCTCTCACCCGTCTGGCTATCAATTGCAGAACCAACAACTCCGTAGCTTCCTTTCCCAACAACTTCTTGAATTTGGTATCGGCTTGCTTCGCCATACTCTGTGAAAAAGTCTGATTGCTTATCATCCTGCAGAACAATCAGCAGCTATGAAAAAAAAACAAAGGAAAAAACAGGAAAAGAGACACGAAGGGCTACATATGCACCTTATTGCACTGGCCAGAATTGTTAGCACTAAAATAATGGTGGATCAATAACTACTACTCCTAAAGAACTTCCAATCATTAGAAAAAATAAAATACATTATAAGAACTTTGAATTAAGGAATCTTGGCTTGTAAGTGGCTAGTCAATTAAGCTAAATGAACAAAGAGAAATCTTCAGTCAATAGAAGTACTCAATACCCATAATCCCAGAATTAAACATAATTAAGATCTGGCTCCCTGCGCCTTCAGAAGCCAGATTTTTAGGGGACAGAAAATAATTTAAGTGAAAATGGGAAATGGAAACGGGTACAACAAGTAGTGTAATATGAACAAACGTTAAATGCAAGGTAACACAGAATCAAATGGTGTTTCTTGAAAACTCAGTTGACCAAATATTGGATGCATGAAAGCAGAGAAACCAAACCAAACAAATTACTTAAAGATTTACTGAAATTGATTAATAGAATCAGAAATCCAATTCAAGTATAAATAAAAACACATGTAATGATAGAGACGGACATTAGACTCAGTTGACCATTTATTGGATGCAGGAAACATGGAGAAGAAGCTACAGAGAACCTTATTGAATCGATCCATGATAGCGTCGATTAACGTCAATTCGATTTCAATATGTATCAAACCTGAGATTCAAGGCCCCAATCCGACAATGGCTGACATTGTTAGAATCGCAACTAAATATTAGGTGTTTTATGGTTGGAGGCCCGAATCACTAGTTTAAATGAGAAATTCAGAGAAAATGTACCGATAGAAATGCGGCAGTAAAACCAAAGACAACATCGACCACAAGAATTGCGCTCACCGTACAAAACCAGCGGTCGCCTTCCTCGGTTCTGATTCAGCTCTCCGCCACTGAATTCCAGCATTTTCCGTTCTCCCTCTTTCGCGATTTTCTCGGTGGCCAATTATAAGCGCCACAAACGTTTTTCGTCTCTCTCTCTCTCTCGATCCCACCATTGGAAGAGGCTCCAACCTCCAACCCGCCATTTTTTCAAAACTTCTTTCATTTTGTTACCAACCTCCGCTTCTTCAGAAAGCCATCCATTTATATCACTAAGAAATAATTCTTTTTAATAAATATCCAAAAACCGTTGTGAGAGTATTTAATCGCACACATAAACTTTCAATTTGACGATAAATATTTTAAAACTTTGTATCAATTTACATTTTAAAATATTATAATATACATAAATATAAATATTATTTAAATCAAATTATCGAGTTATAATTTATTGTCATTCGTCGATTTTTTGTTCCCTCGTAATTAAATTATTGAGATGTCTGACTCGATATCAATTTGAAAACCAACATTTTAACCGTTAATATTATATTTTTAAATTTATAAAATTTTACCAATTACATAAACTTAAATGGTATGTCTTGAAATATTTAAAAGCTCGATTATAACTTTTTTATATATAATAATTTACATGTATCAGTTGGAGAGAGAAACAAATTGTTTTTTATAAAAGCGTGGAAACTTCTTCCTAGCAGACGAGTTTTAAAATCGTGAGACTGACAACAATATGTAATGGAGCAAAGTAGACAATGTCTACTTGCGGTGGCCTCAGACCATTACGAATAGTTCAGAGTTAGATATCGAATGGTGTGCCAACGAAGACGCTGATGTCCAAATTGGTAAATTGTAAGATCTCACGTTGATTGGAAAGGAAAACGAAGCGTTATAATTATATTTTTTTGTACGTAAAAAATAATATAAATAATATAAGACGAACTTTTTATTTATTAATTTAATAACAAAAGGTTAGAGGGTTGTTTTGAAATATTCCAAAGTTAAAAAGAAAACTTTTAAATATGGAGATATAATTAATAATTTAAGTTGTACGAAAAAAAGATTTTTTTTTTTTCTACAAAAATATTAAAATATAATTAATGAAGTGGATTCAATGTGTAAAGAAGATAAGATATGCTCCTTTTCTCTCAATTTATTTATTGTATTTTTTAAAAGCACTGACGGCTGACGGTTGCCGTCGCCCACTTGCCCGTGCGGCAGCGCGTTGATTTTGGCGGTTAAAAAACACGCGCTTCTTTGCGTATCATTAGTTATCTCACAATTTTGATTCTGGGATCCATTTTGATTGGACGATAACAGACCGCGTAGGCAAAAAGTTGTAAAACATTCCCCACTCGCAGCCTTAATAAAGCGCGTGGTCATTATTATTATTTTTATTATTTTTTTGCCTTTACCAAATATTTAATTTCCAGTCTTTTTCTACTATGATACTTTTTTTCTTTTTAATTTTGATTTTCATTTGTTAATAAAGAAAGTTGTGTGATAACCTTTTTATTTATTTATTCTTTCTAATTTTTAAGAAATGCTTTTCCACTAATAAAATTTATTTATATTTTTTTCTTTTTTATTAATATATTTAATTACATCTATTTCTTTCAAATTTATTAGTCTGGTCCAGAAGTTTGGAGTCCAATGATAAGCTCAAGTTGGGTCGAAGCTCGACCAAAAGTTAATGATCAGTTCAGATAGAATCTCTTTATTTATTGGATTAAATACAGATCGCTACTTAATTTATGGACAATTATACTCAATTAACTTTTTTTATTAGATTAATCTAAAAATGTGTTTTTATATAATTATTCATATATTTTATTTTATATATGGTAAATAGTAATCTTTTAATATTTAATAAAATTTTAAAATAAATTCTCAATTTCGTAAAATTAAGTTATTGGATAATAAACTTTATTAATGGTCGCGCATGATAACAAAATTGAAATAAAAAAATGACATAATTGGTTTTATAGAAGTGGATATGACTTTAGTACATAGGTTTGACTTTAATATTGAAGTTTTGATAAGAACCACTCATGCGTATGCGAAATTACCTCTTTAGGTCACTTTAATTATGTCTTTAATCTAGTACTTATGTACCTAAAATTGTATTTATATCTTCTTCCGTAAATAATTATATATCTTCAACAAACTCCTAAAACTTTAATAAAATAATAAATAAACGAAATACATGAAATAAGGATATGAATGAAGACTATATGCGTTAACCCTAATTAATTGTCACGAGCATGTCACGAGCACAAGGCTTGAGTTTTCCTTAAAGTTTGTCATGAGCATGTCAAGATCATGACATTGCACTTTTATTTTACCCCTACTGAACTGAAAAAATGTAAATTTGCATTAAAAAAATGTATGACTTAAAAGTTCGAATCTCGGACCTCCACTTATTTATAAAACAAAATAAAAATAAAATAAAATAAAAAATCCAAAAGCACCCTTTGAAGGAGCAAATCAAACTTCATAGGCATAGGTTTCTTCAGCCATCACTTTCCATTTTAAAAAATATATTTATTTTGTGCTTTTTATATTTATTTATAATTTATTTTTTTGTGGAAATTGTTGGATAACACCTCCCTTTTCAACAGGGCACTTCTAATTCTAATACGACAGACCTATATATATATATATATATATATAAACAGCAAGGTTTGAGGGGTTTATTGATTATTGATAAATGAATTAAAAATATTATTTATATTTTTCATACAAATTCAATGACAATTAATGAACTAATATATATATATATATATATATATATATATATATATATATATATATATATATTATGCTCGAAAAGGATAAATGATGGGTGTGCTAATTATTATTATCAATATTTTGTTTATCTAATCACAAGCTTAATATTATTATTAAATATAATTTTTTGATATACAAAATACTATTAATATTAATAAATGAAAATTAATACTATTAATATTAATAATTTTGCCTTCTTCTCTTATGGACTTATTGTGATGGTTTTAAAACAAGTATTTATTTGTATTTTGACTTGTGAATCAGTAATACAATAAATACATTGTTGTTTTCTTGCCAACCACGTGCCATTAAACAATAAATACTTAAATATGTCATAAGTATTTTAGGAAAGTAGAGAGGTTGTAACTAATGATATATATATATTTTTTTATATAAATTAATGCCACATTTGTTGACTTTTTAAATTTAATTATTTAAGCATTGCATTATTTTAGTTTTTCCATTAATAGTAATAATAAATAAAAACTTTTTATATATATATATATATATATATATACCATGTCAGATGTTCCTGAAATTCATATTCTACCTCTCAAAAGGAAAGTTTGAATCGGACTATCAATAAGTCAATTATTTTTACTGCACCTATAGTTTATTAAGCCACAATCCTTCGTTCTCCTAAAACTTGAACTAAAATGGAAAATGGTCGAAAGAACGAGGGGAATAACTAACTAAATTTGTGGAAGAATTGTAGCGTATATTATATATATATATATATATATAAATAATGTCGAAGAAATTAATTATTTGCATGGTGGGTTACAGCTGCCTCCATATCCTCTACCAAAGTTCTAAGCCATTCACTCCACCAAAACATATATTAGTTTCAAATCAACATTTAACCTAGTGCAAAACTAACACTTTTTTTTTTAAAATAATAAATAGTAAAAAACATTCGTGATTTTTCGTAAAATGTTTCAAATTTACGTTCGGAGTAAAAAATTCTTATTTGAAAAGTTCGATTTGAAATGGATCAGATATCCTAAACTAAGTCGAACCTTTATTTGGCATAAGAGTTGACTTCCTGAACCTTAGTCCACCACGCCTAACCGGTGAATTAAAATGAAAAATTTGAATTTTTTAGTTTTTCAAAAAGAAAATTTGGGATAAAAAACTAATTTGACAAAAGAAATAAATAAATTATATAATTGATTTTGAGGTTAAAATAGATTTTAAAATTTAGTAAAATCATACTTCTTCAACTAGACATATTAAAAATATTTATTTCTTTATCTTTTGCCTGTTCCAAATAATAACAAAATTGGATTAAAAAATATATATATTAAAAAATTAATTAATTTTTCTTTCATTTTCTTATTTACATATTTATTCGATAGACTTACGGTCCACTAGTCCACTTTGGCCCATTACGTATAATCTCACTGTTTTTAAAACGCGTGTTAAGAAGAGATTCCTACATTTTTAGAAAGAATTTTTCGTTATTCTCTCAAATTGATGTGAAATCTCATACTTATTCTCAAAATACACACATTTCTTTTTTTATATTCCTTTAAATTTTTGGATGAAAATTGATATATAAAAAAAGTGTCGTGGTCAGATGAAATAGTGTGACGGTATTCAAATCTCAATTTTCATTATAAGTTATCGGAACCCCGTTTTAGGTCATAATTTTCATTCAATATTTTAATGGATTTCTACTCCCTTAGACTATAAAATCTTCGTGAAAGATTAAAAGTAGTATTACAACTCTTCATAAATATTCTTTAAACGACCACAATTTTGATGATCAAAATACATATCATTAAAAAAAAAAAAACGAATTTTTTTTAGACCAACAATAAAAAATCCACATGGAATTAAAACTCTTGTAGCCATCTGTTTCTTAATTCTGGAACAAAGAGGAGACAGTAAATTGTATTTGGCACCAAAATATTCTATTTTAATCTCGTTAGTTACACTACCTAATCTGATACACGTGCAATAAATTAATTAGGGTTTGTTTTGATGATCAAAGATTATAAATCTTTCATTCCACTACCAAAAATGTCAGATTTTTTCGACACCCAACAATTAAAAATCCCAAAGAACTGAAACCCAAGTATTTAATATCGGTTTGGAAGAGAATAAAGGTCAAATCATAGTTTGAATAAGGAAAATGGAAGAAAGTTTTGATAATTTCAGTTGAAATAAAGATGTTAAAACAGTTATTTGGGGGGTCGATGATAGGAGTTGAAAGAAAAATGGAAGGAATTATGATATCCCTTTTGGTTGAAATGGTAAAAAGTGGAATTCAGCAGACTGGTTCTTCAAGTTGTTCATTTTTATATTCCATTTATGTGCAGTCCACCATAATTTTCCAACTCAGACCGTCACACTTGGAATTTTGGATTCCAAGAAGAGATAGAGAGATATAGTAGAGAGGGGATTTTGCTGCGCAGCTCTGAGTGCCAAGAAATTTTCCTATTCTCAACAGTTGGAGTGGAGAGCCTTTTTTTTGGCTTTCTGGGACCGCGAAATCCTTCCCCGTCTCTCAAACTCAAGTGGGTCACTCTTTAAAGGTCCTACTCTAACCCACTTGCTTGCTTCCGGTGTCTCTAGCCTGCCTTCACCTGCCCCTTTATTCAACCTTTCTTCCCTCTTTTCAATGACCTCTGCGCCCTTCTCAGTGTGAATTAAGATCTAATTTCCTGGGGTTTCCATTCCTTACTCACATTCCGATTCCGTTATCAGGCGGTAATACTATTCAGGCTTCGATTGCGATATCGATATCATCTCTATGTGTATGTTCTTTGAGATTTAGTATCTGTTTCTGTTTTCAATTCAAGTTTGGAGTATCTTGTTTGTTAATCAAAACTAGGGAGTTATCGTTCAATACAAGCATCTGGGTCAGTCGGTAATTCTCGCTGCTTGACTTTGAACCTCTTGAAATCGTTATGGCTTCTGGGTTTGACATGACGGCTTAACTCTGGGGCTTTTCGTTAATGATTTGAGCTTTCAACGACTTTTAGTGGTGACCCAGGGATTGGAGTTTGATGCTAATTCTACGACAATGGAGAGGCTTATGGCCGGATTTTTACTTTAGCATTCGATTCTCTGACTCGGTGAAGGTAATATGAAGAACCTCCTCAAGAAGTTCCACATCATGTCCAGTGGTCAGTCAGACGACGCATCCGAAGGGTCTACTTCATCGAGGGGCAGTAAATTAATTGAGGCTTCATCGTCTGATAAGCTGCTATCTCGCTCCCGGCCGACCCATTTTAGCTCTGAGCATAAACCCTTATCGGGGTTATCCGGTTGGCTGAACTCTGTTACAAATAGGCGTAGCCCCAGCCCTCCATCATCTTCGAATCCCACTGCAGGGGAGATAATGGAGCCATCGGATTCAGTATCTAGCAGAGATGCTGCATTGGATACATCTAGGCATGATTCAGGGTCGAGTAACTCGAGGGATCCTGATATAGAGGAAGAGTATCAGATACAGCTTGCTTTGGAAATGAGTGCTAGAGAGGATCCTGAGGCGGCTCAGATTGAGGCTGTGAAGCAGATCAGTTTGGGGTCATGTGATCCTGATAACACTCCAGCTGAAGTTATTGCCTTCAGATATTGGGTAAATCTGCTCTGTTCACGAGCTAATTTAATGTGGTTGACTCTTACATTCTGTTCTCGTGCCTACATACATCTCTTAATGCTAATGCATTGCTCCAATTCGTTTGATTGACGTAAATTTTATAACTATCTTTCTGCCATAAAACCATGTTTATTATAAGTTTCTGTGGTTGCTAATTGAGATACTTAAAATCAGTGGCTCAGAATTTTGGAAATCGGGCTGCTTAGTGCCCGTGGATGAGGTGTGATGAATGCTTCATCTTCATCCATGAAATTGTTGTCTGCAATTAACCTCAAGCTGTTCAGTTAAAACTTCGGTTAACGTTATATTATCCATTCGTTTATATCTGTTTGTTTGATTCGTCCAAGATTCATGAATGTTCTATATATCAGGGGAACATCGTGGTTGATATTAGAAGCAGATAATCACTCAAGTTATGCTGTGGTTGTATGTGTTAATATCGTCTCTTCTTTGACCCGTCTGGAAAAGGGTCGGTTGCAATATATGGAGTTTTATTCCTTCTTTTTCTTTTTTCATTTATGTTTAAATTTATATTTCTTTAAAATAACCTTGATATTGTACTTGTTTATTTCATCATATTCATGTACAACTTCATCATGTTGAAGTAATTTCCTTATTTTCTTTTCTTCATATTTGTCTTTGCTTGGAGGTGTTTTTTCCCTGTAATTTGATTAATTTTTGTGAGAATTCTTTCTTATGTTCTCTTCTTGTACTTTCATTTGTTGAGTTCTGTTTTTCACCTGAAAGAAAAAACTTAGTCGCCACATGAATTTAGTGGACTATTCATGAGTACCGCTTGCACCCCGACATAGTTTACTCTATTTGCACCCCGACATGTTTTTGATAAATCTTTATTGAGTACCGCTTGTATTAATGTATCTTTACATAGGATGCCCATGTTTCTTTTATTGGTTTGGGAGGAACTGTTGAGATATAAAAGTGTGTAAGTATAGCTATCGAAGAACAACCAATAGGCAGAGTTGTGAATTTGAATACAAACTATGGTGTAAAACCATCTTTGGTAGTGTCCAAGAAATCGGGGATAAGATTGAATGCCTTGCTAGAAAAAAGAGGATTTTGAAAAGAGAGTAGTTGGAGATCACTTTGAAAAAGGCAAGATAGTGCTGGTAAAAATTAACTTGGCTCATAGAATGGGTGGAAATTCAGTTTTTGTACAATTTTTTGGCAGCTAAAAAGAAGAAGAGCTTCATCATTGAGTTTGTTGATGGAGTAAGTTTGTTTGGAGCATAAGGCTTGGAGGCAGAATTTGTGGAGATAGTGAAGTCTTTTTTGTCAAATTGTATAAAAAAAGATGGGATGAAGATGTACTTGGAAGTGATGGAGTGGGAGCGAATCTCTATTCAATGTTTGACCCTTCTATGAGAGTGAAGGTGGCTGCATCGGTAAATTGAAAGGGGAGTTCAAAAGCACCTATGAGATCTCACATTGGTTGGAGAAGGGAACAAAGCATTTCTTATAAGAGTGTGGAAACCTCTTTCTAGCAGACGCGTTTTAAAACCGTGAGGTTGACGGCGATATGTAACAGGCCAAAACGGACAAAATTTGCTAGCGGTGGGGTTTTGGTATTAGAGCCAGTCACCGGGCAGTGTGCCAGCAAGGACACTGGGCCCCCAAGGAGGGTGGATTGTGAGGTACATCGGTTGGAAAGGGGAACAAAGCATTTCTTATAATAAGGGTGTGGAAACCTCTCCCTAACAGATGCGTTTTAAAACCGTGAGGTTGACGACGATACGTAATGGGCCAAAATGAACAATATCTGCTAGCGGTGGGGTTAGGCTGTTACGAATAGTATCAGAGTCAGTCACCAGGTGGTGTGCCAGCGTGGACGCTGGGCTCCCAACGGGGGTGGATTGTGAGATCTCACATAAGTTGGAGAGGGGAACGAAGCATTCCTTATAAGGGTGTGGAAATCTCTTCCTAGCAGACGCATTTTAAAACCGTGAGGTTGACGACGATACGTAACATGCCAAAATAGACAATATCTGGACAGTTACAACACCTGGGTTGGATGGTTTTACCGGAGAGTTCCTTATAAATTCTGGAATATTCTCCAATAGGACATTAAGGTCACCTTGAAAGAATAAAAAAAATCCTCCTTATGTTACATACAAAAGAAGGAAAAAGCAATTAGAGTTCAAGACTTCAATTGTATCAGGTTAGTTTTGATGGAAACGTTCAAGACGCTCATTACTTTCATGGTTTCTCCTTACTAAAACACATTCATTGGAGGAGAAATGTGAGTGGCTATTCAAGATAACTCTATAAGGGAGCTTTATCTACTGTGTATGCCTATGTTTCATATCGGAACGAAAGTTGCTCTTATTGTAGAAGAAAAATAAGGAATTTCCTATATGATGGTAAAAAAACAAGGGAAACTCAATCACCTTATAAGTTGGGGGAATTCAACATTGCCTATAGAGAAAGAGGAATCGAGTTGGAAGATAGACGATTTGAGAAGAGATATTCACCCCCTCACTTTCTTTACAATTGTTTCATCTAATTGTTGTATAATCTCCAACTATGCATTAATATAATATGGTCAGTCATTTTCACCTTATTTGTCTATTTCAAACATGAATTTATTTTGTCGAAAAAAAGAATTTTGTCATTTTTTCATACCGCCTTTTGGCTACAAAAACTACAAATGTTGGTGTATGATGTTGTACTTAGTAACATACCTTTATTGTGCATCTCTACTTTGTTTTACATTTATTCCTTTCTAACCCATCTCATATCGTAGATTTATGCGTGCTTCACAGAATTACAATTCTCTTAGCTATGATGACAAGATCTTGGATGGCTTTTATGACCTATATGGCGTCTTCACCGAGTCCACCTCAGAGAAAATGCCTTCCTTAGTTGATTTGCAAGGAGCACCAATGTCTGGCAGTGTCACTTGGGAAGCAGTTCTGATCAACAAAGCTGCTGATGCTAACTTATTGAAACTTGAACAGACAGCATTGGAGATGGCCATCAAGATGGGGTCAGAATCTCCAATTTCTGTAAATAGTTATTTGGTGCGGAAGCTTGCTGTTTTAGTTTCAGATCATATGGGGGGACCAGTGGGGGATCCTGAAAAGATGTTGATAAAATGGAGAAATCTTAGTTACAGCTTGAAAGCAACCCTTGGCAGTATGGTTTTGCCTCTTGGCTCCCTTACTGTAGGGTTGGCCCGTCATCGTGCATTGTTATTCAAGGTACTTGCACCCCGCAACCTAATTTTTATTTTTTATTATCATTTATGCATCAAACGATGAGTTTTATGTTGCTATTAAATTTACGACTTCACACAGCCTTCGATGCCCAATTCTTGAGAATTCTAATAGGGTGATGTCATAAATACACCTATTCTAGTGTATCAAATGTTTGTAAGGTTCAGGATGATAAGTACCAAGTATGCATAAAGGTTGATAGTACGATGATCTGCTTAAAAAGTTCTGGAATTCTTGGAAAGTAGAAGAAAGTTTTTCTCTTAGGGAGGTGATCTACCAGTTTACTCTCAAGTTTGCCCCTTTATTACATTTCCATTTTTAAGATTTTGGTGGGTCTTGCTAAAAGAATGCAAAACTTTGTTGGAAATTTTCTATGCCAAGGTTTAATGAAGAGTGAGGTCGTCATTGATAAGCTGAAACCTTATCTCTCTTCAAAAGCTTTAGGAATAGTTGGTTTAACTAACATGAGGAAAAAAATGTCTCTCCTTGCCAATGCCATGGTGAAAGATTCTCCCAGTTAAATACTTACTCCGGCTCGGTGTTGCATATGATAAAGATATACTAGGATAGAGTTCTCTTAGAAAAGTTAGACGGTGGTATTGTTAGGTGTCCTTAGATAGCCATCACCAAGTTGTGTTTCAACTTTGATATGGGGATTTCTGGTGAAGCTTGATAGGGAAGTTCAGTCATACTTTAGGCAGTCATGTTAGATCTTACATCGGTTGGAGAAGGGAATAGGGAATGAAACATTCTTTATAAAGGTGTGGAAACCTCTCCCTAGTAGATGCATTTAAAAACCTTGAGGGGAAGCCCAGAAGAGAAATCCCAAAGAGGACAATATCTGCTAGCGGTGGGCTTGGGCTATTACAAATGGTATCAGAACCAGACATCGGATGGTGTGCCAGCAAGGACGCTGGCCCCCAAGGGGGTGGATTGTTAGATCTCACATCAGTTAGAGAGGGAAACGAACATTCCTTATAAGGGCGTGGAAACCTCTTCCTAGTAGACGCGTTTTAAAAACCTCGAGGGAAGCTCGAAAGGAAAATCCCAAAGAGGACAATATCTGCTAACGGTGGGCTTGATGTCCAAGGTTGTATTTTAATCTCATTATAGGGATTCAATTTTCTAAAGGAATGATGAAAGAGGAAATCTGGGTCGAAGCGAAACCTTTGCATGATCTAGATGGTTTTAACCTTGAAGTTGGGAACCTATACAGTATATTAGGGCAAGGTCGATTGATTCATCTGGTATCTTTTCTCTTAGCTTCACTTTTCTCCCTACAATAGAGTTCTGAGGTCCTTGACCATGATAATTGTTAGATGATTTAGAAATTGAAGATGCCTAATAAACCTTAATTCTTTGTCGGTTATTGATCTTTAAAAGAAAGCTCACAAAAAATACAAGAAAGCCCTCAAGAACACTAGTTGGCTCATGGTCACTAGTTGTCCCTCCCCTTGTACATGGTATTTTAAGCATGTGATATAGTTATTTCTTATCTAGTACCTGATTTACCATATTGAAGTGTACGCCTACTGATCTAGAAATTTCAACCAATAGATAAGGATGCATTCAATCATGTAGTACAGATATTAATATTTTTCTGGTTAATAGTATTGGTTTGCCCCTTTTTCTTGTACTTTCTCCCTTTTAATGTGCAAATTGCATTGAACTTTTGCTATTTAAGATATTTATCTTACCCTTGGATCTTGCTTTTGCTGACTTGTGTTTATATGTTTATCTAGCTTTTGGCAGATGGCGTGGGCATTCCTTGTCGGTTGGTAAAAGGACCACAGTACACGGGTTCTGATGATGTGGCAATGAACTTCGTAAAGATTGATGATGGAAGGTAGCCTGCTATTATATGTTGCGTTTTCATCTTGCAGAAGAGTCTGTGAGTGTCTGTTTTTCTTTTCGAAAATTTTTCTTTTTAGCTTTTTGTGCATATCATTGTTTGGAAACGTGTTTTCTTTCTGCCTCTCGTTCTTTTGAGGTTGTACTATTGCACGAGCCTTGTAATTTGACGAGTGGGTATAATAACCTAATACACACATCTAGCAGAGGTATATAATTGTGAATTTAAATCATTAGTAATTAATTGCTTGATTTTTCTAGCTATTGAAGTGGAAATCATGTTGAAAACAGAGGAAGAACTAAACTACTTGTCGTATTTATTTGGGGATTGGAAAATCGAAATCGTGTATTGAAGTTCTGATCCTTTGACTTCCAGGGAGTACATTGTCGATTTAATGGCAGATCCTGGTGCACTAATTCCAGCTGATGTTGCTGGATCGCATGTAGAGTATGATGGATCCCCTTTTTCAGCCAGTCCACTTTCTAGAGATGTTGATTCCTCTCAGGCAGCATCTTCAAGCAGTGGGGTTGGCAGTTCATTAGAGGAAAATCCATATTTTGGGATATCGGATAGGAAACCGAAGTCCGGGACTCTCAGTGCCACAAAGGAATATGATCCTCCCAATGTCAACAAGGGGCCGTCACGTGATTTTGCTAGCAAACCAAATTATCCTGGCATGCACATTCGATCACCTTCATGGACCGAGGGTGTTAGTTCACCTGCCGTGCGCAGAATGAAAGTAAAGGATGTTTCACAATACATGATTGATGCTGCCAAAGAGAATCCACGGTTGGCTCAGAAGCTTCATGACGTGTTGCTTGAAAGTGGTGTAGTTGCTCCCCCTAACTTGTTTACCGAGGCATACCCCGACCAAATAGATGTTATCGTTGAGTCTAAGTCACCAACGGAAGACAAGGATCAAAGTAGGAAGGTGCCTGGTCTCTGTGAAAGTGTAGATAAGAAAGATCCTCGTCCAACTAACTTTTTGCCGCCCTTGCCTCAGCCCAGACAGCATTCTAAAGCAAGCCCTACCCATGGCCAACAACTGCACCATAAACCTCTGGAACTAAACCTCTCTCTTGATTCAAGAGAATCATCTGGACAACCTATAGCCTTACCGTTTGAGGTAACTCCAGTGAAGTATGGGAGAAATGTGCCTGTCGCTGCAGCAGCAGCAGCTGCTGCAGCTGTTGTTGCATCATCAATGGTGGTAGCTGCAGCAAAGAATACCGATGCAAATCTCGAAATTCCTGTAGCAGCTGCTGCCACAGCCACTGCTGCTGCAGTGGTTGCAACAACGGCGGCTGTCAACAAGCAATATGAGCAGGTTGAGGCCGATGCTGCTCTTTATGAGCAACGTGGAAGTGGAGATAGGGAGCATGAAGCATGTGGAGAAAATTCAGAGGGTGAACGAATATCAGATAGATCGGTAGGAAACGAAAGCACAAAATCCGATATTACCCTTGATGATGTTGCAGAATGTGAAATCCCATGGGAAGAAATTTCCTTGGGCGAGCGTATTGGACTTGGTACTAACTGCTAATCCATGCATTGTGATGTTCTATTGAACTTATTTAAAATTTCATGTTTCTCATTTAAAAAAACATTTAAACTTCGATTCAGTTTTTTAACAGCTATAAGTAAAATTTGAACTTGTTTGAGTATTCTTTGTGCTGCAGGATCATATGGGGAGGTCTACCGTGGAGATTGGCATGGAACTGTGAGTTCTTTTGTACAAACTGTGAAAATCTACCATTAAACATTATTGGTCTCATCTGTTTGGAGGAGTCTGCTAACGTATTCCGTTCTTTGTTAATTATTATCATGTCCTAAGGGTGTAGACCTTATAGCCATCATCTGTTTCTGTAGGAGGTAGCTGTGAAGAGATTTCTAGACCAGGATATTTCTGGCGAAACTCTTGAAGAATTCAAAAGTGAGGTACGACATTGTCAGTCTTTTACTTCGGGACATTTGCAACTGATGTCCTCTAATGATTCAGTAGAGAATTCAATTTCATGGACACCTCTCATGTTTATCCTTTCATCAAGTTCTCAAGCCTGCATCTGTGATTATTATTATATAGATAGCTAAGATTGTTATAATTTTCAGTATCTTATGCTGTGATTTCCATTTAAAGGTTCGAATTATGAAAAGGCTTCGGCATCCAAATGTTGTTCTCTTCATGGGAGCTGTGACTCGTGCTCCCCATCTTTCAATTGTTACCGAATTTCTTCCCAGGTACATCAGCTCTCTACGTATGTGACTATCGCATCATATTTCTATTAAACTAACTAATAACATCGTAAACGGAGTAGGACCATGTGGAACTATTTTCTAAAGCTTAGATAACCGAACTATCAGCTTTTAAAATATAAAAAACAAAACTCATCTTAGTTGTAAAAGTTAGAGGCCTGCATGAGAAATAATTTGTTTACTTATCCATACAGATGTCTAATATGATATTGTTCTATGCCCTTCATGTTTCGAGGCAAAGGCCAAAAATCTCACATATCCAATGGTATATTGGCTGCAGAGGTAGCTTGTACAGGTTGCTTCACCGTCCCAACAATCAATTAGACGAACGAAAGCGAATGAGGATGGCCCTTGATGCAGTATGGTTTTGTTTATATAGTCAATTCCTGTTTCATTTTGGCACCAAATAAATCCTGGACTTTGTTTAATCGACATTCTTCTTCAAATGAATGACATAATTTTCAGGCTCGGGGAATGAATTATTTGCACAATTGCACGCCTGTCGTTGTACACCGTGATTTGAAGTCCCCAAATCTACTTGTCGATAAAAATTGGGTCGTTAAGGTGAAACTCTTGTTTCATTGCTCAAATTTTAAACTTCTGTGGTATAATCAGTCCACTGTTAACAATATATTTTTGTTTAGGTGTGTGATTTTGGTTTATCAAAAATGAAGCATAGCACATTTCTTTCTTCAAGGTCAACAGCGGGAACCGTAAGTAGTTTATTAATTTTCGTTTGTTTCGATATACTCATACGGAAATACTCATACGGAATCGCGATTACAAGTTTTCAACCATGTGAAAGAGATGCTTTAACAATATCTAATGTTCATGTTATTATCTTTCAGGCTGAGTGGATGGCTCCAGAAGTGCTGAGAAATGAACCTTCAGATGAAAAGTAAGATTTTTACATGAAAAGGAACCTATTTGGATGTTTTCTTCTTTTTCTTAATCATTTTGGTTATACCTTTTGCATAGGTGCGATGTCTATAGTTACGGAGTCATACTTTGGGAGCTGTCTACGATGCAACAACCGTGGGGAGGAATGAACCCAATGCAAGTTGTTGGCGCCGTTGGCTTTCAGCATCGCCGTCTTGACATCCCAGACAATATGGATCCTGCCATCGCCGACATTATTAGGAAATGCTGGCAAACGTAAGTATTAAAATGTTGCTTCAAAGTGACTCGTCTTGTCTCATAAGTTCGTATTTAGCCATTTCAATCTCTGTTGCATATGACCATTATGAAACTTATGCCACTTTGATTCACTTTCTTTTTTGTATACTTCAGTTGGTTAGCTCTCAATATATAGCTGTTTGGAATGTTAAAAGCATCTCCTAGATGATAGTGATAAGCCTCCAATAGTTGAAGTATGTTGTTAGAGAGTGAAACACGGAAACGGCTTAGCCGTTAATTAGTTAGTTCGAGTGGCAGAAGATTGTCTTGGTCGGGGTGGTATCTTTTAGGTACCGGAGCTCTCGTGCTCTGAATTAGTTACATTTGATTATGTTATCAGCTTGAAGTCTCATGCTTCTAATGGTATAGCTGAGCTAGATCCTATTAACTCTATCTGTGACTCTTCCATGAAATCTTTTACTCATGAAATCACGTTTGTTCTTGTTAGCTAAATTGCATTCTAGTGCGATCAGGATCTGATGAGGCACATTTGGAAGGGTTTGCTGAGGTATTAGACATCATTTTGGATCAACCCTCGTTACAGCTTAACAGCTCCAAGAACACAAAGTTTATATGTGATTGTTGTACTTTGGTATTTTATCGAACAAAAAGAAAAAGGACGTAGAAATCTCATGGTTAATCTACCTTTTTTATGCGTCTTTTGGTGAAATTGTGACTTTATGTTTGAAAATATAAGGTAGATGCATTCATAGAGTAGAGTAACACATGATTACCTGATGTCTGATCACTTTGTAGAGATCCAAGGTTAAGACCTTCATTTGCGGAGATTATGGCTGCGCTAAAGCCGCTGCAGAAGCCAATGTCGAGTTCTCAAGTGCCGAGACCAAGTGGTCGTGATAAGGCTCGATTGTTGCAAGTTGCAGAAGACCCATCAGGCTAGGCAAACCAAGTTGAGAAGCTTGTCTGGTTGAGATTAAAGAAGGGCAGGGAAGCCTGAGAGAGGGAGATTGCTTGAGAATGAAGAGCAAAAGCTGTGATGAATTTGAGACTGTGATTCTTTTCCAATTTTCTGGTTTCTCAATGTTATCAGAGATGGGACATTGTCAGCATGTGTATTTGTTGTAAAAAAAGGAAAAAGAAAAAAAAAAGAAGAATCAAAAGGTTAGTTGAAAACAATGTAATTGATGTGTTTAGTTATGGGTTGGGTACATTATTACAGTTGCAGGTGGATTGGATTGTTTGAACAGAAGATGATAGCTGGGAATGGAGAAACAAAGCATTTTGTTAACCACTCAACTGATTGGTTGCTCAACTCTCCTCCTCAACTTTATTTATATGTTTCAAAATTTCCACCTTTATTTTATTTTATTTTGTAACTCATAAATTCGCCTACCGTTACTAGATATTGTCTGCTTTAGCTATATTAGTGCTAGATATCAGGCGGTGAGTCTGCAAGGACGTTGGGCCCCAAGCGATTGTAACAACCCAAGTCTACTGCTAGCAGATATTGTCTTCTTTGTGCTTGCCCTTTCGAATTTATTCTCAAGGTTGTTAAAATGCATCTGAGATGTTTTCATACTTTTATAAAGAATGTTTGGTGGGATCTCACAATCCACCCCCTTCGGGCCTAGCGTCATCGCTGACACTCGTTCCCTTCTCCCATCGATGTGGGACCCTTCAATCCACCCCTTCAGGCCCAGCGTCCTTGTTGATACACCGCCTCGTATTCACTCCCCTTCGTGACTTAACCCCCTCGTTGGCACATTGCCCAGTGTCTTACTCTGATACCATTTGTAACAACTTTACAACTTTCACCTCCTGACGGATATTAACTCTGATACCATTTGTAACAACTTTACAACTTTCACCTCCTGACGTATATTATTTTCTTTGGGCTTTCACTTTTACGGATATTATTTTCTTTGGGCTTTCACTTTTGTAGTTCCTCTCAAATATTTTTAAAACGTGTCTACCAAGAAGAGGTTTTCAGACCTTGTAAAGAATGTTTCGTTTCGGGCTTTCACTTTTGGAGTTCCTCTCAAATATTTTTAAAACGTGTCTACCAAGAAAAGGTTTTTAGAGCCTTGTAAAGAATGTTTCATTTCCGACTCCAAACAATATGGGATCTCACATGGCGAATACGAAAGAAATGGGAGAGGAGCCACCATCTAAATATCTGAAGAAGGGATAAGGTAGTGACAGGGACTACCATCCAATTCTTCCTGCTGCTTCTTCAATTATATTGTTATTGTAACTTGCTGCAGCTGCTCTCTGCTTGTGATCATGGCTTCCTTTTTCGGATCAAATACATTTCTATCCCACCCACTTACCAGAACTTATCACTTGGCTTCCTCACAAACACCTTCACCTTCAACCCCACCTTCCCAACCGCCGCAAACTCCGTCGCCATCTCCATCTCTGAGCACTACTTCATCGGAGCCACCAAAACCAGCCCCAACAAAGGTGGAGCAACAGAGACCCACCACCAATGTCGAGTCCACGGATTGGATTGCTTCAACCTTGACAAGGCGATTCGGGCTCGGCGCAGGCCTTGGGTGGGCTGCTTTTCTCGCCTTTGGTGTAATCTCCGAACAGATCAAAACCCGCCTCGAAGTCTCTCAAGAAGTAGCAAATACAAGGTCCTCAATCCCTTCTCTTTTTCAATTTCGCATTAATTTCCTTAGCCCCAAATTGAATTAAGAACAGTAGAACGAACACGAACCAATTCTTGTAAACTTCCATAATAACCAAGCATTGGATTGTGCAGAAACGTTGAAAAGGAAGAGGAAGTAGAGCTACCCAATGGCATAAGGTGCATATCTAACATCTTATAACTTGCCCTCTTTCTCACTCATCTAACACATTCTGCTGATGCAAAAACAGGTATTACGAGCTGAGAGTTGGCGGCGGCGCCACACCGAGGTCCGGGGACTTGGTTGTGATAAACCTCAAGGGAAAGATACAAGGCAGTGATGAAGTATTTGTAGATACCTTTGAAAGTGGTAGAAAGCCACTGGCTTTGGTGATGGGCTCAAGACCTTACAGCAGAGGAATGTGTGAAGGTTTGGAATATGTGGTGAAATCCATGAAAGCAGGTGGTAAGAGGAGAGTTATAATTCCTTCTAATTTGGGGTTTGGAGAGAAAGGTGGAGATTTGGGTTCTGGTCTTCAAATTCCTCCCTTTGCAACTTTAGAGTATGTTGTTGAGCTTGACAAGGTGTCCATTGCTCCTGCTTGAACTCTTCTTCAATCAATGCCCATACTTCTACTTAGTTTGTAACTCACATCAAATCTCTCGTTTGTAATTCATCGAAAGGAACAACTGGGTCTTCGGTATGAAATCTTACCTCGGTTACAGAAGTAAATGAAACATTTCTTATAATAATGTGTAAACATTTCTCGGGAGACATGTTTTAAAATTGTAAGACTGACATCACTCACCAAAACAGATAATATTTGCTATTGGTAAATTTGAACTGTTATACTTTTTAACTATCCATGAGCTCTCGAAATCTTATACTTTTCGTCGATATCTCTCATATCGTTGAACTTTAAGAATATACTTTCAATAAGTGATTGACTTATTTGATAGTTTTTAAAAGGATAATAAAAAGTTTAAAAGGGATGAGAGTGAATTTATTTTTTATTTTAAAAAAATATATTTTTTTTGTTTATTTATTTAATTTTATAATTATAAAATATATATTAAAATCGGTTACAAATTTTAATTAAAATATTTAAAAATAAACTATTATCCATAGAAGAACCTTTCTCGAAAAGTGATTGTAATGGCGGGAACGGAGGAACTCTCTTGGATTCTCTGATTGACTAATTTGTTATTTAACCAGATAAGAATCTTAATGAACGGGAGAAACTGAAATCCAGAGCGTTTCGTCGTTGACAGCTTCATGGGCACTGTGATCGACTCCCATTTCTTGGCCCTCACTGCCACTGTCACTGTAAGATTTACGACTTCTCCGATTGGGTATCAACTCTTTCTCACACCTATTTTCTGATTTACAGATTGGGTATCAACTGTCGTTCTTTATAATCACAGCTCTTCTCAGATTTGACAAAGTTACTGATTTCGCTGGTATTTACTTACTTTCCTTCTCCTTCATTTCTCAAGAATCTGAATTCGTTTTGCCGAGAAATAAAAGCGGAAGAGAATCGCTGGAATTAGTATTCCAGAGAAGGAATCCTGATTGTTTTTTTTTTTTTTTTTTTTTTTTTTTTTTTTTTTTTTAAATTTTTAATGTCGCGAGTGAAATGAGACTGTAAAGAAGAAATTGGACGTTTCTACGGAAACAGACTGAATAATTTGATTCAGAATTGCTTAGTAAGAAAGAATTTGGTCGTTTAGGTGCTGAGAAACGTAGAGGCATTTGGTATCACTGTTTAGTTTTGATATCTAATTATGAAGTTTCTGATTTACAGGTAGCACAAATTTTGTGATACTTGCTGTTTTGACTCTAGTTCTTAAAGGCACTTGGCATTTTAGACAGGTAATGCTGTTTGATTCTGTAAGCTGCCTGAGAACGATTATTAAACAATTTTCCTGATGTAACAAATGCCAATCATGGTTTCAAAGTTCTGTGAAAACCTGCCTTGGGCTTAACTCTATAGTTTTGATTTACCATTTGACTGAAGAAACTTGTAGGAGTTCCTTTTTGGCGTACTTCACTATCGGCATTTTATGTTGCTCAAGTTGTTCATGTTCTGTTCTTGCACTGTATCCGAACTGCCTACTCTATGAAAAGAAGTTGGTGTTCTATAGAAAAATTTAATCTGAAAGTATGGTTCTATTTTTCCAGGTAATTCTGTCTGTGCTTGTAGTGACATGGGGCCTTCGTCTCGGTTTTTTCTTGTTAATGAGGTATTCATAACAGCTTGCCATGAATAAGTCTTCAATTTTCACATTTCATTTTGGTGGTAATCTTGTATTGCATGCTTAGAATTAGTATAAGAGATAGAACTTGTTTTGTTCTTCATACTCTTCCAATTTAACCCAATAGCAATAAGCTTTTCTAAGCATTTTTCCATCATGAATATTTTTGCATGTTGTAGTAAATGTCGTGGCCTTAATCTGAAGAAAAATGTTTGTTACCTAGTTATGTATTATCAACCCAACTAGTAATTTATGTAAGCACACATGGAAATCAAGCACTATGTAACAGCCAAGCCTACCGCTAGCCGATATTGTCTTCTTTAGGCTTTTCCTTTCGAGCTTCCCCTCCAGGTTTTTAAAACGCATCTACTAGGGAGAGGTTTCCACGCCCTTATAAAGAATGATTCGTTTTCCTCCCCGACCGATATGGGATCTCACTCACTAATTCCTCAGTTGTTCTCAATATTATTATTATCGGTGCAAGATGGGGCATCATTTGCAGAAGGAAGGGGAGATTTAATTCTTGAAATTAGAAAATTGGCCAAGGTAGTTTTCGAAATATATGTCTTTAGGCTATAATGTTCAATTATACTGCTGGAAATCATAAATTTTTGTTCAGTCTATGGATGACCTGATAGGACAATATCGATGGAAATCATTGTATATCAGGTGCTTATTGTAGTTTTTTTTTTTTTTTTTTTTTTCTCTTTATTTTTCTCTCAGGATTTTGCAATGGGGAGAGGATCGACGTTTTGATAAAATTCGTAGTAATTTGGGAAAATTAGCAGTTTTCTGGATATTGCAGGTGGATTTGATTATTCTTTTATCATTCGTGCAATCCTCATATTAAAATCTCATTTTAGCTACTCTAACCACCATTTCATTGATTCAGGCTGTCTGGGTCTGGACCGTATGTTTACCTATCACGGTGGTCAATGCAAGCAATCACAATCCATCTCTCCGAGCTGCGGATGTAATTGGGTGGATTATGTGGTTAGTGGGTGTTGTAATCGAAACTACAGCTGATCAACAAAAATTGGCATTTAAAAACTCTCCAGAAAATAGGGGGAAGTGGTGCGATGTTGGACTTTGGAAGGTCTCTCGTCATCCTAATTACTTTGGTGAGGTTAGGCCACTGCCAAAAGTACATTTACTTTGTAACTGGCATTCCACGTATTCTTTCTTTATGCACTTTCGAAAACTTTGTAAGTGGCTATCTATTTCTGCTTAATACTCTTGCTTTATACTGAGATCCTTGGGCCTTTCCATTAGCTTTAACAAAAGCTCACTCTACTTTATAATATTCCTCTCTAACTGTCCAAACCTAACCTACCGCCGACAAATATTGTATTTTAAAACCTTGAGGAAGCCAGAAAGGAAAGTCCAAAGAAGACAATATTTGGTAGCAGTAGGTTTTGGCTAATACAAATAGTATCAGAGCCAGACATCGGGCGGTGTACCAGCGAAGACATTGGGCCCCCAAGGGGGGTGAATTGTGAGATCTCACATCGATTGGAGAGGGGAACGAAACATTCCTTATGAAGGTGTGGAAACTTTTCCCTAGCATACACGTTTTAAAACCTTGAGGGGATGCCCGAAAGGAAAAACCCAAAGAGAACAATACCTACTAGCAGTTGATTTGGGCGGTTACATCCTCTCACTTGACTTACTAGCCTGCCAAGTCAAGCCAAGGAATGACATTCTTCTTCGGAAGAAGAGTTGCTTGCGCTCTAGGTTATTAGTAGATACTTAGAAAATATAAATATCATTTTCTTGGACACCCTCATATGCAAGTGCTTAGCTTACGATATATTACTTTTCATAGGAAAGAATGCTCAAGATATGAACCTTTGATAAACTCAAATGTTGACATTTGTGATGAAGAAATTGTGTTTCCCTCCGAGTAAGGATTCAAATTATTAGTTTGGTGGTGTGTAGCTGCACTGACTTATCGTATTGCGAATTATTTTCTACCACGGGGTTGCATATATTTTCTACCAGATAAGTATTTCTCTTAAAATCCTTTTATAGATGAACGCTTTTAACAACGGTGATAACAGATCTTTCTTTGGTGGGGAATCTTCGTTGCTTCCACTCCCGTTCTGGAAGGTATTGAGTGGCTTGTGATACTTGGGCCAATATTCCTAACATTGCTGCTTCTTTTTGTCAGTGGGATCCCTCTACTTGAGGTTTGCTTTCCCCTCCCTTTCAATTAATGAGCAAATCTTTCTTCGACTTAATTACTAGCATGTTTTGTATTAACAGAAATCAGCAGATAAGAAGTTCGGGAATGTGACCGAATACGTACGTTATAAAAGAGAGACTAGGTGGGGTTCTTTTTTTTCTTGTTCTTTCATTTATTAACACTCCCACTAATTTAACAACCATATGGTAAAAGTAATGATCCGTTTGATTCTACTCCAGCCCCCTGATCCCACTGCCTACAGCAATATATGGAAACCTGCCCTCGTGTTTCAAGAAAAACTTTCTATTTGAATTTCCTTTTTACAGCCGCAAATTCCCCGGGGCGAGCAAAACTGGTGAGAGAGAATTGTAACTTCATTGCTTTAATTGTAACTCATTTGCTTGCTTACGCATGCGTCACCTATATTATGTATCTGAAATAAAGCCAACATCTGTACTCCTCATTTATGACTTATGGTTACTTAAGCATGTAACAAAAACTATTGATATTTTACCTTCGTAAGTCTGATACCTTGACCGATAGTACTGAGCCAGCATCATTTGAAATATGCAGGATCTATAAACGAATACCCGTGCATAATTTTTCTTCTTCATTTTCTTATTCTTTGAAGTTATATATTTTCAATTCAGGGATTTTATTAAGTATGACAAAATCATCAGGATGATAACTCTTGAAACGGCACAAGCTAATTCTATCTATTGCCTGAAGTTTCTTACAATTTGTGCAAGGTACAGAGCAAGCAAGGACGAAAGCAGCGACAGATTGATGAAGGGTTAGCATTTGGACTTGTTGAGTTCTTGTTTTCATTAGTTTGATTAGAGCTTACGACACTACTCTTGCCACTGTTCCTCTTATGATGTATCTATTGATTACACAACCGACATTGATACTTGTTTGATTAATTGTTGCATGACGGAGAGGATATTGTATGAAAAATATGAACTGCTAAATGCCACCTCAAAATCTTTTGAGTTTGTACCTATCAAAGTAAACCAAGATGAAACAAAGGGCATATTTTGTCTCTTTTAATATTTTATTCACATGATTATTTTTCAGATTTAGGGAAAATTGCGAATGTTAGGTCCGTTAATTCTTTGTTATTACTGTTTTGTGTAGGAATATTGATATTCCCACTTTATGCAGGAATGCTTGCAATCCTCATCATCTTGACTCGTCAATGGTCATGTGACCCATTAGCCTCTGTCTTCTATACTCAAAGGGGCATGTCAAAAAGCAATCATTTTTGTAGAAGTGCATCAATAAGTTTACTAAAATGTAGGCTTGCTGCAGGTGCAGGAGCTCACATAAATAGCGAGATAAGAATTGAAATGATGGGGTTTACATTGGTGTTACCCTGAGTCTACTGTGCACAAATCAGTCTTTAATCACCTTTTCTATTTGTTCAATCTCATCATCAATGCCTGTCTTTGATTCCACATGATAGAATTTCCCTGTTTTCTTATCAGACTTTATCTTCTCGTGTATATGGATAGTGATTTGAATTTAATAGAGAAAAGTAATGGATTGAATTGCCAGTGTGTTCTATGATGACAAAAAGCAGCAAAAGATGGAAGTCTTTGGCTGAAGTTGATTGATCTTTTTAGCATTCAAAGGGATGATAACTACAAATTTTCCGCAAGTGGGGGCTGCTTGTTTATCAGCCTGTTCTTTCGGCTGCCGCGGAAATTGAATTGATTTGGTACATTATATTGATAAACACTGACGTTTAAATTAAAGATTCTTTTACAGGCGCCCCCCAACAGGTAGCCGGTCGCTGGGCCCTTGAGAGTTCTTCCCAGCTAATTTTCAATGCCCTCCTCCCCTCAGTGCTGATGGCCGTAATTTGAAACAGACAGACTCCACTGAGCCAAGGTAACCGAATATTTGCAACTGTTTCGTAATATACATGTTCTTAAATGAAAAAGTAGTGTTTAGGTGAACTTTTTTTAAAAGAAAAGCAAGTGTGTCGAGTGGAAAATGGCTCCCTTTTTAAATATATTTTCATGTGAAAAGCACTGCCATTGGATGGCTGACCCAGCTGGCATGCTTTACCTTATAAAGATATAGCCAACGGAACACACTAGAAATCCACTCACACTATCCCAGCACAGCTTTTCACCTCATGTAATACAATATTGTCATTTCCATATTACCAATTGGGACAAGAGACTGCGATTCTTGCAAGCTAATCAGCTTCTTAGTTCCCTTTTACTCATAAGTCATAGTCCACAAGAACCAAAAGCCAGCCATTAATACAAGGCCCCAACGGCCAAAAGCCTATTAATACCTAGTAACAATAGAGAGAGAGAGAGAGAGATGGCATCAATACAAGTCCATTAGTCAAAGCCACTATTCCCCATAAACAAACTCCTATCAAAAGTATCATAATAAACGTTTTTTTTTTCTTTTGCTTAAAGTGCATCTAACTGTGATGAGGGCAAAAAGTAACCAAATAGTTGCCACCAGTGCAAGTTGCAATGCTAGTGGGATCATCATAAGCATAAGAGTAAGCCTTAGGACAAGCGGTCTTGAAGATCTTGGAATATGCGGTTGGCTTGCAGGACTGCGGATTACCAAACCTGCCTGTGCAGCAATACCTTGGAGAATTGAATGCAGAGCAAGCACTTTTGCAGGCCACCACTCTGTGGTCATCGTGAGATCTAACTTGTAAGCCCACAGGACACATCATGTTAAGGTCACTCACACACCCAGCATAGCTACATTTCCCGGAGCCTTTAGACGGGGTAATGGACATAGCCAGATTGTAGCCATCAACAAGGCTCACATCATAGAAATCTTGGTCATTTCCAAGTGTAATCTCAGCAAGAGTGGCTGGTGGGGCACCTCCAATGCCATTGCAGTAGAGGGCACCACCACAATCCCCTGTAGCGCACTTGCCTCTGCCAGATGCGTCAAAAGCACAGCCATGGCGGCCCCAGAAACGGCCAGACCACAGGGCTGGAAGGCGTAGAGAGTAGCCCTTGTTGGGTGGGAGCTTGAAGCCTCCGCGAGCCAACAAGGGCTTGCCAGCACTGGGCTGAATGCCAGGCCAAACTGGATGAGGGCATTTGTTGTAGAATGTTATTGTAGTTGCAGAGACGAAAACTGTAGCAAATGCAAGAAGAAAAACCATGGAGTTGAGTCACATTGTTTAGAATCTAAGAACACAAAACATAACCCGAAGATTTCATTAGTGAGTCAGTTACCTGAATTGTAGGAAGTCAAGAGGGTGTAGAGAGTGAGAACCACAAGAGATCTCAGATAAACCATCATGACTGATAGTGTTATAGTGAGTTAGAGAGAGTATGTCTTTCTTCTGCTCAAGCTCCCTCAAAAAGTTGATGGATATGAGTGCTTATATAGAGAAATAGACAGACAATGCAGATCAGAGGGGAAATGGAGTAAAATTAGGAGGAGAGAGACCTGGCGCACTAAAAAAGTGGATTCGGATTGGTTTGGAGAATGAATCATTCCTTATAAGATGATAAAAAACTCTCTCCAAAGATAAAATTCAAAAGTAAAAATTCAAAAAAGACAATATTTATTTTAGAGCTGAGTTAGAGAGAAGGATAAATGATGACAAAGTTGCCCAGTTCCCAAAGATGTCAGAAGCACAGGAGGGGCTTTGGCTGTGTTCATTTTACAAAAAGGAAACTCCTTCACATGTCAAGGGAATCTGTTTTGAATAAAAGTATGAATGTGGCCTACTGGTATATGGCCTCTCTCCTCCATTCTTCACAAAACTGTAAACCACTTCACTTTCTTCAATGAACCTACTAATGACTGCTACCCATTTTAGATTCTTCCTCGAGAACCAAAACTTGCCTGTCATTAATTTTTTTTTTTTTTTTACATTCTTTATTTTCCTGATTATAAATTTGATTTTGTGGATAAAATTTATCAATAACTTTTGCTATTAGTTTATGTACTTAGCCTTCATTAGATCCTATAGAAATGTATTTGAATTTTTGTTGTGTGTTAATTTGGATGAGAGGAATGTTGATTCAATCAATTAAAGATATATTTCAAAAAAAATTCGAGACACGATATTTGAAGAGGTTTGGATTAGATATTAATTACATTTCAAATATTAGTGCGAGTTCTTATTTCACAAATTTATTTGGTGAAAGTTTTAAGGCTACCATTAGTAGATATTATTTGTTTTGACCGTTACGTATAATCGTTAATTTTACGATTTTAAAATACGTCTACTAGAAGGAAGTTTCTACACTCTTATAAGAAATACTTCATTCTCTACTTTAACCGGCCGGATCTCATATGAGATTATTGCCTTTTATTAAAAAAACACTATTATTTCATAACAGTAAAATCCAAAAACAACGTTTCTTTTCAAAATTGGTAACCCAATGATTTAAACTAATGATACATTTAGTGCGAGAATTAACTTTATAATTAATTGATTGATGATATTAACAACAGCAGTAAGGTCGGCACGTGTGGATTTGGTAGATAGTTGGTGAAGAAAGTACCATGCACACGTTTGGCGCAACTGAGCACAAACTTCGATCTTTTCGCATCAACGGCTCACATTCCTTCATTCTATTGATTACCACACGTTAACAAAGTTACATCGAATTTCCCTTTATACCCTTCTCTTTTCTCTTTTTCTTTTTCACTTTTTTACTTTTACCCTAAAGATAAATTCTCTTTGCTGGGGCCGACACCAAAGCTAACGTCGTCAAATGGCGACTCTATTTTCATTATTGTCGTTTATTAAACTGTTTGGTCCGGACGACAGATCTAATACTTTAAAAAAAAAATAATAATAATAATACAAAATCAATAATCAATTTGAAAAGGAAAAAGAAAAAAACATTCTTAAATTTAGGGGAAGAAACAGAGGAATATTTAAATCATTTTATGTTTTTTTAAGTATGGAAGCCCACAAGCAGCATCCTTTTTAGTTCGATCTCTTATATGTTTATTAAATATAAAGTTAGATTTGAATTATATATTTTACGGTCAAAAACCATAATAAAACAAAATCATTCACATGCTCCTATTTTTATAATATTCAAAACTTGATGTATATTTAATCTTTAAATTTAAACTAATTAGATTGGTTTCTTCCAAAAATAAGTTAGCTATTGTGAGATCTCTATAGAGGTGTAAAAACCTCTCCTTATTTAAAAACTTCAAAGAAAAACTTGAAAAGGAAAAATCAAAGAAACAATATCTAGTAATGATGAGTTTGGGCTGTTACAAGTGACATCAGACATGAGTGGGAGAGGGAAACGAAACATCATATAATAATATCTGCCAGCGGTGGGCTTGGGCTGTTACAATTATTATTTCTTTCATCCTTTTTTATTTACCGTCGTTTAATTTTTGACGTAACAAAAATGAATCCATTCATTAACATACTACGTTTTAATCTCTCACGCAAAATTATATATATATTCTTTTTGAAATTTTCCAATTTGAAAACGTTTAGCTACAACATTCGGTATATGTAATATATAGTATGTTAGATATTTTTAATGATTATATAATATATAATCCTTTTGATTCAGTCAGTTTTCGTTTTTGGGCTTCGTTAGAGCTTTTCAGCAAAGCAATGGATTTGGGCTTAGATTTGGACCATGATCTCTCTACTGGCCCAACAAGACTTTTCCTCTCAGGCCCCATCAGGCCCAACAAGAATTTATTTATTTAAATCTATTTCAGCCCCATCAGGCCCAGGCCCAACAAGAATTTATTTATTTAAATCTATTTCTCACAGGCCCATCAGGCCCAACAAGAATTTATTTATTTATCTATTTCTCACAGGCCCATCAGGCCCAACAAGAATTTATTTATTTAAATCTATTTCTCACAGGCCCATCAGGCCCAACAAGATTTTATTTATTAAATCTATTTCCTCCCAGGCTCCATCAGGCCCAACAAGAATTTATTTATTTAAATCTATTTCGGCCCATCAGGCCCAGGCCCAACAATAATTTATTTATTTAAATCTATTTCGGCCATCAGGCCCAACAAAATTTATTTATTTAAATCTATTTCGGCCCATCAGCCCAACAAGAATTTATTTATTTAAATCTATTTCCTCTCAGGCCCCAGCCCATTAATTAATTTCCAATTTTTAATTTCAAATTTAATTGTTTGTTTGTTTTTTTTTTTTTCTTTTTTAAACTATTTTCTTCTCTAATCGTTAAAAAAAAACATAATATTAGCAAGCATGAAGATTGCTACTCCCACAATCTAAATATTTTCCGCTTTCATCCGTCTCACGATTTTAAAATGCATATATTAGGGAGAGATTTTTACACCCTTATAAAAAAAAATGCTACGTTCTCCTCTAAACCAATGTGGGATCGAGAGCCCAGCGTCCTCACGGGCATATTGCCCGATATTGAGCTCTAATTTCATTTGTAACCGTCCAAACCCTCCGCTAACAGATATTGTCCGTTTAAACTCATTGTGCATCGCCGTCAGCCTAACGATTTTAAGAAACATCTACTAAAAAGAGGTTTTTAGTTTTTATATTCTTATAAGAAGTGCTTCCTTCCTGAAATCTTACGGATGATGAGGGGATGATGACGAAAAAGAAAGAAAGGGATGATATTGGATGGCTCAAAACTCACTCAATTAAGGAGAAACTTTGTTATAATATGTGGAACCAAAGGAAGGTATAGGTTGAAGTCTTGTCACTTTCTCCTGTTTTTGTCTTACAAATCTATAAACAATATGGCCCCAAACCACTGCCACACTCTCTTCTTCTTCTCTTTCTTTCTGCCACCTCTCTTTAATTCTCTTCTCCTTAATTAATTAATTTCATCTCATTCCCTTAATTCTTTCTCAACCTTACTTTCTTTTATTGTTCAACTCAATACCGTTTTAACTACGCGAGGATCTAATATAATAATATACTTCGTGATTCAAAAGTCACTTATTTTCCATCAATTTGAGCATAGTTCAGAGTAAAAACAGATTAAAACCCTTTCCGAAAGAATCAACAAATTACAAATCAATTCCACAAGTAGAAATTTTATTTTCCTCACGGAGAAAAGATGATATTACATTTTTAGGAAACCAAATTATTGAGCCGTAGAAAGAAGAGAGAATGTGCATTATTCTTATAGTTTTTACAATCACATGATGACTATATGATATATATAGTCATTTGCGGAAATCTGTGTCTTTTTGTAAACAGGTGCTCGGGTCTAGTCATTACAACCCCTTTATGAGAAGGCATCCCTTCTCCCGAAGTTATGGAGCTATTTTGCCAAGTTACTTAGAGAGAATTGTCTCAGAAAATCTCTCTCATGGTTAAAAATTTTGTCTTTGAAATTAAAACCTTAAATATGAAAAGGGTTTGACGGAAATATATCATAGCCCATCAACTTAAACTTTTGTATAGAATAATGATTTAACACGATATCTGTATTAACAATCATGTTCTCTCTAACTAAATTAATCTTCACTGGTTTGAGTTTCTACAAAATTTTAAATTTACGAACGAATAGAAGCATTTTACTATAACAGTTGATTCGAACGCAACAAGGGCGATGTGCACGATTTCGGCCATGAAATGAAAAACCCATATGGCAAAGGAAAGTGTTGACCAATATCCATGAATAAAACATCTCAAAACACAAACCCCATCAACTTTTACGTTCATAAATACAAAAGTTGGGAGCTCAAACAAAATCTATATTCACTACAAGCTTGACTTAAACCCTCTAGCCTTGATGAGTATGAGAGTAATAAGCAACCAAATTAAGGTCAGTTCTTCAATGGAAGGAATTCAAAGAACTGAAGTGGAGTCATATTAGCTGAACTTCCCACCGTTTCAAACCCATTTTTCCCTTCACTAATCTCACCATTCCGTGACTCACTGCACAAAGGAAAAAGTTGAAGGGTTTCAGCTTCTTCTGATTCCTCCAATTCCTCCACCCCATTTGGTGCAAAGCCTCCAATATGAGATTTTGAGTGCATTATTGTTGTAACTGTGGAGGCGGCGGCGGTGGTGGTGGGGATTGGGATGGGGGCTGTGTTCATCATGAGCTGGGCTCCTCCGCCGTCGAGAGCGGTGGTGGGGGGAGAATGCATGAAGTGCAAGGAGGAGGAGGGTGCGTTGGTGTTGTTGTTGTTGTTGTTTCGAAGGAAGTCTTGGAATTTGACCCATCCATGTTGTGTGGTGCAAGGGGTTGGCGGTGGTTGAATGGGAGCAGACTCCTGTGTGGAAAAGAAAGGCTTAAATCCAAAGCATTGTATGGAAAGGCGCGGAGCCCAAAATGATGTCCAAAGTTTGGTAAGAGGCAGGTTATAGAGCCGACAGAAAGGAAGGAATGCAGCTTTTTAGAGGCTTTTCATTTCCCAACAAACAAACCGCTTTCTTCTTCTTCTCTTCTTCTTCAAAATGCATCATCATCTCATCTCATGCATGGGGATGTTTTCATAATCATTACCATAAATTATTCTACACTAATTATTCTCTCTCCACACTTGAACTGAACTGAACTGCTTCATCCCCTCTCTGACCGATGTGGGATCTCACAATCCACCCCTTTGTGGGCCCAGTGTCTTCACTGTCACACTGCTCGATGATTGACTCTGATAACATTTGTAATAGTCCAATTCCATCGCTAGCAGATATTGTCTTATTTGGCCTGTAACGTATTGTGGTCAGCCTCACGATTTTAAAACGCGTCTACTAGGAGAGGTTTCCACTCTTATAAGGAATGCTTCATTCCCCTCTCTAAACGACGTGGGATCTCATAATCCACCCCCTTGTGGGCCCAGTGTCCTCTTTGGCACACCGCCCAATGATTAGCTTTGATACCACTTGTAATAGCTCAATCCCATCGCTAGTAGATATTGTTCGCTTTGGCCCGTAACGTATCGTGGTCAGTCTCATGGTTTTAAAACGTGTTTGCTAGGAGAGGTTTCCACACCCTTATAAGGAATGCTTCATTCCCCTCTCTAATCGATGTGAGATCTCACAATCCACCCCTTAGGAGCCCAGTGTCCTCACTTGCACACTACCCGATGATTGGCTCTGATACCATTTGTAATAGTCCAATCCCTTCGCAAGTTTCATTCCCCTCTCTAACCGATGTGGGATCTCACAATCCACCCCCTTGTGGCCCTAGTGTCCTCGTTGGCACACCACCTGATGATTGGCTCTAATACCATTTGTAAGTTCAATCCCATCACTAGCAAATATTGTCCGCTTTAGCCCGTAACGTATCGTGGTTAGTCTCATGGTTTTAAAACGTGTCTGCTAGGAGAGGTTTCCACACTCATATAAGGAATGCTTCATTCCCTTCTCTAACCGATGTGAGATCTCACAATCCACCCCTTTGTGGGCCCAGTGTCCTCGCTGGCACACCGCCCGATGATTGACTCTAATACCATTTGTAATAGTCAAATTCCATTATATTATCGGTTTTGGCTCAAAATATATCGTGGTTAGCCTCACGGTTTTAAAACTTGTGTGCTAGAGAGAGGTTTTCATACCCTTATAAGCAATGTGGTATCACATGATCCACCTCCTTTGGGGGGCCAGCGTCCTCGCTGACACATGACCCGGTGACTCGCTCTAATACCATTTGTATCAGCTCAAGTTCATCGTTAGCAGATATTGTCATTAATTTTACAGTTTTAAAATGTGTTTACTAGAAAGAGGTTTTCACACACTTATAAAAAATGTTCCGTTCCTCTTTAGAACAGGTTAGTATAGTATAGGGAAAAGGAAGAAGAAATTAAGAAAGAAGGTGAGAGAGAGAGAGAGAGAGAAAAAAAAAATAGAGACCTCCGGAAGTGTAGTGCAGTTGGAAGAGGGTGCCCAGTTTTTGGTCTGTTCTTCATACACTGTCCTACCCGACCCTGTTCACAAAAGGTAAAACAAAAAAGACTACGACTTTACGTTTCAACAAACAAATAGAATGTTTAGAACAACCCAACAAAAAAATTTGAAAAAGGGAATCATCGTCCTACCCAAAATACTCCGTCTAATTGTGTTCATAGATGTCCATTTAACTCGTAAAAATGTTACATAAATTCCGATTTAATCTCCAAGTATGCTATTCATATTGAAATTTGAGATTCTAAAAATTCGTTTCGAACTTTATATTATATTTTTCTTATAAATTGTAATTGAATCGATGAATTGTCGCTCCAATTTCCATAAAAATAAATAGAAAAAAATTGTAAAAATAGGGATTAAATTGGGTAAATTTATGTTTTTGACTTTTGTTGATTACAAAGAGATGGGTAGTAAGGGGATGGACCTGAATCTTTCCTTTCAAGGATTCCGGCTTCGCGAGCGGAGTGGTCGGCGGTGTTGGCGGATTCCATCTGACGACGTCGTTTCTGGCGTTCTCTAGCTTTATGATTCTGAAACCAATAGAACACATTCTTACCTTCAATCTTACCATACCGACGAAGCTGAGAAGTGATATGTTGAATTTGATCGGCGGAGGGAGTTCGAGTCCCCCGCCGATACAATTCTTCCAGCACTCTCAACTGCTCCGGCGTAGGGTTCCACCGCGAGCTAACCACGACGGGCGGTGGCGCGTTGTTCAACTCTCTCTTGGTCTGATCAGTCACGGTGGCTGCAACCACACATGAAACACATGAACAATAGAAGAAACAAAAAGTAGAGATAAAAAGAGAGAGAATTAGAAGATACCCATGTGGTGAAATTGGGAGAAGAAATCGTTGGTGTGGATAAGGTTGAAAGGAGGATTAACGGGGGCGGTGGAGGAAAGAGAAGAGAGAGGGCGAGGAAGGAGAGGCCTAAGGCGGCGAGGAGTGAAGGAATCGGTGGGGAAGTTCAAATCTCCGGCGTCATTGTAACCCATCATCCACATATTGGTTGAAGGAAGGAGAGGTCGGTGTTAAAAAGCGTTGATGGGTTTGGAAGAGGAGGTGAAAGGGAGTGGAAAAATGGAGGGTTTAGGGGAAAGTGGGATAGGCGCCATTGAAGAAGAAGGAAGAGGAAAGGAAAGGAAAGGAAAGGAAAGGAAAGGAAAGGCGTGGAATTCTGGGGTGAGGGTTGTTGGTTTTAGTGTGTTTTGGGGAGTGGTGATTGAAAAGCGACGTGACGATGATGAGGGTTATCATAAGCTTCTCATCACACTCAATAATATTTGTGTGTTTTTTGTTTTATGGTTTGCTCTCATTAATTGTCTTCCTAATGTCTCGTGCCTTTCACTCTTATTCTAAATCCAATCTGCCTCTCTTCTCTCTTTTATTTTCCTGTCTTTTTCTACGTTTCCATTCCCTTTTTACCCTCCTCTTCCATCTCCCTATCCTCCTCCATTTCTCTCTCTTCCTTTCTGTGTTTTGTCTAGTCTTTGCTCGTAATCATGTTGTAAGGAATGTTGAGACAATCGAGTCGTGAATTCTAAGAATGAGGTGTTGGAAGTAATTTTGGGCATGAGATGTTACGAATACAACGTGTTGTGTGTGGCCTCATTGACTAGTTTTTTATAGTGGTGGGAGCTTGGTTGGATAAGTTTTGCTCCATTAGAGAAAGATTTGTGGTTTGTAGACAAATTCTTTGTGTGGTTGGGGAGGAAAACGAAGCATTCTTTGAGGGTCTAGTAATCTCTTTCTAGTAAACGCGTTTTAAAAATCTAGGGAGGAAGCTCGAAAGGGAAAGCCCAAAGAGGACTATATTTGGTAGCGGTGGGCTTGGTATATTACAAATGGTATTAGAGTCAGACACCGGGCAATGTGTCAGCAAGGAGGTTGAGCCCTGAAGGGGATGGACATGAGGCGGTTTGCCAATCTCTAGTAAGAAGGCTAAACCCTGAAGGGGGGTGGACACGAGACGTTATACTAGTAAGGACGTTGGGTCTCGAAAGGGGTGAATTTGGGGGTCCTGCATCGATTGGAGAAGGGAATGAGTGCTAGTGAGGATGTAGGCTCTAAAGGGAGATGAATTGTAAGATCCTACATTGGTTGGAGAGGAGAACGAAACATTCTTTAAGGGTGTGGAAACCTCTCTCTAGTAAACGTATTTTAAAAATCTTGAGAGGAAACTCGAAAAGGAAAGCCCAAAGAGGACTATATCTGCTGGCGGTGGGCTTGGTCTATTACAAATGGTATTAAAGTCAAACACCAGACAATGTATCAGCAAGAAGGTTGAGCCCTGAAGGGAGTGGACATGAGGCGGTGTGTCAATCTCCAGTAAGGAGGCTAAGTCCTGAAGGGGGTGGACACGAGACGATATGTCAGTAAGGACATTGGGTCTTGAACAGAGTGAATTGAGGGTCCCACATCGATTGGAGAAGGGACGAGTGTTAGTGAGGATGGAGGCTCTAAAAGGAAGTGAATTGTGAGATCTCACCTCAGTTAACAAGAAGACTAATAAATGCGTTTCAAAAAGAATAATATCGACTAATTGTAGACTTAGATAAATGCGTTCTCTATTACAAGACGTTGAATTTAATGGACGTCCAATATCTGAATCCATGTCCTGCTAACCCCATGCACCTTTTTTCTACCTTCTCTCTCTCCAGAATAGTCCATTGGCCATTATGATAGGAATGACTCAATTTTCGAGCCTCTCTCTCTCTCTCTCTAAGACAGACCCATACAGAAACAATTTTGAAATGAAACCCATAATAATTGTTTAATTATTTCTAGGAGAAGAAAATTAAAAAAAAAAAAGAAAAAAAAAAAGATTGTTGGGTAGAGGACCAAGGCTAGTCACTGCTGTTTCTGAAAACCCTACTGTCTGTCTCTGCGTATTTATAATCTGTCGTGTCTATTACATTGTGTAATATATATCAGGAATAATACCAAACCATCACAATCTCCAACCCCCAATCCATTCATATATATATAAAAAAACACCAAAAATATTGGATTTTTGGATCAAACACAAACCCATTTCGTGTTTTTTTTTATAATCAAACACAATTGTGGAGTGTCGTGGTTCCTAGTAGATAGCTCAAAATGGGTCGGAGAATTATTAGAAGACATGGATGGAAGGAAGGAAGTCAACTCGTGAGCAAAACACGACAGGTTTTTAATGTTATTGAGGAAGAAGTATGATGGGTGGTAAAGCAGGTAAGTGGTAAGTAAATGCATGGATATTATCAACTCAAAACAAAAACAAAAGCCACCAGCTGATGAACCAACACATTCCAATTCTCTGGATCATCCAATACGTAATCAACCTCCCTTTTTGTCTCCCAATATTATTATTTTTTTTTTCCATTTTTACTTCAATTCTTATGTTAATTTTGTAAATAATATTTATTGGAAAATGAATTCACCCACCCACCCAACCACCAACAATATTTATTGTCTAATCACTTTTTTATCCTTATTTTTTTCTAAAAAAAAAAAAAAAAAATCATGATCTTATAGCTACAAAACTCCAAAACATGCATTGCTAATCATGCGCGAAACCTCGTTCTTCGTCAAACATTTCCACCCGAACATGTGAATGTGGTAGAACTCGTAATCGTACCCTCATCTACTCGAGCATTTGATGACTCACATCTTATGTTATCAAGTTCTCCGTCAACGTTCAAAATACCTCAACCAAATATTTTTTTGAAAATATCTATTAGGAACCACGACCATCAACAATACTACGATATTATCCACTTTGAACATTCCCTTAATTAGCCGACTCTTCTCCTAACAATCCTCAACACAACCTTTCCGTTCTCGAATGGAAACACACAATTTTTAGTTTAAAAAAATGATAAAATTAATTAGTTAATTAACAGTGAGTTAAATTGGTGATTAAAAGGTGAAAAATAAGGATGTCTTGTCTCAGAAAACATCGCCCCCACTTTATGCAGTTATGTCTCGTTAATGCCATTGCAGTGCATGGTTGTGTGAGAGAGAGACAAAAAAAATTAAACCTTTTGGGTTTCTTTTTTACTCAAATTTTTTTACACATTCAGAATCAGAGATAAAAAGAAAATTCAAATTCGTTCGTGTTTAAATTCGTGTCAATTTTGTCGGCGTGAATTCTAAACAACGTTTAACCCGTTAAGGACCTATTTAGATATAATTCAAATTACGAGGGTTTATTGGATAAAAAATTGAAAGTTTTAAGGTACTAAAATGCAAAAAGGGAGTATTTGAGGGACTAAAGTTGTAAATAATTATTAGGGTTTAGGGTTTTTGGAGTAAAAAAGGGTTTGTGTTAATGAATATTAAAAAACGAAGCGTAGGCAGAGAAGAGGAGCAGAAAGAAAGATGCCATTTTGATGCTAATTTATGCAACACTTCTTCCTACTCCTCTGCTTACCATGATTTACAAAGGACATATATTTCCAGGGACCAACAATGTAATAAGAACCCAATTTTCCATATCTATAATGATTCAGAATTATGCATGCATTGTACCTTTACCAAACCATTTCTTTCCCCCAGGTGTTTGCATATGAATCCCCAAGTAATCAAAAAGGGGTTCTTAAATTGAAGTGCAATTAGGGTAAGAGATTTGATCTTTGGATCTCGATCGAGCGTATTGTCTTAAACTATGGATCGGGTATTGTTCGTATGAGGCTTGCTATGATTTTTACGATGGGTTTGGCTCACACTTGGGAGGGTGGTTTTGTTGAGAATTGTTGTGAGAATAGTCTCATATTAGCTAATTAAGGGGAAGATCACGAGTTTCTATGTAAGGAATGCTATCACTGTTTGTACGAGGTTTTTGTTAGATCATAAAAGTCTCACATCGGCTAATTTAGAGTGATCATCGGTTTATAATAAAAAAACAATACTCTCTCCACATGCCTTTTGGGGAAACCCAAAGCAAAGCGAGAAATACTCAAAATGAATAATATCATACCATTGTAGAGAGTCGTGTTCGTGTAACAGTCTTTTGGGAAAACTAAAAGTAAAGCCTCGAGACTTTATATATATATATATATATATATATATATATATATATATATATATATATATATATATATAATTTGAAATTTAGCAACAAAAAAAAAAAGTTAAATGTTTAATGAGAAAAAAAAAATGAAAATTATGTTTGGATTTTAGCAAAGTTAAAGTTAAGAATTAAGACAAAAGAGGGAACAAAGTTCTAATATATTTATAATATTCTTTTTTTTAAATCACAAATTTGTTTTTTTTTTTTTTTTTTTTTTTAATTTTGTTTTTTGAGTTTAGGGTTGAGGGCATTTTGGTAATTATGTATTAAGTGAATTTTAAAATTTCCTTGAAAGCCCTTAACAGCCGGCGAGAGTGCCTGCAAGACCGACAAATGGCAACCGTGTTTTCCACTTAATAAACCGCCGAACAAGGAGGAGCCGGTTTTTTTATATTACCTCAGATGGGACGGACATGTCTGGACCGTCCGATCATTATTCCCTCCTCTAATCTCCAACCGTCCGTTGATTCCAAGCCGTTATGATAAATAACGAACCCCTCCACTCGTCCCATTACTGCCCGTGGCCGTTGGAAAATAGATCGTGGTGGTTCCGGTTTTGCCCTCGGCTGCGAAGCGACAATGCGTGAGATTCTTCATATTCAAGGAGGGCAATGCGGGAACCAAATCGGGTCGAAGTTCTGGGAAGTGGTTTGCGACGAGCATGGGATCGACCCGACTGGGCGCTACGCCGGACATTCAGAACTCCAGCTGGAGAGAGCGAGTGTGTATTATAATGAAGCGAGCGGGGGAAGGTACGTTCCGAGGGCGGTGCTGATGGACCTCGAACCGGGAACCATGGACTCCGTTAGGACCGGGCCGTACGGCCAGATTTTCCGACCAGACAACTTCGTGTTCGGCCAATCCGGCGCCGGCAACAATTGGGCTAAAGGCCATTACACAGAAGGTGCAGAACTTATTGATTCAGTGCTCGATGTTGTCAGGAAAGAGGCTGAGAATTGTGATTCTCTTCAGGGTAATAACCATTTCTCCATCTCTCTTTAACCTTTAATTCATAGATTTCTATATATATGTATATACCCCGACACGGTGGAGGTTTCGTAGTGCATCATGAGCACCGGGATAAGGGGTGTTCATGCACGGTTAATTTACTACCAACGAAGAATTTCTGGTCTTTAGGATATGTAGATTCGGTTGGATGATGAAAGTCCCATCAATTAATTTAGGGAATGATCGTAGGTTTATAATCAAAGAATACTCTCTACATTCATATGTATGAGACCTTTTGGGGAAGGCCTTTTGGGGAAGCCGGGAAGCCCAAGCAAAGTCACGAGACTTTATGCTCAAAGTGGACAATATCGTGGAGAGTGGTGTTCATCTCACAGATTCATTAATAACCCCGGTTACGACAGAGGAACCAACCTGCCTGCTATGGCGGGGCGGATTTTTTCTTTCACAATTACTAAGCTTCCTCTATCCCACTCCCCTCCCTATCTCTATCTCTCAACCAATTCACGGGAGCATATTGGATGATGCAATTGAGTGTGAATTCGATCCACCAGCCGACCAAATCGATCATATATATTTGTTAAGGATTGTTGGTGTGGAGTCTCACATCGGCTAATTAGGGAACATATCTCCGAGACCTTTTAGGGTTATATTCAAAATGGACAGACAATATCATACTATTGTGGAAGTTCGTAATTTCTAACTTATATTAACGGTTTCAGGGTTTCAAGTGTGTCACTCACTTGGAGGAGGAACAGGATCTGGAATGGGGACTCTTCTAATCTCCAAGATTAGGGAAGAATATCCGGATAGAATGATGATGACTTTCTCAGTGTTTCCATCTCCAAAGGTGTCAGACACTGTTGTGGAGCCATATAATGCTACTCTTTCAGTGCATCAGCTGGTAGAGAATGCTGATGAATGTATGGTACTTGACAATGAAGCACTCTATGATATCTGTTTTAGGACCCTCAAGCTCACCACTCCAAGTTGTAAGTACCTTCAAATTTAGACGATTGAAGCATTTGATTGTACCCTGCAAGTTCTAAAAAATTGGTGTTTGTTCTACTTTCTTCAGTCGGGGACTTGAACCATCTAATTTCAGCAACAATGAGTGGAGTTACCTGCTGCTTGAGATTCCCTGGCCAGCTGAATTCCGACCTCCGAAAACTAGCTGTGAACTTAGTCCCTTTCCCACGGCTTCACTTTTTCATGGTTGGATTTGCACCTTTGACCTCTCGTGGATCGCAGCAGTACATAACGCTGACTGTTTCCGAACTGACACAACAAATGTGGGATGCCAAGAACATGATGTGTGCAGCGGATCCACGCCATGGTAGATATCTTACGGCGTCTGCCATGTTTCGAGGTAAAATGAGTACGAAAGAAGTAGACGAGCAGATGATGAACGTGCAGAACAAAAACTCTTCGTATTTTGTAGAATGGATTCCGAACAATGTGAAATCTAGTGTTTGTGACATTCCACCAAAAGGGTTCCCATTGGCTTCCACTTTTGTTGGAAACTCAACTTCAATACAGGAGATGTTTAGAAGAGTGAGTGAGCAGTTCACGGCCATGTTTAGAAGGAAGGCCTTCTTGCATTGGTATACAGGAGAGGGAATGGATGAGATGGAGTTTTCTGAAGCAGAAAGCAACATGAATGATCTTGTTGCTGAGTATCAACAGTATCAAGATGCCACTGCTGATGAAGACATTGACTATGGAGATGATGATGCTGGGGACGCCGAAAATTGAGCTGTTGAAGACATTGACTATGGAGATGATGATGCTGGGGACGCCGAAAATTGAGCTGTTTCGTGTCACCGTAGACGATCCAGCAATGTTCGAGGTTATGTCAGCGAGTACAAATAGTCATGCA
Organism: Cucurbita pepo subsp. pepo; assembly: GCF_057944985.1. Lineage (NCBI taxonomy): Eukaryota > Viridiplantae > Streptophyta > Magnoliopsida > Cucurbitales > Cucurbitaceae > Cucurbita > Cucurbita pepo. Next base: position 855,070 of record NC_141817.1, read on the forward strand.
GTAACATGGTGTTGGGCTGCAGATTGCAAATCTCAAATCCAAATATGAAAGAATCTGTGTTGTATCGTGTATGTTCCCAAGTTGTTGCTGTACTAAGAAAGCCATATCAATGAAGTAAAAAGTTCCTTTTCTCCATTTTAGACTTCCTATAAATGGAAAGCATAACTCGTACACGAGTATTACTTCACTGCTAACTTAGTCGTGTGGTCGTTCAAGAACATGGTTTTGTGGACGAACAAGAAATTGTTTCTAAACACATCGTTTAGTTATTCGAAAACGAAAAGGAAATTGTTCGGATCAAATGAACAAGGTACAAGGTACTTAGGGGAGATGGATATCCATATCCCAGTAGAAACAACTAGTTACTCACGGTAGCAAATGACTTCAAATCAAAAACAACAAACTACAAATATAGCATAAATTTAACAATCACTTCTTCTTGGCAATGAAGAGTCCCCATCTTTGCTCACCAGTCGAGCTTCGGACGAGTTTGGCTTTCCAACCGTCTACTATATCGTTATAGTCCTCCTGAATTGAATTCAATTCCAAATAAGAGGAAGAACACCAAAATACGAAGTATTGGGAAAAAAATGTGAAAAACTCACCGCAGAAAAGTCCTGAATGAATTCCTCCTTCTCCTTTTCAATAGTACGTAACTCGCGTTCCAAGACTTGTATGAACTGAAGGGCACGAACATGTAGGATTTTAGATTCGAAAGCACGGCATAGTTTTGACTACTATGGATCTACGAATAAACATTAATACCTGATCAGTGCGATCCTCTGCAACGACATCCTCGAAGCCAGCGTCTCTCAGCATCTGTTGGAAGATATAAAATGCAGAATGAGCTTGCATGTTTAAAAATCAAGAGACACTAACCATATGAGAGCTGAATGAGATGTGGTTAAACTTGCCTGACCATATGCCTTCACATCATGTAGATCATATCCTCTCTGCTTGATATACTCAGCAAACTCTTCTGTCGGAGTTCCGTCACTTCTGCAATAATCACTGATAAGAAGCTTACCTCCTGGCTTCAACCACTTGTAAAAGGATTTAAACAGCGCAGGTTTATCCTGCAATAGATCAATAGACGAGTGACATAAATAGCAGGATTTACCATATTGGAACATCATTTTACAGGTTAGAAAATGAATGCTGATAATTGTTTAAAAATGAGATTCCCGAAGAAGGTGGAGATTTTTCTTACTTGAATGTGTAATATTGTGTCCCGACTGTATATCACATCAAAAGTATTATCTGGGTAGGTTTTTGTGGTACAATCAGCAACCTCAAATTCAACTGAGCATTTGCGTCCAATGGCTCGCTCGAGGGCAAAAGAAATCATATTGATGGAGAGATCGATGCCAACAACCTTGACATCAAAGTTCTCTGCCATATAAAAGTCACCTCCCCCAATGCCACAACCAACATCTAAAACTTTTTGACCAGCCTTCAATTCTAGCTTTGAAACAAATTCTTTGGTGGTCTCTACATAAACGGAAAGGTGAACTTAATCAATAACAAAAAGTTCGTGGGAGTACGAATAGTCAGATGCTGTCATAAACAATGATTAACCTATGTACATTTACAAGCCTAACTTCTTATTATAATAAGCTAATATAGATTTTCTTTTTTTTTCATACAAAACAAACTAATTTCACTTACCAACTATGATATATTTCCACACGGAACATTATACAAATAGAGGTTGACAGATCATAATCCTATAAACCTTGAAATAACCAAGATTCTTTAGTGGTCAAATATTGCCCAAAACATACTCAAATTGCAATGTACTAACCTAATTATATTAAAACATCTAAATACATTGGCATTGAATATTTAGAGAGACAACGACAGCAGGGCACAAGAAAAGGCTTACCAATTCCTCCCGTACTGACAAAACCTTGACCAAATACACGCTCGTAGCGCAGAATCCCATTACATTTATATTGAACATTATCTAAGAATCTCTGGAATTGTGTGTCTTCCTGTGAAATGACTTTCTGCCAAATCCAGCAGATCTACGTAATAACAAAATGTGCATTTTGTTAGTTATAAACATTAAGAAGCATAAAGAGGAACAATGGAACCAACTTCCACCAGCAAGTACCTGGTTTTGGTTCTTCTTAGCACGAACATAAGCCCCTATACATTTGCTGCTTACAAGGGATAGTTCATAGGAGTTTCCACACTCATCTCGCATTTGGCATTCCTTAAAAATCTGTGAATGATGCAAAAAAAGGATCAAGCTGGGAACGCCATCTTCTATATTCTAACCACTCATATGCCTAGTATAAATGGAAAAACTTCACTCGCAAGACCAAATATGGAATTAACCTGGCACACATCATCAGACATACTTGTCTTGTACAATTATGAGAAGCAAAAGGAATGGCAAGGATGTAAAGTCGTGCAATTCAAATGACAACTAAATAATCATATGTGTATAGTAAAATTAAAATCCATTTTGAATCAGAAAAGGTTCGTGAAGTCTTTTGTGCCTAAAGACCACGTTCAAGATTGAGCCTGGAAAAATATTTTCTTTATAAGCTATATAATCAGGACTAGTGCATAAATGAATTGCCCTTTATATATCACTTTTCAATTGTAATTTCAGCACAGCACCATCAGATGACAATCTATTGATTTTAGGTTAATCACAAGTTTAGTCCTTGAACTTTCAAGGTTGTGAGGTCTTTTTTTTTTTTTTTTTTTTAAATGTCCAATAGATGTCTGAACTTCCAATTTTGTGTCTAATTAACTATGTCAGTTCATAACTCTAAAATTTAGGGACCAATTAGACAACTAATATTTAACGGCTATTTTATTATAATTTGTTTATGATAACGATATGTTGAAGTTGAAAAGCAAGGAATTAGTAGTCATTGTCAGATAGTTAATGCCACAAAAACTCATGGTTTCAAAGGAGTAAAAACTAATGAAACTAATAAAAAAGCTGACGAAGATGACCTTTGTATAAAATCTGGGTTCCCTATAATGTGTTGGGTTGCATTTGCGCTTAGAGTCTCCAGACTGATGAAAACATGACTCTCTGAAGAATACATATCCACCAACTTTCAGCCATTTAATCATCCTTGTAGCCAAATTCTCCACCTATAATTATAACATCATTTTTTTAAAAATAAGAAAAATAAATAATAAGCAAGCTTAATCTCACAAAGATTACAAAAATAATTAAACTCAAGGATTTAATGAACAATATCTCCGATCGAAGAAATATGTAGGCTGAAGGGGAAACAATTGAATGAAATTTCACCTAATAACAAAAGAATACAGTAGATAAATAGAATAGATCTGTTATTCTATAAAACGTGTGTCATGTGCAGTAGAACAGCTACAAGAAAAAAGAAAGCCTGAAATTCTTGGTGCCATCTGGATACCAAAAAAGAAATCTGAAATACTTTCTGCTAGCCAAATTATGTGTTATTGAACAAACCAAATTGATTATGTTCGGTAGCACAGAAAAAAAGTATATATTGTTCAGATCATTAGTTGGTCGAACTAAGAATTAGCCACAGCTACCTCGGTCTAGACAATGAGCTAATACCATTTTTCTTCGAAGGGAGAGATTGGATTTGGACTTTTATGTCCTCAATTAGAAAACAACTTCAAATAATGCAATTTTGAACAAACAACCAACCAGAAACCATACATATACACAAGTCATTGATAATTGGAAAGTTAAAAACTCAAATCACATATAGTACGCATCCAGTGGCTACCATAGTACCAAAAGCTAGGTTAATACCTCTTTATCAGATAAGTACATGAGCAGCCAATTTGAGAATATCAAATCAATAGATTCATCAGAAATGCTAAGCTCTGGAGATGTCACATCGGCACATATGAACTTGACGTTCTTGTGGTGTTTGTTGATGCTTTCATTCTATAGTTTGAACATTAAGATGATAAGATATAAAAGAATTCCATGCAAGTATAAAACAACAATCACGTTTTGACATGATATGAAATGGATTTTTAACATTACTTTTTTTATAGCATTCTCTATGAAGTCTAGAGCAATAACATGGCCAGCCTTCAGGGCTAATTCGCCAGTAAAACGGCCTATTCCAGCTCCGAGTTCCAATACGGCTTTGCCATCATAATGAGGAAGCAAGGACAGTACCTGAAGATGAACAGGTTAAGAACTCTGCATATCTTGAACACTGATGTACCATACATCTAGCATTTCCATAACTAAAAATAAAAATGGAGAAACGTAAACTACGAATTAACTCCGTCGCTTAGTCCAACTCATATATAATCCTGAGATCTGGTGAAGAAACCGAATCCAAAAGCTTCATAACTGGAATTAGTCTCAATTATGCTACGGGAAATAGGGAAGGAGATTTTTCAAAACCTATGGTACTAAACATTGGAAGAAGATGTAAAATTCTATTCTACAATGTAACATTCGGAACCAAGCAAAGAGCGAGAAGACAGATCTAAAACCGGACAAAACAACAGCATCTACCATCGAACCAAACAATCAATTCAAACAGAAGAAATGAAGGTAATGTTAATGAAGGAGATGAATCGAGAAGCATTACTTCAGGTCGCTCTTCTTTGTCAAGATCAGAGGCTTGGGAGTCAAGCATCATCGCCTCCACTGTCAAATCCGCAGTATGCTCCATCCAGTAGTTCTTCTGCACCTCGCGCTCTTGTACTTTGAAACACAAAAGCAACCGATCTAGTCAGAAAAATCAAAACACAAACACAAACACCGTGTGAATAAGAACACAAAGAAAACCAGAGTTTTACCGCCATTGTTAGTAGGAGCCATTGCCGCCAATGAGAACCGAGATCGAAAGCGTACAAATGAGGAGGACGAGAAATTTAACCAAGTTCCAAGGCCTATGAACCCTCAACAGCGAGGCGGGATCTGGAAAAGCTCCTGGATCTTCGGTTGTTTAGTCTTCCTCTCTGCTGCATGCAGCAAGATGTTGAAGGAACTGTAAACGCTTCTCCCTCTGTGTTGACGTCGAAAATTTGTTGCCAGCGAGTTCCCCAACTATGGAGGGCCTCTTTATATACAAGTCCCCGAGTTTGAAACGCAATTTTCGCCGCCTCACTCAACCATTTCCTACTTATCATTCTTACTTGCATTCATTTTATTTTATTTTATTTTTAAATCTCTATAATTTTTGCCTTATAATTTAATAATATTTTTTAATAGAAATATATATTGAGCTTTAATAAAATCGTAATTACAATTTACAAGAATTTTGTTATATCATAATAATAAATATTCATTTTGGTATATTTATTTAAAAAATGCAGATTAAATTAAAAATACCACAAACTATATAATAAGACAAAAATGATTGAAACCCCTATAGTTTTTTATTTGAATTGTCACGTGTTGATAATTTATATAGTTAAGATTGGATCTAGCAACACTTTTGTTTATTCTTTGATTTCAGTTCCAAATTTATAATAATGTCTATTTTGTTAATATATAATTTTATTAAACTTTTAAATAATGGGAAGCATCTATTATTATTATTATTTATTTTCTTTATTTGTCAACGTCATAACTCAGAAACTGGTTGTCGCGTTGTGGATGAAGAGATTCGGGAATCAATGTGTGGTCATCAACTTTTTACTTTTTTTTTTTTATGGAAAAAAATAAAATCAGCTTTTAAATCGAAAATAAGTCTCTTAATTTCTCAAATTTTAAAATATATGTTATTTAGTCGTTGAATTTTAAGAAAATGATTTAAAAGGATAACTCAATGGTTTATTTATTTTTAAGCTGACGTGGCATTTAAAACTATTTTATAATGAATGATATTTAATTTTGGCAATAAGAAAAACATTTTTAGAAATTAAGTTTAAATGCTAAATAAAGGTAATTTTAAAAATTGAAAGCTTTAAACTGTTAGGTGGGAGGTGGACCCCATGGAATCGTGGGAAAGATTTGGACGAGAAGTGTGGAGGGGAAAGTGGGAGAGTGGCACGTGTGAGTGGCACGTGGAGGATGTATCACACGTGGGACCAGAAAATAAAAAATCAAAAGCCATCAATCTCGAGAATCAAAACAGCAGCAACACTGACAATGCACTGACAGCCACGTCATCTTTTTTGGCGCTATTATCTATTCTGTCTCGAGTCACATGCCTCTTGCCTTGCCCCATCACCATCAACCACCAAGAAAGTAATATTTAAATAATTTTATATCAATTTTAATTTTAAATGGACCGGGCTCGAGGATGGAAGGCCCAATTTCTTAATTTGCAAAGGCCCAATTTCTTAATTTGTAAAAGGCCCATCTCGTGGAGGCCCAAATATAGATTGGCGGTAATTGCTGATGCTCCTCCGAAATCCAACGGGCATTTCCTGGCACTGACTCGGAGCTGGTTAGCACGTGTGGCCCATTTTAGTGGTAAATATTAAAGTTTCCATTTAATTATTTTAATATATTGTTAAGAAAATATTAAATGGACCAACAACAGTAAATTTTAATTTTCTTTTTTTTTTTTATATTTTTTTAGTGGAAATATTTTTAAAATTAAAATAGAGTAAAATTCGTGGGAAAGTCAGCATCCTTAGCACGTGCAACCAAGGAAATCGGGTGCATATTAAAGAAAAAAGTAATTGGAATAATAATATTGTGCGATTTTAAAAAACAAATTGGCAACGTGATTCTTATTATTATTAAATTTCAATTTATATTTAGAGTTAGTGATTTTTCGTTTGGGGTTTTATTTTATTTTAAAAAAAATAAAAATCGGCAGCAGAAAAGGAAGAAAAAATGAGTAATTTAGAAAAAGAAAAAAGAAAAAAAAAGAAAAAAAAAAAAAAGGGAAAAGCGTCCATCACTTATGGGCAAAGTTTAGATTGTCTGCCACTAAATTTTGTCGGGTCGGCCCTCCCCACGACAATCTTTTGTGGGCTGTCATGTCCCTATTATATTTCTCTTTATTTTATATATACATATAAATAAATAAATAAGCCCTACCAATTTCTTTTTATCTTAAATATATAAAGGTAAAGTTTCGAGTCATTTTTACGCATTTTGACTAATTTTACTGCACAATTATTTAATTCTAATTTTATAGTTATATTTATTAATAAGTTTATGTTCACTTTTTAACCAAAATTCACATGAAAATATAATCCATAAATTTTTAAATATATAATATTACCAATGAAACGGGAATTATCACTTTTATATGATTTTGACTAAATATGATGATTCATTTTTTTAATATAAAAATATATATTATTTAAAATAAAATGTGTTATTATTATTATTGCGATAAATGGGTTTAAATCATAATTAAGCATGCAAATAGAGTATTAAGTTAATGGATATGGGTATGAGCATTCTTTGATACCCATCAGGGAAGCATTAGTGACGTGTCCTTAACTTCGATATTTATTATATTTTATAATTATTAAACCTTTTTAATAGTAATTATTGAATTTACATTTTAATCATTTTATTTGATTTGAGCTTCTCTAACAAGCCTCTTTCATTCCCATGCATATTCATGCATGTCCACGTCATATTTATAAATTCCAATAATTCCTAATTTCTAAACATTTGTTTAATTATTTTTTACGTTATTTAATAGTATAAATTATCGTCACAGGTCATTTTAGCATGTTTTATTGTCAATCACGTGTTTCATAGGAAAATTTATACAACTCATCTACATGTAAAATTGCTCTAAGCTAAACATACCCAACAGTGATATTCTTGTGACTGAGCCACCGAGAAGGAAGACACCTTCCTTTCCAACAGCTCAACTATAAAAACTTAAAAAATAAATCTATTTAGCTTAGAGCAATTCTATGTCAGACGATATACTCTAAATTTTTTTTAGTAAACCTGTGAGTGAAGACAAAACATATTGATAGGACTTGTGTTGGTTTGTGAGGATAGTAGTATTCACTCTTAGAAACGACGAGCAAGTAACATGGTCGAATCTAGATTTTCAATCTCGATTCAAATTTTGGGCATAAGGCATTACACTTTTTTATTATTGTTACTGTAGAATAAAACATTGATATTTGATAATTCGAACTATATTCCGATGTAACAATCCAAACCCACCACTAGCAGATCTTGTCCGTTTTGACTCGTTATATATCGTTATCAACCTTACAATTTTAAAACGCACATACTGTGGAGAGATTTTTACACTCTTATAAGAAATGTTTCGTTCACCTCTACAACTGATCGGTATTAATCTTTTTGAAAGCTTAAAAGTTTACCAAAAGAGAGAATTTTGGAGATTTAAAGTAAATAGAGAGAAAAAAACAAAAAAGAGAAAGAAAAAGAAAAGAAAAAGGTGTCAGTAAAAGGTGTATTATGTAATTAAAAGGAATTTAGAAGATGTAGAAAGGAGTGTGAAAAAAAATAATAAATAATAAATAGAAAAAATAAATTTGGATTGTGGCTTTTGTCCCCCAAATTCAAAGGAGGGGCCTTCTTCTTAGTCTAAATATCAATTTAATTATTATTATTATTATTATTATGTTAGCACCCCGTAATTTATATGCGAAATATATTAATTTCTAAATCCAATTAATATAAAATTTACTCACGGTAAACTTCAAATATTAACCATAGTTAAAAATTGAACTCGTAAATTAACTTAATCACAGTTAAAAGTGAAGTTCGATCTCGAGGATGGATGGAATTTTCAAATATATTTGTTAGACGAACACGACTCTTCACAATGGTATGATATTGTCCACTTCTTTGAGTTTCTCCAACAGGTCTCAGACCAATGGAGTTAGTATTCCTTATAAATCCATGATCATTCTCTAAATTAACCGATGTGGGACTTTCATCATCCAACACCTTCCCTCGAACAAAATGCGCCTCCCCTTAATCGAGGCTCGGCTCCTTTGGAGTCTTAGTCATTTTTTACTGCCTTCGAGGAGGCTTGACTCCTTTTCTTTTGGAGTTATTTGTTCGATGTTTGAGGATTTACTAATCTATTGGCACGACTAAGTTTAGGGCATGGTTCTGATACCATGTTAGACGAACACGACTCCCCACAATGGTATGATATTGTCCACTTTGAGCATAAGGTCTCATGGCTTTGCTTTGGGTTTCCCCAAAAGGGCTCGTACCAATGGAGTTAGTATTCCTCACTTCTAAACCCATGATAATTCCCTAAATTAGGGGACGTGAGACTTTTATCATCCAACAATATTTAAATAAAGAAGTGATTAAAATATTTATTATTTATATTCTAGTGATATTTTGTTGTATTTAATTGATTTTTTTGTACTATAAATGAGAGGAATGGGAAAAATCTGTAAATAAATAACAATTAAAAAAAGTGGGAGAAAATCCAAAACACTTTTTTTTTCCTTATATAATTAACTACCAAACATAATGATTTTACAGCCTTTTTTTTTTTCTTTTTTTTTTTTCTTTTTTTTCATCCTCCTTTTCCTTCTAGTTGCAAAGAAGATTCATTCATCCCAATTCCCTCAATCTCTCCTCTTTTCTCCTCCTCCTTTTGACTTCTCTCCCCTCTTTATCCTTCTCTCCCAAAGCTTTGAAGCTTTTTGAAATGGCCTCTCATGGCGGCCGCAGCCATGCCTGACCAAACCCTTCTCTCCACACCTTCAAATCCCCAGCAATATGTAGTAAACAAGCGTGATCGGTAAAGCAATCAACATCCCAAAGATAACCCTGCAAACCCACGAACCATAACAGCTCAAGCTCACCACTAACAATCTTGAGAATTATTATCACTAACAGTAGATTTGAAACGTTTATGAAAGATAAATGAGAGTATACATACCCGGTGCTAAGAATGTCGGGGTGTACGTTGTACTCTTTGGCAAACACGAAGGGGACAATTCCTTGTGGGAGAGCTGCCTGTTGTTCCAAAAAAGAGAAGGAAAACAACATGTTAAACAGAGGGACAGATGTTTGTTTCCTAACAGATCACCAAACAGGTCCTTAATTACACAAGTTTTGTTGATTTCACTGCTTCTATTCTTGTTTGCTTCTTATTATATTACCATGAACAAGAAAGAACACCAAAAAGCAACGATCTTTTTCAATACCCATTTGAAAGGGCACTACTTTTTTGGAGTATATGAAGTGAAGAAGAAGAAGAAGAAGGCTATGTCAGAGAAAATAGCAGAGGAGAGAGAAGGAGAGACCTGGACAATGGCAACACGTAAGAGAACTCCTCTAAGGCCAACAGCAATGGAAGCAACAGCCATAACAGCTGGTCCTGTAAGGAATCTCACGGCCATGGAAAAGGCTGCTATGCTATTCCCACATGCTATGATTCTTGGTTGCAAAGCCATGAACAACCCTGCAAAAAGCACACCATTTTAGCTATAAGCACGCTTTCTCTTTCCCTTTTTTTATTGCTCTTAAAGCAACTTTCATCATCACCACCACCACCACCATCACCGCCAACCCATTTGAATCAAATCCAATATCGCAGGCAGAAAAGTGATGAAGAACAGAGACAGAAACAGCTCTGTTTTATGCTTTATTTTGAAAAACAGAGCAAATAAAGAAGGAAAACAAATGGATGTTAAGAGCTTTACCGAGACTAAACATGGCCATTCCAAGCCCTGCATCTGATAGTATAGATATCGATTTTGCAACAATGGCTGGCATTTCAACGTTCCACCTTAAATGATGAAAAAAAATATAATCAGAAACAGAGCTTAAATGAAAACCCATATGGGATTTTGAAGAAGAGATGAACCTGAATGAAACTAAGGACCAAGTGAGGCCGATCAAACTGGAGTAAGTGTTGGGATTTCTGATGAGCTTTCTCCAAACCATGATCAAGATGAGCCTTGTCATGACACTGGTGGGTGGCATGGTTTTGGGTTTAACATCGCCGACTTTCTCAGCTCCGCCATTGTTGTTGTTACTGTTCATAATCTCTCTGTTTCCGAAGCTGAAATCTTCCCTCTCTGCGTACTCTTCTTGGTTTTCTCTACGACCCTCCACTGAAAAATGAATCCCATTAACAAAAACGGATGAAAAACTTAAAGGAAAATCTAATCCATTTATGAAACTTACCTTTTCCAGGAGAAACAGCCAATCTTACATCCTTCTGATCATTATGAGCCCCAAATTCATGGTTTCCAAACACATCAGAAACAGGGGAAGCACTCGAACTCCACACAAACATATGCAAATCTCTGCTTCCATCCTCGGTTTTCGGCTGCGCTACAGCCCCATTGGCAGGCTTCTTAGCATTGGGTTGTGCGTTTTTGGATCCTGTTGGTGAAAACATTCCTGGGTTTGGAGCAGGGTAATGATTTGCATTAGCATTAGCATTAGCATTAACAGTGCCCCCTGTTGTGGCATTGTAATGAAACCTCGGCTTTCCGCCGTTGTTGCCACCGCCGCCGCCGCCGCCGCCCCCTTCCTCCTCGTAATTGGACGGCCTAGGTGTCGGCCCTCTCGATGCCGAAAGGCCATAAACATCAGAAGAGCCAAAGTTAGAGTTTCTTCCACCGGCAGCCATCATAGAGTAAAAATCAGTATGGTTAAAACTTGAGCCTCTGGGAGTTGGATTCCGAGAAGATTGCAGAGAGTAAATCTCTGCATTGGTCAAATTTGAAGGCCTCGGAGTTGTAGAAGACAATCCCACAGATCTTCTCGAGAAGATATCTGATCTTGAGGCATTTGATTTCCTCACAGTCACATGGAGTTTCCCATCTTCTTTAATCTCAGCTTCCGTTTCCAAAACTTGCCTTCCATCCAACGACATAATGTCGGAATCAACATGGATTGATACTATAGAGCCAGCAGTGTCTGGAAACTGCTCAGAAATCAGCATTCTAGCTCCTCGATACTCAAACATGAACAGCATCAATGTGTACCAAATAATGCACTGAAGTACAACAATCTGAACCATCAAGCTCCCTGAGAAATCTCCATACATCCCTTTAAGCAGAGGAATCCCCATAACCAAAGTATTGGGCAGAGTCGACAGGGAAAACAGAGTAATCGTCCATTCTAAACAACCCCTTTTGCTTATATTGCTCCAAACCGCAAGAACAGCAAGAACAATGAGTTTTTGGAGAGTATCAGCAGCAATAAACCGCAAGTTCATGGCATAGGGATTGTTCGTGGAGATGAAATGAAAAGACAGAAGAGGCACTGCAAACAGAGCAACAAAACGATTGATTCCAGAGCACTGATCAGGCGTGAAGATCTTCCACCATTTCACAGACCCATAAGCCAAAATCATGGCCACATAGAGAGGAACCACTGCGGTCATCACATGATAAAAATCTAAAAGGCTAATCATCTTGTTCTTGTTCTTTTGATTCTGAGCTGACCCAGATGAAGAAAATGGGTATGGATCACTCAGAGGAGAAAAACAGAGGAAGCTGAGTAGAAGAAGACGATGAAGTGAGAGGGCATGTGTTTTGGTTTATGGGAATGGTGAATCTTAAGGCAATAAACAGTAAAAAAAGGCAAAAAGTAGAAAACGAAGAATTTTAATTCAGCTTTGAGAATTGCGAGCAGGCTTGTTGCACTTGCTGCAGTCCTCAAAGCAAGAGAACAGAGCGTGGGAGTTCTTCAACTTTTCCCCCTTTTTCTTTTGGGTATTTTAAAATCAATCAAATGGGTTTGTTTTTTTGCCTTTTGTTTTCAAGTGTGTTTGGATTTGGGTTTTTGGAGGATAATAGTTTTGAATTTCATATGCTATATGAGCTTAGTGTATGGCTCTATCGTATTTGTTAATCACCAAAATTAAAAAAAAAACAGAGTTTTGTTGGAAGGTGGGGTTTCTTTTAGGCTCTGTTTGGGCACAGCTTTTTCTCTACCTTTTCTTCTTCTTTTTATATCTTTAGTATTAAACCAATACCATTTTGTGTATCTATGTCCTTTTATTCATATACGTTACGATTCCACACGTGTCGTAGAGTACAACGACCCTTCCTGTCCTATATCCTTGTAGTTTATTCATGACCCTTTTACCAAAATCTCAATACCGTAAAATGTATCTCACAATCACTAGTTTCGTATATGGGTATCTCACTATCGCTGTGCTATGTCTGGTCTTAAAACAATTGTTATACTCAGATATTTAGTACTAAATTATAGTTAGATATTTCCATTTATTAGTCTTTCCATATACTTGTAGTAGAGAATTTTCGAAGTACGACGGTTTTAGCAAATATTTTCCGTACCCACCATTAATTCTCAGTGCAAAGTTTGGTAAACAGTGTCAATCGTAATAGGGCAAGTCCTAATCTTGATTATGATCGACTCGATGAACGTTGAAAGGATGGAGACGAAGTTAAAATAGAGGAAAGAAAGAAAACATGCATATAGGAAAGAGAGAAGGGAGTGAATGTAGGCACTAAAAACACAAGGGAATGTGTGAAACTAAATGGATATTGAAATGGAGAAGAAGGACAAATGCATGAGAAGAAGTGATACCCATCATGTGGACCCTAAATTATTCATTCTCTACTTTGGCCTCTTATATTTCTCTCCAATCTCATTGGACTTAACCCTAATTCCATCACCCCCTCTATTTCCCTTCCAATCAATCACGTCACATTCTACATTCATCGATCGTGCTACGATATGTATCAACAAAAATCTATTTAGTTCGATGTATTTTCGTGTAGGTTAAGTACTGTAGCAGTCCAAGCTGCCTACCACTAACAAATATTGTCTGTTTTGGCCCTTTACATATCATCGTCGACCTCACAGCTTTAAAACGCAAAGAACATTTCGTTATCATCTCTAACCCATGTGGGAATCTGTAACGACCCAGATCCACCGCTAGCCGATATTGTCCTATTTGGGCTTTCCCTTTCGGGCTTCCCCTCAAGGCTTTAAAACGCGTCTGCTAGGGGAAGGTTTCCACACGCTTATAAAGGGTGATTTGTTCTCCCCCAACCAATGTGGGACATCACAGAATCTCACAATTACCCAATTCAATAACAACAGGAAAAAGTTCGTGTGTATAATACTGAATCAAAATCGACGAGACGTTGTGTCAACTTTTGTTAATATGCACAACTGTACAACTTGTATCAAAACCATGTGTTAGCTTTCATGTGATATTATTTGAAATCACGAATACGTATATTGATGCTATCTTAGTAGGTACGAACAAACAAAAAGTGTAGAAGGTTAGTGCTGAAATACATTATCGACTATAATAAATCATTTTTCAGCACAATAAATACAGGGTACGAGAAGTTGAACGTTAGTTTTAGAGTGGTATCTTTTAGCCAACCAAACAACTTTAAAATGTCAAAAGAAAGAAACAAAGAACTATTAATTTTTCATATCGACTTTCATGATTTCACACTCCTTTTCTCCAACCAATTTTAATTATAACTAATCAAGTTTGTCGATCCACTCTATATGGGACTATGCCAAACAATGTGATTATAAAATGAAAAAAAAAAAAAAAAAAAGTCGAGCCGTTTATTTTGATAGCTAGCTAGCTAAGACGTACCCTACAAATCAAATTTATATTAATTAAAACACGTCCATACATCCAACTTATACCGTTAACCTGTAATTTAAATATAGCTCAATTAATCATATAATTAAAAAAAATGGTATTTTTAAGGTATTCTTTATTTGGACAAAAAAGGGAAGGGGGAGTGTTTATGTCCCTAATATTGTACAATAAATTGATTATTAATAATTACTTTGTCCCCAACAACTAAAAATAAAAGATAAAGTTGCATTTAATTTCACTATAATTAGTTAATTAAATATATTAATAGAGTTGCTATTTTTATTTATTTATTTATATAATTATTTCGCTTTAAATTTCTAAAATTAAGATGGAAATTCCTTTATATATATATATATATATATTAATTGGGTAAATGTTTATTATTATTATTATATTTTGGGAAGGGGGCAGGGATAATATTTAAAATATGTGGTTATATTTATTTATTTATTTATTTTCAGTCGTATAGTCTATTATTGGTTCTTGAATTTGTTAAATAATAATTTAAAAAAAGCAGTTGATTTAGGATATATTAAATTGATTTGGTTATTTATTTGGAAATTTTAATGTATGAACATATATACTTGAAGCCAAATCATCAGATTATTTATTTTATAGTAAAATTAAAAAAATGGAACAAAGTTATATGAATTAAATAAATAAATATATATATATATATAAAAGAATGGGTGTGACAGATGAAAATAATAAGCGTTGGGGACATTGGTGTTGAAATATAATTAATTATGTGCTGACATTGGTTAGAGGAAATAAATAGGATATTGGAAACAGGAATCTGCCCATTAATTTTTATTTATTTTATTTTATTTTTATTTTAGAGCGGAGTGGAAGGCGTGCGGGGAAGTGAATGATGAAGGTCTATGGGTGTGCCCCCAAAATTTAAAAATAATTAATTAATTAATTAATAATAAATAATAAAAAGGAGCTCTCTTTATTTCTCTCTCTTTCCATTGAGATTCCAAACTCCCAAACACTATGCTCTTTCGCACGCACTGCCATGCTTTTTCCATTTTATATTTTTTTAATTAAATATATATATTTTTTTGTTACTTACCACTCTAATAAATATTAATTTTTTTAAAACCCTATGAAATTATATTTACGCTCGATAGGTAGTGGTTTAGGAACGGGCTTTAGAATCGAATGCGCTCGCCCAAACGTGCACTCATCTCGTACACTTCACGGTGGAAAGAAAGAGACATTGGTATTGTTTGGAACTTCTATTTCGATGGTCGTTTCAAATGGCCTCCTTGAAAGTTGTAACAATAGTTACTTCGTTCATGTTATCCTTTATTGTCGAAGTGGAGCTGATCTTTCTATCTCTTAAAGGTCGGTCTTGTGAGATTCCACATCGGTTGGAGAGAGTAACGAAACATTTTTTTTTTTTATAAAATCCTAACGAATGAGGTTGACAACGTAACGAGCCAAAGCGGACAATATCTACTAATGATGAACTTAAACGGTTACAGGTCTAAAATTGAATGAGACTGAGATATAAAAATTATATTTTATTTTTTATCTATAGTTTAGGTTGAATTTGAACCGCTAGCTTTCCCTCTCGAGTGGTAGCTTATTAATTTGTTTAATTGTTTTACAAGAAAACTTAGTATAATGTTTTGAATATACTAATGAAGAATAAGAATATAGCATCTATATTAATATACGACTATTTATTGAGCTCACGTGAGTTTGAATTTTTCTAATAAATAAATAAATAATATGGTTTAGCGTGGTCCTAACACGAACTTAATTGTTGCAGCTTTCACGTTAAAATATAATTTTAGTTTTAATGAATTTAAAAAATATTTTTATTTTAAGTTAATTCACATGTAGTCTTAGTTATTTTTTAATTAAAATATGTATTTATTAATAATAAATATTTGAATAAGGTCTTATTTTAAGAAAGAAAATAGAAATAAAATCGTGTTAAAAAAAATCCAAAAAATTAAAGTCAACAAGTTTAACTATGCTTAATATATGAATGGATAAGGATGTAGTCATTTAATGCCAAAATTAACCAAGTATTTGTTGCGTATTCCAGACAACCCTTGTGTTAAACCAGGGTCAATATTGGTATTTCAAGTGCAATTCTTTTGTTGGGAGAATGTTCCTCTTTTTTTATCTTTTAGAAATTCCAACACTAATTTTCAAGATTAAATTTATTCGATCCATGTTTTGGTTGGTGCATGCATTCAATAACATGTCAGAATATTGTTTTTATTCAAAAATATGTCTTTCCTTTATTAATATTATTTTTTTTATAATATGATAATTCTAATTTTCAACTTATTTATTTTTTCAAATTTAACCTATCAGACTAGATATTCAAATATTTATTATTACTTTTATTTATTTATTTGTTTTCAAGAAAAAAAAAAAAAACATATTAATTGGGTGCCACTTGGCAATTGCTAGTGTGAGTGATGGGTTGGAATGCACACAGAAAAGCCCAACTCGCCTTGTGGATTATAGCCCAGATCATAAATAGATAAAGTGGCCCAAAAACAATTATTTTTCTATATATATAAATATTTAATGAGTTAAAAAAATATATAAATACAGTTAAAAATAAATAAATAAAACTTATAATATAATCAAAGTTATATTATAGTAGCCAAAGAAAAAAGAGACGCTTAAACACTTTTGATTCAATAACACTGGTGAAGTGGCTTTGTTCTTCGAGAATCACTCACTCATGCACTTGCCTTGAGCTCTAACGTCTCTCTCATTGTGAAAATCTCCCAAAATTATGAAGTTTTATCGACTCCTTACCTTTTATCCTACTCGTGTGCCATCGTCTAAAATCTTCGGAATCTAAGAATTTGTGAGGTGTCTTTCTGAAATTATTTTACATTTTTTTCTCACGTATTTTTAAAAAAAATAATTAAAGACAAGACGATCTGGCATATCAAAATGACTAACTAATCAAAAGTGATAAAAGGATAGATTATCTGTCGATTTGTGATTAAACAAAACTATACCGACATAAAACTAAAAAGGGTATAGGCATAAAAAAAAAAAAAAAAAAAAGGCGTTTAAAAAAGAAATTAGAATTTACGGGTCACAGTTGAAATTAGGTGGAGTCAACGTCCACAAACAAGCAACCTTAATTAGATGGTATCCAATTGTCTTCTAGTCTGGCAACCGGATCTCCCGGTCACCTCGCAGTACATACTCCATCCCTCTCCCTCATCTTCGATCATCCCAATCTTCTGCTTCTCATTTCTCCCCACCGGAAAAAGAAAACCCATCGGAGAAAGGCGAAATTGAATCCTTCTCTACCACTTTATTCGAGAGAGAGATGGCAGGTTCACCAAAAAGTCCAGAGTGCGGCGGAGAGGGAGCCCAACCTTCATCTTCGTTAATGGATAGCTTATTGGGTCTTCTTCGGGTTCGGGTCATTCGCGGCGTCAACCTCGCCGTACGCGACGTCCGCAGCAGCGATCCTTACATTGTCGTTAAAATGTCCAAACAGGTCACGCCCTTAACCTTAAAATCTCCAAACACGTTGCATTAACTCGCTTTCTTGTTCTTCCTCATTCTTGTTTTCTTTTCTCACCGCCAGAAGTTGAAGACCCGCGTGATCAAAAAGGACATCAATCCCGAATGGAACGAGGACCTCACTCTATCTGTTATAGAACCGAACGCTACAGTCAAGCTGGTATGTGTTAGGAACCACGACTCTCCACAATGTAATGATATTGTTTACTTTGAACAAAAGCTCTCAAATTTTGTTTCAGACTTCCCATAAAGCCTCGTACGAATGGAGATATATTCATTAAATTAGCCCCCAACAATCCTCCTTTCGAATAAACTACACTATAGAGCCTTCTTGAGACCTATGAAGCCCTCAAACAGCCTCCTCCCATTAATCGAGGCTCAACTCCTTCTCTGGAGTCATCGAACAAAGTACACCCTTGAGTCACTTTTTTACTACATCTTCGAGACTCACAACTTTTTTGTTCGACATTTGAGAATTCTATTGACATGGTTAAATTAAGGGTATGTCTCTAATACCATGTTAGGAACCACGACAATCCTCACCATTATGTACTCCCTCAAAGTATATCTGAAAATGGCTAAGTCCATAGCTAATAAGGAAAAGATTTCCAAATTCTTATAAAAAAGGTTTCGTTCTCTTTCCCTTATTGACGTGGGATCTCACAATATCAATACTTTAACATTGTAGACGGTGTACGACCACGACACGTTCAGCATGGACGACAAGATGGGAGTCGCAGAGTTCGAGATCGGACCATTCATCGAAGCATTGCAAATGAACTTAGCAGAGGTACCAAGTGGAACGGTGGTGTCAAGAGTGCAGCCAAGCAGGCAAAATTGCCTAGCTGAAGAGAGCACCATTGTGTGGGAGGATGGCAAGGTTGTTCAAAACATTTGCCTACGCTTGCGCAACGTCGAGCGCGGCGAAGTCGAGATCCAGCTGCTATGGATCGATCTACCCGGTTCTAAAGGTTCGTAAAACCCTATTTAAGAAGTGAAAAAAGAGTAATTTATGCATGATTTTGAACGAACATGGTGTTGGTGTAGCTGCATTGACCACATGCTCCAAGACATGGATGGAACTGAGCGGTTACACGACGGTTGAACCTGGTAAAGAAAAGGAGCGTCTTGAGAAGATACCGGCAAAAACAAAGAAGGCTTGGGGTCCCACGTGGCGTGTACCCGGCGTCGCTAACTATGTGAATCGCTTCAAGTCTACACTTCTTCTCCAACGCTGTTTATATAAGAAATGAACTTCATTTTTTTAATCATTTTTTAACTTTGAATGACTTTGTTTTTTTTTTTTTGTTCATTTGAAGAATATGTGAAGCAATATATTTATTTTGTATGATCGAATTGGTTTTGAGCGTTACGTAATATATATATATATATATATATATATATATATATATATATATATATATATATATATATATATATATATATATATATATATATATATATATATATATTTACATGCACACATGTCTCGAGATGGCAACCCATCTAACCCTAATTACTTTTAACACCCCAGACGGGCTTTCCTTCAATCACACTCTTGTAAAGAATACTTCGTTTTATTTCTCAACTCATATGAGATCTTATAGTCAACCCCATTTCGAAGGTCCAGTGTTCTTACTGGCACTCTTTCACTCCTTCAATCCACCCCCTTCGAGGTCCAATGTTCTTACTTGCATACCGTCTAGTATCCACCCTCTTTGGGACTCAGCCTCCTCGTTAGTATATCGCCTGGTGTTTGACTCTGATACTATTGGTAACAGCACAAGACTATCGTTAGTAGATATTGTCCTTTTTGGGTTTTTCTTTTTGGACTTCCCCTCGAGGTTTTTAAAATGCGTTTGCTAGGAAGAAATTTCCGCACCCTTATAAAGAATGCTTTATTATCCTCTCCAATCGATGTGCAATCTCACATTATTGATATGGGATTTACACGCACATGCATCTCAAGATGAAAACCCACCTAAGCCTAGTTACTTTTCACGTTATCGAGTTGTGATTGACTTGAACACAGTGACTCACCATCCCCTTCTATTCAGCTATGTGTATCACCATGTCTCATACATGTTTTTAATAGCTTAATCTCCGAACAGTTGCTCGTGCAACATCGCTAGATAAAAATTATAATTAATTGGAAAAGTAAATAAATTTATTATTAAAATATAATTTGAAAATGGAAAATATGAACACAATATTATCTTCAATATATTGATTGGGAAAGACTAAAGTGTCCATGAAATACTTGAGGGGGAAAAAAAAAAAAACAATAATTTTGAATTATTATTTTTAAATAATTGATTGTAATAAATTTGGTTGGAGGCGGGATGATTATTTATTTATTTTCACACAAATGTAAAAAACAAAATAAATAAATTCACATTGGACGCGGAAAAATACAGCGGGAAAGTTCGAGGGGTAAGGAAAAAATAAAACCCTAAGCCGGAAGGACAGAGGGTTTGGGGAACTGCTTGCGCGGTCGAAAGCTCGGGGCTCACGGCATGGGGAGCGGAGACGACTATAAATTCATGGAGATTAGAGATGCCATTGTCGCCATAAACATGAAGGTTAACCTTATTGGTGTTATTATCGAGTTCGGTTTCCCCAGGCGAACTAAGGGCACTGGTATTGTTCCTCTCTATTTATTCCATTTCGTTGCATAGAAATGGATTTTGTTTGTGTGATTCACTCCCCTGAAATTGTTAGCTGTGTGAGTTTTAGTTCCGGAACATGTCGATTTTTAGTAAATTCTGAGTATCTTTTATTTTCATTTCATTGATTTCATCGTTTCGCGTGTAACTTGTTACTGGCAATGATGAATCAAAGGCCGGACTTACGGCTGCTTCCGTTTGGACGGTAGTAGACTGATGATATGTCTGCAGTAAGGTGTTATTGCTGAGCCAGTTCTTATAACAGTACAACATTACGCATTTCGCGCGCTACATTCTTTGTGTTTTGATGACTCAATGTGCGTACATATTTAGACTCGTTATGTATTTGTAAATCTCCTGGTTTCTCTTGGATAGCTGATGTCTTGTGGGGGAAATAGGAGTGTTATAACATCATTTTCTAGTTGGTCTCAAGTGCGTGCTTTGGCATCATGTACTGCTACTTTGTTTTATTTTATCTTACACGAAAACGCTTTTCTAAGTTTTTTCTGTCCTGCTTTACCCACCCGTCTGTGCAATCCTCTGTCTCTCCTATTTTGTATTAACAAGTACTAACGGTTTAATTATTGGGTCCTATTCTCGGTCTTTAAGTAAAATTTTAGGATCGAGAATTGGGAAGGTTGAAGTTCACCTTGATTTGAAGATATGTATCACTGAAGTAACGTCTATGTTAAAACTCTTCAAGCTGGTATTTTCATATGTACGAGGATATCACATGGACAGATCTATGTTTTCTCTGTTCAGTAAATTATCTTGTATATTTGGGTTTGATTATTTCTGCTAGAAGGGAAGAATTTAGTTTGTTTGCTACGTGCAAAGGTCCCCCCAATAGTTTCCATAGATGCAACGCTATGAATAGCATGATGAGTCGCTATTACAAAGAAAATTTTGACTTCGCTCATTCGTGGGAGCTTACAGAAACACAATATGCCTAGATTTAACTATCCGAATACTGTGTGATGAATAAATGCTTTAGACCCTGGATTTTTCTTCTACTTGAAAGTTGAATAATCTACATGTGGCACATCTTGTAACCTGGTCAATTAAATTTATTTTTGATTCTTTGGGTTATATAAATTACTATTTTCATCATTCCCTGTATCTGCCTTTAATTTCAATAGTTTTGAGCTACAATTTGTTTCATTGAGGTCCTGCATACTTTGAGATCATTTACATACTTTTGCAGATTGCTATTGTGCTGTAAAAATTGTTGATCAATCTCATCAAACACCTGGAATTACTGCAAATATTTTTGCTGAAAGTTTGGAAAAGCTTCCCCACGTTGCTTCAGCTGGAGATATCATTCAACTGTCTCATGTTTTGGTATTCAATGATACTAAATCTTGTGTAAAATTTTATTTTAATGTACTTTTTCCACTTGTTTCCTTTATTTCATGTTTCAGCATCTTGTTCAAATAGATAGTTTTGTTCTCAAGTATTGTTTATTTCATTTAAAAATTTCAGCATTTATTTTCTTCAGTTTGAGAGGGAGAAAACCTTGTTATACTAGCAACTTTTTGAATTTGAAATGAATGGAAAAAATAGGAAGAAAGCAGATGGTACTGCTTAATTCACACCAAAATCTATTGACTATATTAGGGGATGTGATTTTGATAAGTATATTTTTGTGTATACACAAATATTTTTTAATATACATTTTCTGCCCCCTATGTTGTCTTGAATCCTTATACTCGTATTTGTCATTTTAGTATTCTCCAATAAAATCGTTTGTCCTGCCCGAGAGAAGAATGAATAAATCGGACAGACTTGTTTTGAAGCCATTAATTTATTTGTTGTAGTAGATTTCTTTTTCCCCTGCCTAGCCTACTATATTAAATCTTAACTTCTATATTTCTAAGCTTCATATGGTATTGATGGGACTAAACTTGTTTGGCACTTGCTTATTAACTTGATTTTGACTATAGCAAGAAATTAGGTTGAAAGAAATTTCTTGACACCTGTCACAAGTTTCTTGAAACATTTAATGGAAATGAAAGGTATTGGATGAATATATGAATCTACTTGTCTACTCGAGCAGTTGAACATTTTTATATCATAATGTTATAGTCTTCTTGTCACTCTTACGAATATAAATGATAGGTGGTCAATGACTATCTCAGAAATCAAGTGATAATTGCAGATGAAAATTCATCAGGGGGAAATATATGCTGTCTTCAATAAGAAGTTTTCTTCATTTGCTTTGTATGAAGGAAAAGATGGATCAGGCTTTCTACCGTATGACGTTTCACCAAAATTTCGACCCAGAGATCACGATAAAATGTTCATTTTGAGTCTGAGGGATTGGCTGGTTGGTTTTGAACTTGATGAAGGTCTGCAGTGAAGTGTGCTGTCTATAGACAAACAATTTAGAGTGATGGCTTTCTTTTATTGTTCTTTAATCCCAAGGAGTTTATAGTACTTTCTTTTAAAAAATGCAGATAATTTTAACTTAGGGAACTAAAATATCAAAATTTGGCCAATAACAGCGGGCCTCCATTTAAGGACACATGTATGGATTAAGGACATATATACTCATTGGCCAGTGTATGTGAACCTAGAATATAAAACAGTTTATGCATAACTTGACCTGAAAAACTATTGACTTAACACAGAATTTTGTAGGATCAACCAGCTTTTCATTTGTGAGAGATATCAAGGAAAGCGAGCATGTTAATTTGATCTGCAAGGTGAGGAATTGTTTTTAAAAAATTCTATGGTGTTCCTTTTTCACTCTGTTTTATCCTTAGTGAAAAACTAACATTTTTTAATTCTTTCCCTCTGCTTTGTTAAGGTAACTGACTTTCTTAACAAATATTTTAACAAGTATTCTTGGAAGTGGTTTGGCATGCATCCTATTCTATCCCAGTTAGTCTAACTCTCTCTCTCCCTCTGTCTCCCGCTTGAAGATTGTCTACATGTGTGAGGATGCTAATAATGGGACTCTGGCTTTTGTTTGGGATGGAACTGATGCTCATCCAATTAGCATTGACACAAAGTAAGTTCATCAAGCTGAAATTTGTTTATAAAAGCATATCATGTTCTTTTGGTTGTACAAATGTTGATAATTGGTGTAGCTCATATCCTGTGATGTTGAGTTGGTTGTATCAGGTTATAGGTAAGCAATTGCATGTTAACAATAAAGTGGTACAGGGGTGTGGCGTCTGCATATCATGTTCTTTTAGGTTTTATTTATGAATGCAAAATATATATACATACATATATATATATATATATATATATACATATACATATATACATATATATACATATATATACATATATATACATATATATACATATATACATATATATACATATATATACATATATATACATATATATACATATATACATATATATATATATATATATATATATATATATATATAGTTGTACTTTAACACGATCTTTCTCTTTTAATTCATCAGGATGCATTATGATTTATGAAGGATTTATATATTATATATATTTCTTCTTTTCTCTTGGGGGAGGATATTAATTCTCATTAGGTGTAACATACCTTTCATTGAAATCATATTATGTTGGAATTTGTTAATAATTATTAGGCACGACCCAGGTTAACAGATGAAATTCGTAATGCACAACAATTGGGACCATTGGTTTTGCCAAGAGACGTCTTATGTACGTTACCTCCGGTTGGCTCTATCCTGAGGTTGATCTTTGACAAAGGGATTGAGAAGCAGAGTTTATCCATGCTCAACACTGGTAAATGGATGAAATTTATGAATGTCTTATGTGAAATGCAAGTTGGATCCTTCCAAATTGTGGTGACAACATTTTCAAAGCTTCGTTATACATCAAATGAAGATAATACCATACAATTGCGCCAAAGGTTAACTTTCCATTATCGCATCTTCAATAAAATACACATAGATTCATGATTCAATCTCTTACCCATAGGTTTTGATACACAATCATATTTAACCATTAGATCATATGAGGAGCGTTTAGCATCAATTTTGGGCAGAGTTCCTTTCTGGAGCTTTCCTTCGCCTTTACCCACTACAGGTTTGAAGTTATATTTTCATGAAATTTCATTTTATTGCAATGGTTACTTCGATCTTGAGTTTAAACTATTTTTTATGATTAAACTTTACTTAGAATTTCTTCCAGTGGCAATTTGCTGATTATCTTGTTCCTTCAACAGAGGTTGATCACAATGATGAACCGTTTACCACACTGATGGATGTTTTGACATATTCAAAGGTACTGCATCTCTCTATCGCAGGTTCAGGTTGTTTGTTGAGAAGTGTTTCTTTCTTGATGGTTTATGTAAATTCCGAAACTTTGTAGGATTTTCTGAAATTTTAGATGTAGCGTCTTTGGATTTTTCAATGCAAGTCCTTGCCACAATTTTCTTTTGCTTTATTGTTGACGGTGATACATTTAAATGGATGTTGAAGGTTCCATGAATGGTCTTCAAAATGAACGCGTGCTTTCACTTATTTTGTTTCTGTTGTGCCGATTCCCTCTTTCATATATTGATTGTATGAATGTATTCGAGAGAAAACTTCTTCCTCACATATTTCAAAATCCTTGTTTATTTTTCTCGGCTACCCATTTGATGTCCACAGTTGTCATTCCGGTGAGACACCCCTTTTGCAAACTGCTTGACTTTATTTCTTGATCGATGAAGTTTACACTTGACAGGTAACTGCAAAATTCAAATGTGTTGTACGAGTTATAGCAATGTATCCATTCCAGGCCGAGGACTTCCGCTCTCCTGAAGGGACTTACAGGGTTAGGCTGAGCCTAGAAGATCCAACTGCAAGAATCCATGCCTTCTTATATGCGGAGGATGGAGTAAGACTCTTTTTACCATTCATACTACATGCATTCTGGGAATGTTTACTTTCCGTTCACAGAGTATTTAGAAGAATGGAAATTGATGTTCTAGTCCCTTACTATTAACATTACTTGGATTATTTAATTTTCATTCTTAGGGAACCTGAAAGAAAATTGTGGATGATCGGTTTCCTTATTAAGGTTTTATTTACTGGCGAGCACAGTAAATCACTTGATTTATGGAAAGAGAGCGGAGAGAGAATGAGAGAAGGAAATTTGGGAGGTGAAAAAGAGAGGAAAAAAATCTGAAAAATCAAGGTAGGAACGGTTGAATCAAATATGGGTTAGGCCAACTAAACCAAACTCTCCTCCTATCTTAGGTCGAAGCACGGGAAGGCCCCTTTCCTATCTGAAATTTACTGGAATCAACCATAACTAAGCCCCGTCAACTTGTGAGCCTTTATCCTAGAGCTTCCACATACCGTAGTTTGTAGCACATTTCTCTTTCAAGTCTTTTTTCTATTGTTTCATTAATAGACCTTTCTTGTATGTGATTTGTGGAAAAAACACCATATTTAAAATATGTTTTGACATAGCAAAACACTCATTAGTTGCAGTAGCGTAGTTGTGCATTTTTTTTCCCTTAGTTCGTGTAAGATAATAATTCCCTAGAACATTGTGTTCATGATTTCATAATATTGGCTGTAGTTGTGCTTATTGGCTCTCTTCTGATTGTTTTTCACATTTGTCTTAATCCGCTCAAGGACAAATTCTTTGGTGACGATCCATCAATTGATGTTTTAACAAGGAAACGAAACAAGTTACTTGGGGTTTCAGCAAGTGAGAAAAATGAAGCGAGTACAAGAAATCCTCCATGGGTGCAGTGCTGCCTAAAATCTTATTACCTTGATAAACAAGATGCGTGGGGAAGTAGACAGTACAGAATATTTGGCACTCGGCTAGTAGCAGCAGATTAATAGATGGAACGCCCGCCTCCCATGTTGTTCAACTACTCTTTCTCATTAAACTGATTGGAAAAGCAGCTTTCAGATATTTTTTGGTAGCAAGCAAGTGGAAGACAGCGCTCACTCCTATTTTGTTGAAGAATGCCAAGTGATCAAACTGTGTGAAAATAAACTTGTTTTTAGGATATTTTTGATAATTAGTTGTACATACTCTGTTTTCTGTAAGACAATGTATACATATTAGTTGTCGCTACTCTGGTGCCTGTTATTTTGTAACACAGTTAGCTAAGTTGACCTTATCATATTGAGATTCCTCACGATCAATGAGGAACCATGTTAGTTTACGATCAATGAGGAACCATGTTAATATACGTGCACATGAAAGTACGACTCTGCAATTCACATGTAAAAATGTTCAATTAGTAAGATCATAACTCAACTAATTTAGACCCGAGCAATTCACATGTAAAAAAGTTCAATTAGTAGGATCAGCAAAAGACAGTGCAGTCTCTTAAAAATCTACAATGCAATTGCCACGAAATAAATCACAGAAAAAATATATAAAAATCTTTGCTTTCTATGATCCCGGTGATAAACATCTTGAAGTTCTTCCTCTACTCTGTGTTGTGAAAGTCCCAAGAACGCAAAAGCTCTCTCTAAGCAGTTGAATTCTAATTTCCTGTACATAACGTTAAAGAAAAGATTCTCATTACCTCATTGAAAACAAAAGACAACACAGGCAGTGATCTAATTTTGTGCAGCCACGTGGTCATTGGGGTGGAGTGGCACAGCCTCAGCAGCAGCAGCAGCAGCAGCCCGAACAACTGCATGCCTCCGTTGCCGCTCTCTAAGATATAGGACAGTGAGGAGGCAGGCAAATAGAGTTAGAATTGTTGCATTTCCCTCCTCCAACAGTACATCCTCCACCCATACATCAATCTTTGGATACACTTCTGGCAACGAATCGATCACATGGACCTAATTTACACATCAGAAACACCCTCAGTTGATATCCAGGTCGTCTATAATAAGGCAGGAAAATGGACTATTGCAAGAAAAGAATTAAGAAAAGAAGTTCATTGAACCCACCAGAAAACTGTCGGCATGATTCTTCCTTAACCACAGGCTTGCTAGGGCCAGCTTGACTGGCAACCTGGCAGCTGGATCAAGTTCCAGAGCTTGGTCATAGTAACGCTTGGCTAGGTGAAGGTCAAACGGAAGGCCTAGACCATGTTCATGCATGTAACCAAGGTTGAACATGGCTTGTGCATTTAGTTGGGATTTAGCATGCATGTATGCTTCAGCAGCACGATCATAATCTACGTCGGTTCCCTGGGTGGAAATGGAAACGTAGAAAAATGAAAAATCTCAAACACGTGATTTTGGAACATTTGTGGTTCAAAAGAAATACTCTCAGAACATACCCGACCGTAGTAATATGCATCCCCAATCAGTAAAGCAGCGTGTTCGTTGCCCTGCTCGGATGCTTGCCACCAAAGAGAATGAGCTCTCTGATGTAGTTCTGCATCTGTGCAAAAGCCAGATTCTCCCAGACACATGCTTTGTTCTCCATATTTGTCAAGTATCCATGCTGCATTGCTTTGTGCCACCTCATATCCTAGCTCAGCCATTCTTGCGTACAAGAAAAATGCCTTGCCAATATCACTTTTCAGATATGATTCCAATGCCCATCTAGACAATGAACTCCAAGGCCCTCGTTCAGCTACTAATTTGTATAATGCACTAGCCTGCAACGGTTGAAACTTCAATTATTTACAGAATCTGTGGTCTATTAGGATCCCTAATAATAAGTTCAGATTTTGTTTTTAATGAAACGTTTGTTCCAGAAAACCAATTTTACCCAGGTCAACTAAGGAAAATAGAAGTAAGACATTTCATAATGCTTTTAAATGGGAGAGTGGACTGGGGGGCTTTGAAAATGTAGTCGAGTGAATTTACCATAGGAATATTCCTCTTGAGCCCAACACCAGTATGAAACATCTTTGCCAGCTGGTAGAATGCCTTTGGTTGTCCAGCATTTGCAGCCACTATAAAATGAGTACATGCCTTCTTCACATCTCTCTTTACCCCAATTCCTTTAAGATACATAACTCCTAGATTATAATGACCACCAGACTCGTCGTTATTGGCAGCCTTTTCAAAGTACTCCTTGGCCTGTATTAGAGGACGTAGCATGTGGGGAACATGCAATGATGACATATGTTATACACGATGTAGGCAGAGAATTGAAGTGGGAAAAAAAAATGAAACAAGCAGTAATTCAGGTGCCATATCAACATATACTGAAGAAAACAACATTTAGAACATGAAAATACAAAGAAAAGGATAGGCATTCAAAAGTTGCATTAAGATCCAAATCTTGCAACGACTAAGGGCATGTGGTGGTGGTAAAATG
Source organism: Cucurbita pepo subsp. pepo (assembly GCF_057944985.1). Classification (NCBI taxonomy): domain Eukaryota; kingdom Viridiplantae; phylum Streptophyta; class Magnoliopsida; order Cucurbitales; family Cucurbitaceae; genus Cucurbita; species Cucurbita pepo. The sequence continues at coordinate 883,943 of NC_141817.1, forward strand.
GGAGCAAGATCATGTTACATCCTCCAAGAAAAATTCAATGCCCATCAGAGATTCAAAAGGGCAGATATTGCAAAAAAGAAATAAAAAAAAACTACCTTTTAAGGTAACAAAAGTTGGGGGCTGACAAAATAATAAAGTAAAACAATCTAAGATAACACAAAACTTCTGAGAATATAGTATACTACTATGAACAGTCAATAGAACAAGAGACTACCACTAAAATACACACAGTTAAGGTAGGGTGACAACAATTGATAGGTAAGTGCAATTCAACTAATAGAACAAAAGAATGAAAATAAGCCACCAGATTTCTACGGGCACAAGTGACTAACAACAGTTCAGCTTGCCATACGAATTGAATACACCATTAAATCAAATATTCTCCAATTCACTTATGATCCAGGAAAATGTAACGCCTGAGGTATAGTGGGTTAAGTTAATGGTATCTAATTAAGACAACTCCGAGGCAAGAATTACAGCAACATATGGAGACAGAAATTCGAAGTTAAAATAGCAATTTCGACAGAAATAATGGGAACCTTACCTTGGTAAAGTTTTTCTCCACTCCATAACCCTTAACGTATAAATATCCTATGCCATTATAAGCAGAAAATGATGGATGCTTGGATGCACGAGTTAGCCATTGAAGTGCCTTAGTATAATCCCTTTCGACTCCGGCGCCCCTTGCATATATCTCTCCAAGTAGTTCCATAGACTTTGGTTCACCTTTATCCACGGCCTTGGAAAACCAGATCAATGCTTTTGCATGATCACGCCTCAACCCTCTAAGTCCAAAGTAGTAAAATAGCCCAATTCTATACATGGCTCCAGCATTACCCTTCTGCGCCTGATATTCCAAAATTTGGAAGTCCTCGTCCTCCTCTCCTCGAGACTTCCTCAAGGCCTGCTTGTTCTCCTCTGCTCCATTATGGATCCTCACAGGTTCAATTACTGGAGAATCCTTGGAAACTAATAAACTATTAATGGCTACCTCTGCTAACTCAGCATAAAGCTTAACTGCTTTTTCATACATCTGCAACCAAGAAAGAATTACGCATTGGAAACACGACAAGTAAAAGAATAACAAATCCATATATGCCTACCGATAAAACAACAATTACTTCATTAATTAAACACAATTCAATAACTAAAGAGCTCGCAGGGTCGCACTTACTTCTTGCCTGAAGTAACTATATGCAAGAGCCATCTTAGATTGCTTATTCCCTTCCGCGGCAAAATAATGATACATAAACGCCTTAGCCTTATTCGTCTCCTTCATTATCCCCATTCCATACAATAACCCTAGCACCGATTGCGCGTGCGGATCCCCACTCTCCACCGCAACTTGATCAATATCCCCTACCGCATCCTCCATCAACCTCAGGTCACCAGAGCTCACCGCTGTCATCATCTTCCCTAACGCAGTGTAGTACAGATCCTCCGGCGCGTCGGGGTCAGAGGCGGGAGAATCCGGTTCAAAAATCGGGCGCCAAGTACCGGGGTCAAGCTCCTGGGCGGCGTTTTGAGATTCAGGCTCCCCGAACTCGTCCCACTCGGCCGAGTCGTAGTTCGCTGAATCGGAGGAGTCGTCGGGCGACGCAGCATCCTTGAGGTCATCTTGAGAGATGACAATGAGAAACGGACGAGCGTTGATGAAAAAAGAACATAGACATATAATTAAGAAAATTAACTGAAGCCTACGAGCTTGCAGTTGCATCCTAATCTGCATTGGGATTGAATTTTTCAAGAACACGAAGAAGAAGGAGGAAGAAGGAAGAAGGAAGAAGGAAGAAGGAAGAAGAAGAAGAAGCCTCTGTAGAATTTGCGAGAAAGATCCTGCCCTGCGAGATACGACCATCTGATTAAACGACGACATCCAACGCTTACACGTCAGGTTACTGTCATTCATCCAATCAAATTTCGACACGTAAGCACATCTGTTCGGAAAATATGTCGATTCAAATTGAAAAAGATTTATCAAAATTATTTTTTAAAAACACATTATATTCTGAATATCACATTCTAACTAATCTATTCTAAGTATTTTTTAATTTACTATTTAATTTTGAAGATTTTTTTTTAAATATAAAGTATTTATCTTAATCTTTTAATTTCATTAATTTAAATTATATATTTAAATGATTTCACAACTTTACTAAGATTAAAATTAAATAATCAAAATCTACTGTTAACTTTTTAAAATTAAAGATAAAAATTAGAGCCTTTATGGCCTTAATAAAAAAAAAGTTAATTTTTATGGTAAAATCAAATATTAATAATGTATTTTTATTTTAAAATTTTAAAATTTTGATCTATTTTAGTCAACTCGTACTTTCAAAAATTCAAATTTAATAACTCTTTAGTTAATTTTAAAAAAGATCTACCCAATTTTCTTTTAAAATTTTTGAAGCATATTCACATAGTATTTTTTTTTAAATATAAAATATTGTTATTATTTTACAATTTGATGCATTTTAAAATAACAATAAAGGTTAAGTTGAAGATTTTTCGGTAATTAACAAGTTTCAATATAATAATAAATGGAGGGGCATCATGCAAATTCCTTAAAATAAGGGGCATCTTGCAAATTCCTTAAAAGAAGGGTCATATTGCAAATTCCTTAAAAGAAGGGTCATATTGCAAATTCCTTAAAAGAAGGGTCATATTGCAAAGTCCTTAAAAGAAGGGGTCATATTGCAAATTCCTTAAAAGAAGGGTCATATTGCAAATTCCTTTACAATAAGGGTCATTTTGCAAATTCCTTTACAAGAAGGGTAATCTTGCAAACGCATCCTATTTTCCCTTGTGCTATTGTCTTCGATTGGCGCTGCTCGTATTAGCTTTCTACAGTTGCAATGGCAGTAGAGATCAGGCTCTCTCGAACTAATCGTATCTACAGGCCTTCTGTAAGCCTTCTCTTTCCACCTTCAAATCTATTTGTTATCGTTCAACGAATCCATTACTATCGTTGTTGTAATGTTCAGGAACATCTTCAAGGCCAAATCATCGTCAATTCTCGTTCCTCGATTTCCCACTATGGGATTAGCCTCCTTCTCAATGGATCCGTCAATTTGCAGGTTTAATAATCTTGTGGTTTCTTTAGTTTCTTGAAAAGAAGTTTCGTACTTTGAAATAGTTCTTTCTGAGCTACCAAACACCTGCTAAGTGTGACAGAGTCACGGAAAATTATTGCTCTTGTTTGTAATCGTAACTCCATTCCATTTCTTCATCCGTTGGATGCATTTTATTGAAAAAAAGGTTCGTGGAGGATCTGCGGGAGTTATTGAGTCGGTTTACGGTGTCATCAAGCCTCTTTCGATAGTGTGAGTTTCCCTTCTTTACCATTTTTAGGTGAATTGTGGATTCTGTAGGTGTACTATTATGTGAAACTCAAGTAATATTTGAATTATATTGCGAATTCGTTTCCAACTTTTAGGGATGATAGCAATCTCTTTGTCGATTACATAGTTGCCGAGGACACTATAAGCAATGCAACATGAAATCATCTAGGATATGGTTAGGGATTAAGGAATCTAGTGCTTCCACTAGTGATAGCGATTACTGAGCTTCTCTTCCTTCCTCCGACCTGAAATTTATATTGGAAATGGTTATCGCATGATTTTATTCTTTTATTTATTGAATGGTTATACTTTATCTGGCTCTACAATTGATTTAGTTTCCTTCGCTCTCATAATGATAGGAATCGGAGCATTGAGGTAAGACCATCTGGAAAGCTTCCTTCAGGTACAACCGAGGTAAATTGCTGTTGAAAGCTATGCAATCTCTTAGTTTTTACATGAATCAAGTGATTTATATGCTTATTCACTTGGATTGCGGAATTTAATTTGGTCAAATACTTAATTTCTCTGTTACATAATTGCATGTTTTGTTTATTGTTATTGTGTATTGTTGTACTCTCATGGCATATCTTCTCGACCCTGGATTATAGCCTCTTACAAATGGTCCATACCGTGCTGAACAGTTGTTCATTTATTTGTCGCCTGCACTTTCAGATAGTTAACTGAATTAATCCCCTCAAAATCTTGCCAGATTCCATTTTCCGTGATTCTGAGACAGCCAAGTGAAAACTTGGGAAAATTCTACGAGACTTTCCATGGAACTGACATAAACATTCAGGTGAGTGTGGTGAATCTTTCTACTTTGCTTTTTGCTCTTCAGATTATGAATAAATGCCTAAGGGCATGGTTTTCACTCTTATTCACCTTCCCAGCTCAAAAAGAAACGAGATTTCTCGTAACATGAACCCGATATTTGTCAATTACTGAATAATACGATAGTATTTAGTAACTGTAGGTATAAGTAGAGGCTACCTACACAAGTCATTATCTGCCACGATCGAGTTTATAGTTGAAAGTGATACAGGTCTGCTGCTTTATTTGACCTTCAACATTACGTTTCTAACACAAGTAAATGAAAATCATTTTTCCTTTTGTTCTGTTCCTAGCTGATTTTCTCGAGCGGCCGTTGTCCTCTGAGATGGTTATCTTTTACATCACTCAGGATACGCAAAGGCATCCACTACTTCCTGAATTAAAATCAGGTCTTTCCATCATTGTTTCTTTTCTTTCATGTTTTTATCTTATTCTGGTGTACTTTCTTTTTTCTTTCCATTTTCTCGTAGGAATATTTGCATATAAGCCAATAGAAGAAAGTATTGCTTAGTTTTTTATACTCTATTTTAGTTTATCCTTTTGTATTTCAGTACGTATCCTTTTGCTAATGGGAGGTACTTCTAAATAGGTGGTTTTCGAGTGACTGGGAAAATGGCAACTCTGTGCTCTCTTTCAGATCCCATCACTGGTGAATTAACTGTTGAAGCATCTGCAGTTCCCATTAGTTCAATTGACATTCACTTGTGTCGTGTGGAATCTGTTATTCTTGGGGAGAGAATCATAACTGAAACCTCAGTGATCCAAACTACCCAGGTATGTGCCATCTAATCTTCTTAGCATATATTAGTTTTTGCCGGTACAAAATTTCGTATATAATTTTGATTCAATTTATTTATTTTATCGCTAGATAGCAGATGGAGATGTCTGTCGCAACATTACTCTGCCCATTTATGCTATACTACCCCGTCTTTTAACTTGCCCAACAGTCTTTGCGGGGTGAGTTGCAAATATTCATCTGTTGTACTCTTTCTGTTTTTTTTACAACAAATGTGGGGTAAAGATTTGAGGCTTTAAGAAAAAAGGAGTAGTTGCCTTATCCCTTGAACTATGTTCATGGGCTGTATTCCATTATCCATCAAATACTATAATTGGATGGTGAGGGATGAGAACACGCATTAAATGAAACCAAATGTAGAAACCCATCCTATATGAGGATCAAACGTCTGAAGTAAGCACTTCATGATGGGTTCAAAAATTAGACGGGGATTTTTTAAGCATTGATGTTAAATTTGGAGTTTAGTTGGGCCTTTTCATTTCCCCATTTGATTATTATGAATGATAATATCGTGTTGAATAACTTTATTTCGTTGATAATTGGAAACAACTTTGGTAAGTTGTTCCTTCAAAGTTCTCTCTGTGGTTGGTATCAGATCTTGTTGAAGTGTGGGTTTATCACGTCCATCCCTTTCTTCTCTGTCATTCTCATTTTTTATTTAGCTTCTGTATTAATTACTCTTGTAACTTGTCCTAATTGTTTATGACAGTCCATTTTCAATTGAATTCAAAGTTTACATCGTTATAACCTTTCAATCAGAGCTATCAAAGTTACATCCCAAGACTGATCCAAGAACTCCAAGACTATGGGTGAGCAGCTCTCTCTGGGATTGTTTGGACTTTCTCTTGTTTCACTAATCTAACAACTACCATGTTCTCTTGTTCCAATTTCAGCTTGCCATTGAATCTCTCCCACTAGAGCTTCTTCGATGTCGGTCAGACGATTAGTTCAGCTTATCATGATACTGTATTTTATATATGTCCATTCAACATTTGGGTTTGTATCTGCTATTTCTTTTGGAGGGATGGGGGAGGGGGTTGATTTTTTGTTTCTGTTTCTGTTTCTGTAAAAAAAAAAAAAAAAAACAACCATGTTCAGTGTATGTGTACTCATTTGTACTATAGAATAGTGTTATGTTGATCTTTTCCCTTTCAAATACGCGGAACTTTGTGTTATTTTGTTCCCTGCTGAATGCTAATCAATTGATGGATCATTTGATTTGTGAGCTTATTCGATCTTTTCATCCTCTTCTACACCGTTCATTAGTTTTGAATTTGTCTCAATGTTCTTATTGAATATAATTTTGATTTTCTTCATTCATTACTGGCCTGATTCATGTTTTATATTGGTTGAGTTATATTTATATTGACGTCCCGACAAAAATGGTATTTCATATGAATTCAATTTATTAATTATATTAATGATATGTTTACTCCGTGACCAAATGACTTCACTATATAATGTATTTAAAAAAGGAAATTACTTTTGATGGGTTTTAAAATAAAATTTTAATCCGTAATTTAGTTTTTAGACAATATCATACAAAATGAATAAATAAAAAAAAAAAAAAGGATATAAATTGATTTTTTTAAAAAAAAGTAAAAAATGAAAAATGGGCCTCCTCTAGTCTATGGTGGGCTTGTCAATAGAAACGGACTACCCTTTATAGGCAAAACCAAAACACTATGATTAAGTTACCATAAAAATACACCAATGGCAGAGCAAACAGAGTCGCAGAGAAACCCTGCAAGGCCAACACTCTGGACAACCCCTGCTTCCAAAATCCTTCCTTTACTCAGAACATTGCAGGCTCTACTTCTTTACCTACGGATTATACTCTGTCATTGTCTCTTCTTCAAACCCCCTTTTCACTTTCTTCTTCCATTTCCCTTAATGCACTCATTTTGACCTCAACCCTTCCTCCCTTCGCCACTCACCGACGCCGTTTCTGGTTTCCCAAGCACGAGGACGCCCTCCAGAGTAGCCTTACCGTGTATGCTTCCTTCCCTTTATCGCTATCTCTCCCTAAAAAGATTAGTTTTGATTTCGCTGAGAATAATTTGAATTTTTAGCTTCATTGGTTCTTCAACTGTATTTTGGAAAATGGGTATGTTCTTATTAGCAAAAAGTTCATTAAATTTGGGTGGTCGCTGGCTGATAACTCAACGTTCTGGGTATTTACTGTGGTGTTCTTGTTTATTGGATACCTATCTGAGGATTAGAACCAGTTTGTGTATGTAGCAGAACGTTATCTTGGTGTTTTTAATACTCTTCATGCTCTCTTGGAGCTAGCTACGGTATGCTTCTATCTAATTCACTTCATGTTTCTCCCTTCTTTACCAATATGGGACTTTGGTGGTGTTTTGTGGTTTCAATATTGATGGTTCCTAACTTTTGTTCAACATGTTTTTTGATTGTGATCTCCAAGCCAGTGAGGGTTCCCACCATGTTTTTTTGAGGCACCAATAGGCATTAGGCCTTCTGAACTGTTTCAGCTGTTCTTATTTGTCTGATAACCTTATTATTTCCTAACTTTTGTTCCACAGAATTTTTACCACTTGGGTATTTGTCATTTCTTAAAGATCTTTAAAAAAATTTAACATGGATAATTAGGAAAGAGCTTCTGAGTGCTTGTTTTTCTAATATTATGTGCCTCTCTCTCTTTTGATATCTCCTTTTCCTTTCATTTGTCAAATGTAATGGCAAGCTGATCCTTTTTATTTGAAGACAAAATCAATTAATAACATTCCCATACTTTGGCTGCAGAGTTTAAATTTACTATGGAGAGTTCTGATGATGAAAAGGATGGAAGTTATGGGAAATATGTTCCAAGAGAACCGAGTCATAATCTAGTAACTAATGGTGCAAAATTTGTAGATGAAGTACTCAATGGACAAAACGAACGTTGTTTAGAAAATTTCCGCATGGACAAGCACATATTTTATAAGTTGTGTGATATTTTGCAAGCCAAAGGCTTACTTCGTCATACGAACCGTATTAAGATCGAAGAGCAACTAGCCATATTCATGTTTATTATTGGTCACAATCTTAGGACACGAGCAGTTCAAGAGCTGTTCAGATATTCAGGAGAAACAATAAGTCGCCATTTTAACAACGTACTGAATGCGATCATGGCGATATCGTTGGACTTCTTCCAACCTCCAGGATCCAATGTTCCACCAGAAATCTTAGATGATCCAAGATTCTATCCCTACTTTAAGGTAGCATGTTGGCTTTAGTTTCACTAGTGTTTTCCTGTCCTGTGGTTTACCTTCTCATTGATTTATCTTGTTTTAGGACTGTGTGGGGGCGATTGACGGTATACACATCCCTGTCATGGTTGGCGTTGACGAGCAAGGACCCTTTCGGAATAAGAACGGACTACTTTCTCAAAATGTTTTGGCAGCATGCTCATTTGACCTGAAGTTCCATTATGTTCTAGCAGGCTGGGAAGGATCGGCTACCGATTTGCAGGTTCTGAATTCAGCACTTACGAGGCGAAACAAACTACACGTCCCTGAAGGTGCGTGTGTTCTAAGAGGAAAATCATGGATCTTTTAGTTCTTGAATAGTCAGGCTATTGCTCTCTGGTCGTTTTCGGGCTAATATTTTTGAATTGCAGGTAAATACTACCTTGTGGATCAAAAATATATGAACATGCCTGGTTTTATTGCCCCTTATCATGATATCCCCTATCAGTCAAGGGAATATACAGGTGGTTATCATCCCCAAGATGCCAAAGAGCTATTTAATCTTCGGCATTCGTTGCTGCGCAATGCGACCGATAGAACTTTTGGAGCTCTAAAGGTGCGCTTCCCCATACTATTGTCAGCTCCTCCTTACCCGTTACAGACACAAGTTAAGTTGGTCGTTGCGACATGTGCAATTCACAATTACATTCGGAGGGAGAATCCCGACGATTGGCTCTTTAAACTGTATGAACAAGACCATGTTTCACATATGGAGGACTCATTGCCTCAATTAGAAGCAGAACAGCTGACAGCACACATTGAGACTCCAACTGTGGACATTGCTTTTGAGACAGAAGAACTAGAGATTACATCACAGTTCAGGGATGCTATTGCAACTGAACTGTGGAGTGACTATATTAACGATATATCGCCCATGTAAATCAAATGTATGTTATCGTAGCGTCCGAGTTAGGTCAGATACTCTTCAGGAACACAAAAAATACACAAATGGGGTCTGATTTTGAAGGTGTATATTGACATTACTATGTTCATATGAAAGGAATATAACAGTGGACATTGTTTTTCTTTTTTTCTTTTAGGAAAGTCAAATTCTTGAGTACTGCTGCCAAGGAAACAACACCAGGTTAGCGTTCTTGATGAGATCTGACTGATATTTGTTTGCATTGAGTTGAATTCTGTTGCACATATCAATCTATTTGGCAGTACCCCAAAGTTCCCTACCTACCTCGTGTATGTGGTGGTGCCCCTCTTGTATAGGGTATAACCGTGCTAGTCAATAGATATTGTCCTCTTTGAACTTTTTCTTTCAGGCTTTTTTTCAAAGTTTTTAAAACGTCTCTATTAAAGGAAGAAGGAAGGTTTTGGGGTTTTGTGTTTATTGGATTCTCTGACTTCCTCTGCTTCACTGCTCACTCATCACTCATTTTAGATTACTTTTCTTTCTTCTTCCTGTCCTCTCTGTCGTCTTCCTTTCCATCTCTGGAATTTTGGGATCATAGGTTTATCTCGTCTTCATTTATATCTTTCATAAACGTTTCAAAACTATTATCGATTAGAACTCTTCTAAGATATCATATGAAAATTAGGAATTAGACCGGTGTGGTGGCGACCTACACCAGTATAGGTCTCCACCGCACGTTTTAGGTCTCAATTTCCTCTGTTCGGACATTACTGCCCCATCAAATATTTTTTATGATCCATTTATTTATAGTACTTCTATCTTGTAGTTATTGATAGAAACAAATAGAGTATTTAGCATGAAATGTAATATAATAAGGTGTTGTTTGCTTATTACAATTTTGCCCCTTCTGAGTTATGTAAATTACATATAAATGTGTGGAGAGTAGAAAAGTAAGAAGTGAAAAAGTGGAAGGACAAAATTGAGAATAAATAAAAGAAAACAGACACAAAAAGGCTGCACGCACTAACAAATCATTTCAAAACCCATTTCTATTTTCATCGCTCTGTCTCTCAATTTCTTCTTCTTCTCTTCTCATTCAAATTTCAGTCTCGGTTGCTATACCAAGAGACCTTAAGAGATGTTGAATCCGGCCAACGATCTGTTACCGCCGCCGTCGTCTCCGACCAATTCATCCATTTCCTCCTCCGATCTCGACACTGAGGTGCCCATCCTCGCCGTCTCCCATTTTCTGATTCTCTCTCTGTTTTTCATTTTGGGAATTCAATTTTGTTTTGCAGTCTACAGGTTCGTTCTTCCATGACAGGAGCACCAGCTTGGGGACTCTAATGGGTGTTAGTTTCCCGGCGATTACCTTCCGAGTGCCCTCCCAGAACCGAGACCAACACTCCGCCGCGACCGCCGCCGCTGGTGGCGGTTCCCGCAAGAGTAAGAAGCCAAAAAGAAAAACGACGGCAGCGCCGGCACTGGTCGCAGATCGGAAACGGCGGTGGTGGCGGCTATGCAGGGATGACGGTGTTAAGCCGGCGTCTCTGGGCGAGTTTCTTGAGGTGGAACGGAGATTTGGGGACGGTGCTTTCTTCGGCAACGCGGTGGATCTGGAAGGCGTAGTTTCGGCGGATCAGCAGAGGAATGGCCGGTCTTTGTTCGCCGATGGGAGGGTTCTTCCGCCGGCACAAACGGAGGAAGATACGTCTGCGGCCGGCGCTCTATGCCGATTTTCTGTATCGCTCACCGGAATTTGCAGCGGCGGTGCCGGCTAAAATGTGGGATTTGATTTGTGAGGGTATATTTAAATTCTTATATTATATTTAATTAATCAAACGCTTGAATTAAGGTGAAAGAAAAAAAGAAAAAAGAAAAAAAAATGTCACCTTTATCGTGTAGGTGACCCTCTTTTTTTTAATTTCCTTTAATCATCTCACAGGTTACTTCTATCTTCTGTTTTTCTTTTTCAAAATAATAATAATTATAATAATAATAAAATGACACTCAGATCTTCATTTTTTAAGCTTTTGGAGATATACCCATTTATATAGTTTTCCAATCATAACTAACATAATTGATATCATTAAAGTCCTCAAATACTAAATTAATCCTTTAATTAACCCCTAATTGGAGTTTAAATAATACTCTATATTAGCAAAGTCAATTAGTGCATAATTTAGCAATTAAAATAACTTTTGCCAGCTCTAAAAAGTCGTAAATTTAAATTAACAGCCGACATCCATGTGTAAAAGATGCCTAAGTAATGTAGCGGGCATATATTTTGTGCTCAAATTTCTATCCAACACAAATACAGCTGAGCCATACCATATTTGAGTTGACGTGAAAATTATTAGTCTTTTGAGTGAATATTTGAATCTTTGGTCTTTTGATAGATAATCTATACCAACAACTGAGTCATGTTCGAGTTTATATAAAAGTTATTATTGTTTCGAGTGGATATTTGAATAGTTGGTCTTTTCATCGATAGTGACTGAGCCATGTTTGAGTTGATACGAAAGTTATTAGTCTTTTGAGTAGGTATTTGAATCACTAGTGTTTTGGTTGATAATCTATACGTTAACCGAGTGAGCCATATTCGAGTTGACATAAAAGTTGAATGATTAGTAAATTAGAATATGATTGATAGGTGAATAAATATACCCCAGAGGAGTAGAAATAGAAGGAAAACTATAGGCAAGATTTCCAAGGCTCATGTGGTCTAATAGCAATGGGCCATATATTTTGAAGGTGGGAACACCATCGATGTCAATGTCAATGGAGATGTGACATTTCATTTAAAAAAATGCCAAAGGAGTTATTTGAGAGGATAAAAAGTTAAATCCAATTAGAAGTTGAAAGCAACCAACCAACCAACCAAATGAGTTTTCAATATTTGTAGACATCCATTGTTACCCACCAAACAAGATGGTATATATTTTATGTCACTTTCACCTTAAAAAATGCCTAAGTAACCTTGACATTGAAAGATTTAAGGGAAAAAACAAAGCAGACAGAGAAAATGACAGGCCTCACCAACCATTACTTGCTATGTCTACAAGAAATTCACAGTTCAAACACAGCAGAGAATGATGGTTAAAAAGAAACAATTTTCATGGTTGCACAAAACTTGCTATCTATCTTGCCATATGCTGTATCACTAAAGGGCTTGAGGATTTCCGGGCATTTCTAGTTCAGAATGTTCAAAAAGCTATGAAAAACAATTCCAACAAAAATAACTCACATACAATTTACGAGTTCCGGGTTCATTCCAGCTCTATAGGAGTCGGCGAGTTTTAGTTATCTTCGACCCGTTTTTTGCCTCGGTCTTTAAAGTTACAACAGCTGAGAGAGAATACCTGCACAAAGATCAGCCATTGCCAGAATAAGAATGTGAAAGACTTCCAAATGAAACTTTTTTACTGTAATTCTGTTATCATCTCCCAAGGATTATATAAGTTTGCACATAAAACGTATGTCAAACTACTCATTGTGCATCCATGTCCTGAACTCCAGATCCTCTAGCATGCCTTCCAATGGAAACAAGCTGTTTATGTTCACAGGATCCGTTAACAATCGCTTCTGCCAGAAATCTAGCATTTCTATCTGCAAAATAAGATGTCACTACTTGGGTGAGAAATGTGTGAGATAGCACATCGATTGAAGAGGGGAACGAGTTCCAGCAAGGACGTTGAGCTTCGAAGGGGGTAGATTGTGAGATCTCACCATGGTTTGAGAGTGAAACGAAACATTCTTTAGAAAAACGTGAAAACCTCTCTCTATCAAAGCATATTTTTAAAAAACTTAAGTGGAAATAAGAAATGAAAAGCTAAAAATCCACAATATCTATTAGACTTGAATACTTACCAACATCAGCTCCCTGCAAGGGTAATTGGATGATGTGATGTTGAAAAGACAGAATTTAAACTTTCAAGGATGGGAAACGAAGCAAACTTTGCACAGAAAAATGGAAATTACTTCTGGCCTCCTAAGAAGCCAAAAACCTGACATGCCATATGTTTTAATGAAATAGAGTTTCTGCATTTCCCAGTGTCCAATTCTCTTGGGCATACAAAATATTGCCACAAAAATTTCCACCTACACCACTGACTGAATCCATGCCTCAATAAACCTATGCAGCAAGGGGCAGGGAAAGCCTCATCAGTTTTTAACACAAAAATGTGTTTGAATGCCTCTTGTATTAGATCAATTACATCTCAATTCGTAAAAACAGGAGCCTATTCGATCATCTCGGCTCTCTTTGTTTCTCAAAGAAAATACCGTACATACGCGATTTTCAACAACCAAAACCAGAAAAACCTAAATCATGCTCCAAAATCAAGACCAATCCATAGAGAAGAAAGTTCAGAAACTCACGACGATTGACGATCAAACGCAGAAGAGACTGTAGCGGCAGGGCTGAAAGAACAAGAAGATGAAGGTAAAAGGCACGGAACATTTGGAGAGTTTTTCACTCTTCTTCTTCTTCACCTAACCACTCTGTTCTGTTCATTTCTCGGGGGCTTAAAGGGTTTTATGAATCGCCTTACAATTTTACCCTTTCAATTCCATCTATTTGCTTTAATATCCCCACAAAATTGTTACCATGGTTGCACAAATTACAAATTAATTCTTTGAATTATGACGGTAAATATTCTACAATTTAAAATTTATAAGATTTAAAAAATTGGATTTGATTATAATAATTCTTGATATAATTTGTAACATTTTGAGGGCGATTATAGTAATTTTACTTAATATATATATATATATATGTATTATTAGAATATTCATCCATAAAATAATCAACAACAAAAGTAGAGAAAAATATTAATAATTCAATTTCATTAATTTAAAATTGAATAAAAGAATACAAATATGGTTTGTGTGTACCAGATGGAAAATATTTGTTAGACAGGGACCAAATTGCAAAAATTATTGGATAAATTATAAATTAAAATGAACAAGGAGACCTAGAATGCTGAAAGCAGCAAAGCCACGACTGAGGAAGCGGCTGCGACGCCATGGCCAAATCCGTAAGTTGGATTGTTCCTGGTTGCGCCGCCGGTAGAAGAATCTGAATTGAATTGAATTGAATTGAATTTACAAACATTTTGATTAATCAAAAACAGTCTAAATTAACCAATAATTAAAGCAAAGAAAAGGAAATTCAACAGAAATTTACCATTCAAACCGGAAGTGTTGGCCGTCGGAGTAAGAGGAGTAGTTGATGAAGAAGGTCCTTCCGTTGAGCCGGTTGGCGACTCGGCTGAAAATTTGGCGTAAATTTAAGAGAAATGGAAATCGGATTCAGAGAATTAAATCAGGGGAGAAAGGGAAGTTCACCATCGCTGCAGCCAGAGATATCGAGCTCGGCTCCGCAATTCTTAGGAAGCTCCAAGGCTCGGCTCTGCGAGACATTCAGAGTCTTCAGCATTTTCTCATTGTTGAAGAAGGAGCATAGGCACGGAAGATCGGAATCCAGCAACTCCTTTAAGGGCGTACAGCAGGCCGGCGGCGGATCTTCCGGCGACTTGATGTACGGTTGACACGTAAGCATCTGCCTCATACACGGCGGAAGTTTGCCGTCGAGAATCGATTCCGTTCCTTTGAGAAATTCGCTGAGATCTTGAGAGAACCCGACGAAAATCTGAGAAGAAATCAAGAGGAGGAATGCGAAGAATCTCGACGACGCCATTATTTCCGGTAGGGTGAAGGTCTGCTTTTTTATTGGATTGACGAAAATGTTGTGATTGTAGAGGGGAAATTAGGGGGTAATTATGAGGGTTTCATTGTAACGAGCGGTTTTCACGGGGTGGTTCAAATTCAGAGGACGGCTTCTTTCGCGGCGGCGGTTACATTACATCAACCGTTTTTCGCGGCGAACACATTTTCAGGTAATTTCAGATATACAGTCCTATGAATTTAATGTTTAGTCCCTCAACTTCCACGAAATTGCCCCACTAAACGAATAATAAATAAAATTTATAATTTTTAACTACAAATATGTCACTAAATGACAGTTTGGCCGAGTGGTCTAAGGCGCCAGATTTAGGCTCTGGTCCGAAAGGGCGTGGGTTCAAATCCCACAGCTGTCATATTTTCGATTCTTTTTTTTTTTTTTTTTTTTTTTGTTTCCCTCCTCAATCCTACTTCTGATTTACAACTTGGCTTTTAAGTCCTAGAAACTCTATTGCTGCTAGCCATGGCCATATAGCGGCAAGCAGAAGTCTCGAGACCCTTCACGACAGTGTCAAGACCAACAAGGCTTGGAATTCAACATGTCATATAGTGTCGTAAAGATCCGTTAGAATGGTTCGAGGTTACATGAAGCAAGTCTCATGCAAGATGAGCTAAATCTTCCCAATGTTAACTGTGTTCGAGACCTTCTTATTTGAGCTTCCCAAATATACAAATCTTTGGCTCCACGAGGTTGTCGTGCTTTCACAGCAAACAACACTCAACGTGATCGAGCCCTCGAATTGTTTCAGAGATTGCTTTGACAGTAATGACATCGAGTCAACGTTCACAAATTTCAGTCATGCTATCTTTGGAGACATCAAAATATATCACAACTTCTACATCTTTACAATTTGTCTCGTTTCTTTTCCTCAAATAAGCTGAGATTCATAACGAAAAACCAGAAACATGTGTTGTTTTACCATCAGCTACTTTGGATGCATAATGTTGAAAAGGTTTAAATGTCAGATCAAACATCATAATTCAAAGCCAATAGATTGCTGTTCATTGCCATAAGTAAAAGCTTATCTATAAGAATGGGGAAAAAAGTATAAATATCAGTAAATTGTCCATGCTCTGTCTCCATGTTTGGTTGAATGTTCTTGTCTTGTGGGGTCACTCACTTCCGTCCATATTAAATTATTCCTTCCTTGAATTTAAAATAACATGTGAACACTAAAAAAACAGTCTTCGAGAGAGAGAGAAAGATCATAAATAACACTGCAAAATGTTCCCAGCATGCATGTGATGAGTGGGTCCAAAATAAATGAACATTTTCTGGATGATTCTCTGTCACGTTTTCAAGTTGAACAAAGAACATGATACATAGCATAATCATTCAGAATAGTTTTGCAATATTTTTCGAGTATTGTTTCTCTGAGTATAAATCAAAGCAATATTGTACAAAAGAAAAATATATGAAAAGCGAAAACAAGAATGGATTTAAGCTTAACAGATTGACAAAATTTGCTTTAGATGATTATATCTAAACTTCTCTAATATGGAGGACACACCTATTTGTCAGGCCATCAGATCCAACGTTGTGGACGAGCAGTCTGATGGTTTCTTTGCAATACTGTATGGGCAAGTGTGTATCCTAACAACAATACAAGAAAGAACTAATGAAATCCCGAGTTGAAATGGAGCTAAACATTCGAAGTAAAAACACCAGGCCGAGAACTTACCGTTCCTTGCGCTTCTCTAAAAACCGAACTAACGATGCCTTTCGAGCCTGAGGCACAGCTGCAGGTACGAATGTCGGAGCAATCGAGGCAATCAGTGCAGCGGAACTGGCATCCATGGGAGGTTCTGAATGTATAGGTTTAGCAGCAGCAGCGGCGGCAGCAGGGAGCTCAATATTACTACAAGGGAATGATGCTTTCACCTGACCTGTGGAAAGCACGTTGTTTTGTGTTTGAGGCAGCCCGTTGCTGCCAGCCAGAAGCATAATAGCCTGAGCCTGAACAGAAACAACAATAAACTAAGAACTGTTTCTTCCCTAAATGGTGAGAAGGCAAGAACAAACTAGAGTTTTCAAAACCTTCTCAGGAGAAATATCATTATAAACACACACGGATCCCGCATAGAAGATCGTCAGCTGCGCCATCGAACCGGGAGGCATTGAAGCATTCCTAGAAACAAAAGTAAGCATCAATTTACAAGACGGTTTAGCTCCGAAATCTTTCCAAACTCTGTCTCAAAAGAACAGTACCTTAACTCGGTAGTACCGACTACAGAGCTCGTCAAAGGAACAGAAATGGCGGTCGGAATCGGAACCCCACCTAACGGCTGCAAGTTAACACTGGAACGAACCACAGGCTCGGCGTTTTGGAAACGATACGCTGTCATTGCATACTGATTTGCAGGCTTCTTATCAGGGGCTACATTCTTCTACACACACAAAAGAGAAACCCCAGAAGCCAAATCAATGAGTTTTCACCAAAGAATGGGAGTTCTTGACGATCATGAAGGAGAAAAGGGAAGAAATTGAAACCTGAATTACAGAGGAATAAGGGCCAAGTGGGTCGACAGTAATTTTCCTTTGCTTCTCATCTTGAGCGGCCTTGAAAGACAGCAATTGGGGAACAGCGGAGACCTTGTTGGAGAACGACCACTGCATACCTGAACCACTCATAATCATTCAACGCATGCTTTAAAAATCATGTATTTGGAGCTAAGGACAAATAATTTTAGAGATTAAGAAAAAAAAAAAAAAAAGCTGCATATATAATTATATCATCATTATTATAACGAACACCCATAGCGACGTGTGATTAAAAAAAATTAAATAAATAAACTTTTTAAGTTTGGTTTTGAAAAAATTAATAAACTGTCAACCACGCGTTTGAAATATTTAATTGTTAAAAATAAAATAAATAAGCACCTATCCAGCTGTCTCATTTATTTAATATCGCACTCAACGCGCCAAATCAATTTTCTTTTTTCAATAATAAATTAAAAGTTCAAAATTAATAAACTCATTAAAATTATTATAAAAATTAAGAATATTAAACGTGAAGTTTTAAATATTAAATATTTGAGCACTATCAAATTTAAAAAATTTAATAAATATAATTTTTTATAATAATTAAAAATAAAAATTAATTTTCTTTAACCTAATCCACACACCCATAAAATTAACTACTTTGGTTGATTAAAAAATAAAATTCAAACAATTTTTTATTTTGATTGCATTAAATACCTTCAAATTCTATATATTTCCCGAAAAAAAAAACCTTCTCGGAATTTACAATATCTCAGGCCCATAACCATTTGATTTTATCTATCTATTATTTAAAATGTTTTAAAAAAACAAATATATAATAAAGAAAATGTAAGGAATAAAACACAATTTTAAGTAGAGAAAATTAATAATAAATTATTATATGGGAATAAGAAAATAAATTTCCAATTTAAACACAGTACAAGAGGTACGAAACTAATAATTTTTTTAAATCATGAATTTAATTTAATATGCAAAAAATCCCCAAAAAAACTTTTTGGCTGTCAGTTCTTTTGTACCTCAAATTTACATTTCAGTACAGCGCGCCAAACGTGATTTTTACGCTCACTCTCACAGATTTTCCTTCCCCTTCGAAAACAAGAACCCTAGCCCTAGCAGACATATTCAAATATCCAATCCACCAAAATAGTTTCCGTAAATCGGTGATTTCAAACTCAACCGCCATGGAAATCGAAACAGAGAAATCGAAACGAAGAAATCGAAACAGAGAAATCGAAACGGAGAAATCGAAACAGAGAAATCGAAGAGGAAGAGGAAGAAGACGAGGAGCCATTAACGTACCTGTATTTTTGGAAGTATCTTCAAATTCTTCTTTCAAAGCCATAGATACAATCTTCGAGTTCAAACCTAAGAAATCTCTCTCCATTTCGAATCGAAAGAATTAATACTCGCAGAATTTCGTCGCGACGAAGAAGAATCGAACCAGAATCGAGCTTCTAAACCATGAAAATTTAGGAACACACACACAGAGAGAAAAATCGCCGCACAGAGGAGAAAAGAAAGAGTTCTCGTTTCTTTAAAAATCAAAGCGAAAGGCAAAGCGAGAGAAGCACGTCTTTTTATTTAAAAATCAAATAAAATAAAAAAGTAATTTAATGCTGGTAAAAAAAAAATTAAAAAATTTAATTAATTAGCCTCGTGGTCTCATCAAATATGAGCCGTTGGATTCAAAAAGAGATTCGGGTCATTGAGATGCGGGCCGTGGGTCGCTTTGAAAGTGGGTAAATTTGGAAAACAACCACGTGCGAAGCGAGCTACGCGACTTTACCGCCACGTGGCCATTGTTGGATTTTCTCGAACCCGTGAGCTCAAAACGTGGATTTTTTTTTTTCTTCTCATTTCTGGTTTTCCTAGTACTTTATTCCTTTTATTAATAATAATAATATATTTTATTCCACTCACTCTACACAACCGAATAAATAAATAAATAAATAAATAAATAAATAAATAAACTCTTATCTACACAAATTAATATTTAAATATTCTCTCTCCCCTTTAAAATATTCTTTTCCATGTCAATTTGTACTAAAAATTAATTTCAAATGCTTTTAAAAAACAACATTAAATATTCTTTTTCTTTTTCTTAAAATAAAGTCCTTCCATACCAACTACCTTTTGTTTGTTTTTTTTTTTTTTTTTTTTTAATGAGGGGATTTATAAAAATATTTTTAAAAATTAAACCACATTTTAATAATGTCGTATTAATATCTTCTAACCCTTTTTAATAAATAATAAATAATTCACCGGCTTGATTTTAAAATATTTTTTTATTTATATTAAATAATAGGGAAATTCGAATCTATTATAAAAAATAAAATAAATATATATATTTATAAAAAATTGCAAAATAAATTAGCTATTGATGTTATCAATGAGACAATTAGAATGGTTTTTTAAGTACGACAGCTAGAAATTAAATATCACGTTGAATATGAATATTATTTAATTCCGAAATTAAGCCATTGAAAGTACCGTGCATGTTACACAATTATAATAATATCTTTAAATTAATTGTCTCCAGTAAACTATTTAATTATATATATATAAAAAATCAAAATAAAAGGCTTTTATGGGAATTTTTTATTTTATTATTTTTTTTTAAAGAAAATTGTTGAGGTAAATAAATAATTAATTTTACTGTGTTTTTAATAATGCCAATATATTATTTTTTGGTTTTGAGTTAAAAATTAACATTTAGCGTCAAATGTGGGGTAGGCGCCTAAGGGTGGGCCATACACGTCGGATCGTATTTATGGGACCTTCTAAATTTAATATGATTTCACTATTTTTTTTATTTTATTTTTTCGTAAATAATAATTTACACTAAATATTTTTTTTTTTTTTTTTTTTTTTTGTAAACTATTTTTCATAATTCTATTAATTACTTGGTAAAATTATTTTGTATTCAAATGTTTGAATTTTCAACAAAAATAAATAAATAAATAAATACAACCCGTCTGCAAATAATTTAGAAAAAAATTTTAAATAAAGAAAAAAAAGTAAGGATCACATCTCACGTTTCGAGCCCTAACAAAACATTGATCGAAGACGTCGTTTTCATTATGCATTTTAAAATTTAAATGTCGAACTTGCCTTTTACATGGGGCATATTTTGTTTTTAAATTTCTAGATTTGTGATATTCTCAATTTTATGCAATTCCCACAATAAATAAATAAATAAATAATTGTCAATATCATTTTGTCATAAATTATTTTATTTTTAATAAATATATTTTTAGACATATTTAATATATTTTCGATTACTAATTTCTATTTTATTTGACCATAATTTATATTACTACTAAAATATTTAATACCATAATTCATATTCTTCTAATTTAGTTCGACATCAATTCAATCCAATTACTTGTTTAAAGTATCGTAGTGCTTAATACGCCACCGACGTAAGTAATGTAATATTATTCTATTAAAATAAAAGAAATATATTTATATTTTCTATTTTTAAAAAAATTTATAAAAGCAAATTTATTTTTGAAAAGAAAAAAAATAAAAATTTAGTTTTTCAAAATAAATTTATTATTTATTATTACTATTATTATTTTGACTCCACATGGTGTGGGGCCAGATGGGTATAATATTGGTCTTATTATTTTAAATTTTATTACCAATAATATTGGTACATATAGGTTGCTCACTAAATTTTAAGAACGCATAATAGGTCAAAATTGTCGTACGTTATTATAGATTGAACCATTCTAACAATTAGAATTCAATCTACCCGAATCATCTTAACCGATCCAATTTTGATAAGGGCGTTGGACCAGTCACGTCCAACACATGCACCCAATGACATGTCATGTGCAAAATAGTGATGACTAGTAGCATCGAACGGTTATAAAAGACAATTTGAATAAATTCTAAAGTATTAATTCTCGCTTCTTAATTTTTTAAATTTTTTATTTTTTTATTAATGTTAGATTCTCGTTGACTGTACAATTAGAATATTAAATCTAACGGAAGAATCTAATACCTATTATTTTAAATTAAAAGAAACTTGATAAATAATCAACGCATACATCAATATAATAAATTATATGCTCAATAAAATAAAAATCAATTAAATATTTTATTTAACCAACGATTCCATATGATACACATTTTCAAAAAATAAATCCAATTAATTTGACTTCTCGATTTCCAATATTTGGTTATAAAAAAAATTCAATTTCCCTGACATTAAAAATATTAAATCATCAGTTAATGTCAATTAATAATTTATATATAAATAATAAAGCTAAAAGAATTGGGCTGAGCCCAATAAAGATAGACATAGCAATAGAGAATACCGGCCCATAATCACCTGGCCCATAACCATCTGGCCCATTCATATTATTTTTGTTAAATTGTCAATTATACCCCTTTAATAGGGATAAATTTCAACATTGCCCAAATTGGATGGGAGGAACATCAAGTCACTAATTATTATTTTCATTTTCGAAAATAACGAACAGACTGTGACATAAAATAAATATTCAAATTAAAACCGTTTATGAGTATTATTAATCTTAATCGGTAGACGAGACTCTTATTACCATCCAAAACTCGGTCGTTCGATTACCCACTCTTGCATTAGTTCAACAGCTCCAGTTTCAACACAAACACGACCAGCTAATAAGCTCTTAAATCGACCTGAGTCATGTAATCACATTTAACAAACAAGACTCTTATTAACTCGGTCGTTCCGTTACCCACTCCTACATTTGTTAAACAACCCAGTTTAAACACAATCACGACCAGCTTATAAACCCTCAAATCAACACGGGTCATATAACAACAAAGAATTGTAAGGTTGACCCGTGGAGTATTTCGAGTTTGTGGGACATGGGAAAGGGGCAGCTGCCTATGTAGCAATTAAAAAGACAGCACAGTTGGGACATTGTATTTAATGTCCTCCTCAATAATGTATGGCCCCAACAGACATGTCTTGCTCAATTACACAACAATGATGCATGAAAGAAGCTGCCTTAATGAGTAGTGAAGGTATTCATTTCATGCCAACCAACAGCACACAAAAGAGATGAACTCTTTGAATTGGGTATCAAAAGCTTTAAACTCTTTGAATTGGGTATCAAAAGCTATGAACTTTATCTTTAAAGGGCTAAAGAGTGGACAGCACAACGAACAAAGTTCATCATAGAAGCTAAAGAAGAACATCTCATCAATTTCAACACATCAAAAGCAAAAGCAAAAGCCAAAAGTAAAGGCAAAGGCAGTAATTAATTGCATCACCAACCCAACAACAAATACAAGACATTAAAGGAATTCAAACTGTTGGTAAATCTTTACTTTTTTTCTTCTTCTTCTTGGCTTCAAATGAAAGATATGATGGCAGGTAGGTAAGTAAATTGAGAATGCAACAAATGGAGATAAAATTTACCCTATAAACCACCAATAAACTCACCTAGAAGACATGTCGTCTGATTCACGAGCAGCGTCGGGTTGTGGATTGACAACTTCGTGTAGGCTGGATTGGCGAAGCTCTTCTATACGCTTTGTGACTTCGGAAATTGTGGGGCGCTTGTCAGGATACTGAGCTGCGCAATCGACTGCAAGCTGCAATAGTTGAACCATTTCCTCCTCGATGTTTTGGTACCTAAGAAGTTCGAGGTCGAAAACTTCAGAAGTCCATTCCTCCCTAACAACTGACTGCACCCATCTAGGTAAATCAACTCCTTCCTCATTCAAAAGGGAGTAGGTAGGAGCCTTTCCTGTCAAAAGCTCCAATAGCAATACGCCAAAACTATACACATCAGCCTTATGGGATACTTTACGAGGATCAGTGACCTCTGGTGCGCGGTAACCAGCTACTCTGTTGGGGCTGGACGATGGTCCAACAAGATGTGCTAAACCGAAATCGGAGACTCGAGCATCGTAGGATTTGGTTAGTAGAATATTCGAAGATTTTATGTTTCCATGGGAGACATTAGGACCTTGTGAATGCAGATATTCAATTCCACGAGCAGCTCCAAGGGCAATTCCAGACCTGATTTCCCAACTCAATGGAGTCCTTCCAGCTCCTTTGTTTCCTATTGTCCAAAGTAAGCAACAAGGAAAGAGTAAAGCTTTAAAATGTACAACCAATCAATCCAAATCAAACTAGAGAAAGTAGAGCCAATTATGATCAAAACGTAAAACTAAGCAAAGCAGATATTGTCCTTGTTGGGTTTTCCCTTTCGGGCTTCTCTTCAAGGTTTTGAAAACGTGTGTGCTAGGGAAAGGTTTCCACACCCTTATACAGGGTGTTTCGTTCTCCTCACGAACCGATGTGGGATCTCACAAAACGAAACAGCTTACCGTGTAGAAGAGCAGATAAGCTTCCCATGGGCATGTAATCATAGACAATAAGCTTCTCATCAGCACTGAAATAGTAAGCCCGGAGAGGGACCAAGTTTTCATGATCCATAGAACCAACAGCTTCAACCTTCTCTCTGAATTCCCTCTCAGTTATGGTGACATCCTTCAACCTCTTCACAGCCACTACAGAACCCACTTCCAATGCAGCTTTGTAAGCAGTCCCAAAGGTTCCTTTCCCCAACACTTCGGCTGAAGCCCTCAAAAGATCCTCCAAATCAAAAACCCTTGCAGCATTACCAAAAAACACCAATTTTTTAGACCCAGTTCCATTGCCATTCACTGTTGCCACCGCCGCTGTTGCAGCAGCAGTGGCAGTGGCAGTGGCAGTGGTAGTGACTGGTACAGTAAAACCATCACTATGACCGCCATTTTCAATATCGCCGACTGGCTTACCCGCCTGAACTTCAACTTCAGGAACCTTCACTGTGGCTAAATCGACTGAACGCGTTTGCTTGGCACTTTTCTTTCGGCACAAAAGCATTAAGATTACAAGTATCAATACAAAACCCAGTACAGATCCAATGATAATCCCAGCAATGGCTCCCCCCGACAGCTTTTTCTTGTGTCCAGAGCCACCATTGTCCCCAACCTCCCCTGTCGGCACAACAAGATCACCAACGCAAACCTCTAGAGGGCGGCCGCAGAGAGAATTGCCCAAAAAGGAACGCGAAGAAAACGACTGTAATCCCTTTGGAACCGACCCATTTAATTGATTGTTAGAAACATTGAACTGATCCATAGGGATCTTCAAATCCGGGATAGACCCAGATAGGCGATTGTTCTCGAGGAACAGTGTCCTAAGACGGGTCAAATTGTTGAACCCAGAAGAGATCTCCCCAGAAAAGTTATTGGACGCCAAATTAAGACGAACAAGATCATGAAGCTGGAACAAGAAATCAGGGACCAGACCTGAAAACTCATTACCTTGCAAATAGAGGTTGCGAAGATTAATGCAGGCAGAGAGATCTGATGGGAGCGGACCGGAAAGGGCGTTGAGCCGAAGGCTGAGAGTGCGAAGCTGAGTCAAGTTCCCAAAAATGCCGGTCGGTAATTGACCAAAAAGCGCCTCTCCGGGAAGACGCAGAACAGTGACACGATTGTCCTCGCATTGAATCCCAGGCCAAGAACAGTGATTCTGATCAGTCACATTCCAGAGCCGAAGAGTTCGGCCACCCACAGCAGAGCGAAGGGCCAACAGAGCTGTTCTATCAGAGCCAAGATCTGGCTTCACAGTAGACACTAGAACACAGAACCCCAAAAGAAACAGAGCAAGCCAACGAGTTCCCATCTGGGTTCGCATTCTGAGATGTTTAGAGCAAAACCCAGTTGAGATTCTGCAAAACGGGGGACTCTAATCACAAAAATCTCGAAACCCAATAAGGTTCGCAAGGCATTGGTTAGAAGATTGAAAAGAGGGAGCGATAGAACTAGAAAAAGGGTAGAGTATGAGCTGGGGAAGCTGCAAATTGTGTGCTGTCGGCTGCTTTTTTCAATTGGGTAAGAGGAATTTCACAGAGTTAACAGGCTGTGGCTAAGAAGATGAACAAATTTCCCCTTTTTCAAATTTTTTTAGTACTCAGAGAGAGAAATGGATAGAGAAAGGAAAGCCATAGCTGAGCGTGTAAGCATTCCATGCTTTTTGGTGTATCCAAAAGCCAGTGGTCACTGTCAAATTCACAGACCTATTTTCATTTTTTCTTTTCTTAAATTTTTGTCTTTATATATTCCATCTATTTTTCTTTCCAAATGCTTACATTTTCAAATTTATTAAATTATGTTTAATTATTTATATTTAAAAAAATAAAATTATGTTTAATTATATATTGAACTAAGTATTAATTAAAGCTATAAGATTAGCTCAAATATATTGATTTTAATGTAAGAACTCAATAATAATCATAGCTTATTGACTTAATCTATGTAACAATGGTTCTAAAGTACCAATAATTATAATTTGGATAAACCTTAATCTAAATTCATTAAAAATACAATTAAGCTATATTAGATATCTTTCCATTTATTACAATAATAATACAATTAAGCTAATTAAACATAATTTACCATTCTATATTAAATTTGTTTAGTGGTCTAAGTTTTTTTTTTTTTTTTTTTAATTTTGTGACAATATTATTGGAAATTGAAAGGGCCCAAAGTTAGGTGACAAAATGTCTATCCAGAGGATACTTTTTTCTTTTTTGTATTAATTGATTGTTGTTTGATTCCAATGTTTCCGTTACATAAAACTTTTTCACTCTAATAATTACCTTTTGACCTATTTTTTCCGTCAAATTACTTTCTTTATAATTAAAACTTTCATTTAATTTGTTTGGTAATTACTTTTAATTTGGTTTTTTTTTTTCAGCTTATAATTGTAACATTCCCGACAAGGTAAAGCTTATATGATACAACATTTAACTAATAGATAAAAAAACTAGATAAAAAACAAGGTAATCGAGAGAGAATTTTCTTTTTACATAACATTTTTTCATCTCTAAATTTTTATCACTCGATCAAATAATCTTGTAAGTAACGTGACATTCATCAATTACTAGACGCGTTATAGGTACAAAAATATTAGAGAATAGAATAGCATATTTCTTTTAAGTATTATTATTTTATTCATATCACATGTGGGAGTACGTAACAATTAATTAATTACATAGGTATGGGTATTTTTATAGTTAAAAGATATAATTAAAAAAGAGTCGGTGTGATGATTTTATATAGAAAGTGGTTGAGTTAATAAAATTAATGCTTTTGGTTTTATTATAAAATTGCAGCTCTTTATCATTTACGTTAACACCAACATCTAACTAATAGTGATAAAAGTCTTAAATCATTTAAAATCATTTCAAGGTAAAATAAATCATAACATACAATTATAAAATAGTAAATAGATAATTATAATTCAATAATTAAAAAATAATTTTAAAATTGAGAATCCAAATATACCATCCTTAAAACCTGGAACGTTTTAACTAGGTAAGGCTACCTGGGGCGGCCCACGTGGTTTGATTACGTGGCAGGCCCAATAAATTCAGCCGGCCCAGCCTGCTTTAATTTAGGGCCGACAAAGATTACTTTTTTTAGGGAAAAGTTATGAAATGAGGTCTGAAAAGGTAAATATCAGAAGGATTATAAATAATAAAAAGTTTGGCCCAACACTATAAAAAATCTATAGCTATTTATTATTTCAAAGAAAATTATCTTCCCTCCCCTTTATGCTTTATTTTTCATCTTAAAAACACGTAATTATGGTTTAAAAGATTATAAAGTTTCAATCTGAACTAAAGAAAAAATAAGATCTCCACAGTGGTATGATATTGGTTTTGCTTTGGACTTCCTCAAATACCTCATACCAATGGAGAGGGTATTCCATGATTATAAACTCATGATATTGGTTTTTGACTATCTTCGAGAAGGCTTGACTCCCTTTCTATTGGAGTCCTTTGTTCGATATTTGAGGATTGATATTGGTTTTTGACTGCCTTCGAAGAGGCTTGACTCCTTTTCTTTTAGAGTCCTTTGTTCGATATTTGAGAATTTACCTCTCTATTGGTACGACTAACATCATCCAACACCTCCCCTCAAACAAAGTGCGCCTCCCCTTGAAATCTTAGTCATTTTTTACTGCCTTTGAGGAGGCTTGACTCCTTTTCTTTTGGAGTCCTTTGTTCGATATTTGAGAATTTACCACTCGATTGGCACGACTAACATCATCCAACACCTCCCTCGAACAAAGTGCGCCTCTCCTTAATCGAGGCTCGACTCCCTTGTTAGGGCATGGCTTTGATACTATGTTAAGAATCACGACTCTCCACAATGGTATGATATTGTCCACTTTGAGTGTAAGCTCTCATGGCTTTCCCCAAAAGGCCTCCTCATACAAATAGAGAGAGTATTCCTTGATTATAAACCCACGGTTATTCCTTAAATTAGCAGAGGTGGAACTTTCATCATCCCACTGACATATTGTCCATTTTGACAAGTTACTTACTCTCATCAGCCTCACAGTTTTAAAACGCGTTTTGGAAGGCAGAGACTTCCAAATCTTATAAATAATGTTGAAAATATTCTAATGGGTTAAAACTGCATCCATAATTCAATGACTCTATGTTGAAAATATTCTAATGGGTTTTGTGTTCGATGATTGTGAGAACTATATGATACAGACTACTGATATATTACTAGAAATCAGAATAGATCAGAAGTACGAGAGATAGAGAGACAAAGGCTTATCTGTTTGCTCGCTTAAGCTCATCCATTAACAGATGTGCAACAGATTGGTAACCCATTTCTCGAGCTGCAAAAATCAACACAAAAATGGCAGCAAAATGATGACCCAAAATCAAACAATAACACATAAAGTTTGCATACTAAAGCAGAAAAATCAATAACCTCTGTAAATGGCAAGCCCTGTGGGAGCCATCTTGCGCTTCTTCAAGCACAATGAACTGCAAGAACACACCCAGTTAAAATCCGCCAGAAATAGTCAGTAGGCTGTTTCTAAAGACTTTAAGCAACCAGACCTGTTGCATATCCAATAAGGGTTGGTTCCTTCCTTCTCCACACAATGAGGGCACATCCATTTCTTGTTCTCAATCACTTCTTCCATTTCTAATCAACAAACATCACAGCCCATTCCCACATTAATTCTATGTCTCAAAGATTTTGATCAGCAGTTTGTATTGAGTAGAGCAGTTTACCTTCGCCATATCTGACCTTCAGACAAGCTCGGCAGAACACACCATTGGAGGAATGGCAAACGGAGCAATCAGTTTTCCCTATAGGGAAATAGTCAGTACATTTCAACTACATTTTAATTGAAGTAGATTTTGTTTAACTCACTTACCGATACATGGTTCATCCATATCGAGATTACCACATCTCTTGCAATCTTCTTCACCACAGAGTTTCTTCTGCCTACACCCCAATTAAATTTCAAACACCATTCATCTCAAATCAACCATCAGCAGTGACAGAAATGTGAAGGAACAAAGGATTGAATGTACCTGCAGAAATGGCAGCAAATTCCATAAACAGGATCATAAACACTCCCCCGTCCCTTACTATTACACCTCCGTGCCGAAGCGTCCGGCGAAAGCCGATGGTCGAAGTCATCAATTTCAACCAAAGGAGCATTTGCAGGCCTCTTCTTAATCTTTTCCCCCACTGTGAAATCAAACGTCAGTTAACAGTAAATCATTACCTAAGTGATACAGTATACTCTTCAACTATTTCTCCATTGATCTACCTTCTTTAGGCTCGAATTTTAGACTCTGAACTACCTTCCTTTTTAATCTGTCGGATCTCCGGTAAGAAATCTGGTCATGCACCGGAGTGGAGTCCAGTGAAATCTGCTTCAATCGATCAGAGCGACGAAGAGGAAGAGAAATCCGGGGAAGTGTGTGGCGACATTTTCTCCCTTGGATCTTCGCAGATTTTGCAGAGGAAATAATAGAACGAAGTTCGGATGCGGTCTTCTTCAACCCTAGCGACGCCAATCGCTCCTGATCCCGCCATTTTCCATCAAATCAAATCAGATAGAGATGAAAAATAAGAAGAAGAAGACGATGAGGGATTGAAAGAGAGACCTGATTCTCTAAAATGCGAGCGTTTCTGATATCTTCATAGTCGCTTTTTGCTCTGAGTCTTCCCATGGTGTTTGTTTCTTCTTCCTCTCCTCCTTTGTCGCAACAAATTAACGCGATTGAAAAGTGGAGGGGATGATAAAATGACAAGCTTGTCGCTCGGAGTTTGTCACCTACGTATATGGGCCGTGTAATCTCGCTAGTGGGACCCACTGACACCGTACTGTCACCATGTTTGTGCGGTCATTCATTTTTTTGTGACGGGGCTGTAACTTTTACACTGAGCTCAACGGTCATTTTTTGTATGGGCTCTTGGCATTTTAAAAATTCAAACTCTGAATCCTTTTGTTTTTGCAAAGAATAAAATGGGGATTTTAATTTAATAAATAAGAATTTATTCTTTTTTCTTTGAAAGTTAGAATATATTTTCTTTTTTCCTTTTAAAAATGTATTAAAGTTTTAAATTAAAACTCTCGCTACTTTATTTAAAAGTAATAATAATGAAAAACTTTAATTATTATTTTTAACTTAACAAATTTAATTAATAACTGATGTGTGGCTGGTTCTCAATTATCACTGTCACCGTAAAGCCATATTAAAGTCCCGATTTTCATTGTTGTGTTTGGTTGTAGTGATGAACGTAACTTACATCGTAGCTAGCGTTGAGCACCATGTAAACTAACCACTTTGGCCTGTTACATTATTGTCGTCACTCTCGCGATTTTAAAATGTGTTTATTATGAAGAGGATTCTACACCCTTTTTAAGAATTTTTTTTTATTTTCATATCTTAGAGTCTACCTCCCTTAGGGGTACAACATCCTCACTGACACACTGTCCCATGGTCGTTAACCTCAAAATTTTAAAATACATAGAAAGAGGTTTTTATATCTTTATAAGGAAGGATTTGTTTCCCTCTCTAACTGATGTGAGATCTCAACTAATGACTGACAACTATTAGACTATGAGACTGACGACTACAAGTAACAAACTAAAAGCGAACAATATCTGATTGGGCAGTTACAAATTATAATTAGGGTTTGAAAATGCTTAACCAAAAGAACAAGTGTCGTTATGTTTTATTATTTTTTATTTTCAAATTTGATACGTCAATTTCTATTTAATATTTAAATTGGGAGAAAAAAATGAAGATTTATGAAATATTGGAAAATCGACGATTTAGGAATTAATTTGACACAAATTATAAACTTATAAAAAATCGTAATTTATCATTATTTTAAATTAATTTCTGTAGTTTATTTATTTATTTTTATTTTATTTTTTTACTTCTCTAAACCCTACTTCACGTTCAGCCACCCCTCCCTCCCGCTACAAGCTACTGCACTTTGCGCGGTTCTTGCTCGACGCTGTCTCAGCTGTTGCCGCCGCTGGCTGAAATCTCATCATCCCAACGAAACCGCCGCCGGCGGTCTCCCTCTCAAACCTTGTCGCCTCTTCAAGCTATTAGAGTTACTTATCTCTGTCTTTATTTTTAGAAACACAGTGCTTCAGCCTCTTTCCCGCGCCGTTGGAGAGATAAAGCTGCCGCAGCTCATTCTTCAGATCCTCAAGGTTTTGTTTATTTATTTTGTTTCGTTGGTTGAGCAATTTTATTTATATTTGTTGTTGATTTATTCTTCAACCAGTGCTCGACTAGCCTAAATGAAAACATAAAATTAAGAATGTTTACATTACAAGTTAGGAAAACAAGATTGAATCAATTAATAAAAAGGAACAAAAAACGTATCGTTCTTATCCGAATCGATAAATTAAGAGGAAAAAAATATTGAAGAAGATGAACAAAGCAAATAACATATCATTCTTTTCAGCACTGATTTGAAACATTCTAATTTCAGGGATCCCAAACAGGGGGCGAGTGAGAATTAGAAGTCACTGCAATGGTGGTACTGGACGAGAATGTTCCATCCTCATCAGAGGCCGTGGCAATGAACAAAAGGCGCAAAAGGAAGAGAACGAAGAAAAATATTCCTTCAGCAGGTGCGGAAGAATCAGAACTTCAAAACCCAATGGAAGGTGAAGAAGAAGAGGAAGGAGATGCGGAAGGTAATGTACCAGAGGAGAAAGTGAAAGAAGAGGAGAAGAAGAATAAAAAGAGGAAGTCGAAAATGAAGAAGGGTGAGTTGGAGGAGGGACATGAAAATACCAGTGATGGCGAGGGAAAGGATGGTGTTGAAGGGGAAGTGGAGAAGGACAAGGATAAAAAGAACGAGAAAAAGAAGGTTAAGACTGATGGATCGGGAATTATGAGTACCGTTTCATTTGATTCGCTTGAGTTGTCGGAGAAAACTCTCCGAGCGATTAAGGACATGGGATTTGAGCATATGACTCAGGTGAGATTTCTGCTTGGGCAAGTTATTATCAAATATTCATTAGAATTTATAGTTTGTTGGGGAGAGATTTTCTATGCACAACTTAGTTTATGCATTCCACGGATCAAATTCGATTTCAAAGGGTAGAACTTTTACTGATAACTATTTAACTTGAGTATGAAAGCAGTAAGTATTATTTTGAGGTTGTGATTGGGAATACTGAAAAAATGTTTAGCGCTTGATTCATGGTAATCAATGTTTTGATGTTACCTATAAATAGTTTTTGACGGGGCTCGCTCCACCTCGAATGTGGGTTTAAGTTCTTTTAACGAATAGTGTGCTGGTTGTAAGGCTTCTCTTTTTGATGTGGATATGTTGATGAAACATTCATTTTCATCTCTTAGTTGATTTTAATTTAGTAGAAAAACTAATACATGGACTTGAGCATTCTCAAATTTTCTGAACATTACCAATGCAGATTCAAGCTAGAGCAATTCCACCTTTTCTGGTTGGCAAGGATGTTCTTGGAGCCGCAAGGACTGGATCCGGGAAAACCCTTGCCTTTCTTATACCTGCTGTGGAGCTGCTACATCACATATGCTTTACTCCTCGTAATGGAGCTGGTGTTATCGTTATTTGCCCAACAAGGGAGCTTGCAATGCAGGTTGGAAAAAATTTTCCCCTAGCCTGCTTTTCTCTTTTAATAAGATAGATTTTGATGTCTCCTCATCTTGATGCTTAAGGAGCTTACAATTTGTCTTTGTATGGGAAGATCCTGCTTCAGTTTTGTATTAATAAAAAAAGAATTATAATTACAAAGATACAAAATGATACGAAGCTATAGAGTCTCAAAATTTGTGTATTGTCTCACAACTCGGACTCGCTCCCTAAATGTATCTTTAAACTGAAATAAGAACTCCATTCATGATCGAGAAGTTCCAACAAAGAGAATAAATATCTTCGTTTTAATCCTATTTCAACAAAGCAACCAACAAATACAAAATTCCTGGACATCGTAGGAATTCCTCTTTTATAACTATTTCTATGCCACAGGGCTAACCCTTAAAAGCAAACCCAAACGTTCTTTTAATACTCATACAAGCATGATCATTAATAACCTTTTTCTTGTTATTTTCCATCAACATTCCTTCCATCTCTTGGTATTAGTACGAACTGACCTTTTTTTTTTTGTTTTTTTTTTTTTTTTTTAATGATAATTCAGACACATGAAGTGGCAAAAGAGCTTCTCAAATATCATTCACAGACACTTGGCCTTGTTACCGGTGGTTCTAGCAGACAAGCCGAGGCTGATCGTATTACAAAGGGGGTCAATCTATTAGTAGCAACCCCTGGTCGACTTCTTGACCATCTTCAGCATACTAAGAATTTTGTGTTTAAAAATTTGAAGGTATGGGTGGCCTATTTTTCATTTTCTTGGCGTTGTTGATGTATTTTGTTGGAAATCATTTTCCTTAGTGCCAAGTAGAAAATGGATTCTTAAAAATTTGTTGCTGCTAACTTGTGGTCTGCTCCTCATGCACTCTATTTATTTCTTGTTTGTTTTTTTTTATTTTTTTTATTATTATTTTTTTTTTTTGTCCTTAGTTTTCTTGGATAAGAAACTACTCCATTGATAATAGACTACATCATCGATGAAGTTGGTTTTTATCACCTCTAAAGAATTTCAATTTTCATTTTCTATTCTGATTTCATTGTGTAACTCATCTAATTATGTTGGTAATTTACTTGTGTTATCCTCAGTCTTATAAATGTATCGTGACGTTCTATTCTCTCTGAACTTTTTTGCAGTGCCTCGTAATTGATGAAGCCGACAGGATATTGGAAACCAATTTTGAGGAGGAAATGAAACAAATTATAAAGCTCCTCCCAAAGGTAATTGACCCTTGTTGTATGTCGTCTACGATATAATAATTAGGCTTTTTCAAGACTGTCCTGTTAACTGTTAAAAGTTGCCATGTCACCTGTATGCCTTAACAAATGGGGTGAAATGTAGTTTGGGGTGGGGGTGCGTTATATTTTTTATGGTGGTGGTTATTATTTTCCTCGTGCAATACTGTAATCTGATTGTATTGCAATTTGCAGAATAGGCAGACTGCTTTGTTCTCAGCAACCCAAACACAAAAGGTATGTGTATTGCATTCAACTATTGTTCTTTTCTCTCTTCATGGTTTTTTCCTCCTCTACCATCAACATATATACTATTGTAACTTTATGAGTTTGTATTCCTTTGTTCATTTGGATTGATTTTGCTTCTCTCCCTCCCTGCTGATCTTCGGGAAAAAAAAATACAGGTTGAGGATCTTGTCCGCTTGTCGTTTCAGTCAACTCCTGTTTATATTGATGTGGATGATGGGAGAACAAAGGTAACATGACCTGCTGATCTTTATATGTTTATTTCAAATATTAGTCCTTTTGATTTCTTGTTGGACATATTTGTTATTGTAGGTCACAAATGAAGGGTTGCAACAAGGTTATTGTGTTGTGCCCAGTGCTAAGAGATTCATTGTTCTATATTCCTTCTTGAAGAGAACTTTATCTAAGAAAGTTATGGTCTTCTTCTCATCTTGTAACTCTGTCAAATTTCACGCGGACCTTCTTAGATACATTAAGGTTGATTGCATGGATATTCATGGAAAGCAAAAACAGCAGAAGAGAACTTCTACCTTCTTTGCCTTCAATAAGGCTGAGACAGGGATCCTACTATGTACTGATGTTGCTGCACGTGGACTTGACATCCCTGCTGTTGTAAGTCATCCTCTTTTTTAGCTATGTCAATACATTTCTCTGCATGGAAACAATTAATGTTGTAGCCCTCGCCCTCACTAGCACAAACGCTCGTTGCCACCAAAACTGCCGTTTTATCACGAATGGTTGGATGGAGGATATGATCACCCTTGAATACATTGATTGGATGGATTTTTGTAAAGAAGAGAATTTCATTGATAAATAAAATAGGTGAAGTTAAAACTCCTAGCTCCTGTAGGGGGGGGGGGGGGGGGGGGTAAGATCTCCAAATTAAAATAAAATGATGAGAGGCTATAATCTTAGATGTATGTACATTTACACCAGTGCATCGCATGAAAAGGAACGAATCCGTAAAAATTGTTAAGCAGATAAAGTTCTCTAAATCTTTTATTTTCTCCGCCTCTTTTAAGGTCAATCATCAATCAACGTACTTCACGTCAACATAGCTACATACCGTTGAATGTTCTCTGATTCTTTTGTAGTGTGTGTGGGTATATTTGTAGTGTTTGTTTTGGTATTGTAGCTCCCTTTTAGCCCTGAAGTTCTTCGGGAGTTGCAGTGTGGGGATACTTCTTATAGTGTTTGTTTGACTTCTTTGTAGTGTTTTAGTTCTGTTAGTATAATCTTGAAAGGATGAAGATTAAAACTAACTCTGTTTATTCAATTACTATAGATCTGATAAACATTCGTATCTTATTCATAGCTGGCATCTGAAATCTATTTTCATTAAGAATTGACATATTGAAATATACTTATTTAAGGATAATAATACGTCTTAAAGCCATTTAACTTTGTCTTATTTTTTGTGTGTCTCAGGATTGGATTGTGCAGTACGATCCTCCAGATGAACCTAAGGTGCTTATTGCTACTTAATAGCAGTCACGACCCATTTAATGTTGAGTTTAATGTTGTGTGAAATTATTTGTCTTA
Organism: Cucurbita pepo subsp. pepo; assembly: GCF_057944985.1. Taxonomy (NCBI): domain Eukaryota; kingdom Viridiplantae; phylum Streptophyta; class Magnoliopsida; order Cucurbitales; family Cucurbitaceae; genus Cucurbita; species Cucurbita pepo. The sequence goes on from NC_141817.1 coordinate 919,281, forward strand.
GGAATATATTCATAGAGTTGGTCGAACAGCTCGAGGCGAAGGTAGCAAAGGAAATGCACTACTTTTCTTGATTCCTGAAGAGCTTCAATTTCTTAGCTATCTAAAGGTTTGTATTTTCCCTCAAAATTTATATGCACTGTCAGAGGTGTCAGATTATCTTCTTCTCAGCGTTTAGTAGATTAATATCTTGTGTGGTTGATGTTTTATTACCAGGCAGCAAAAGTTCCTGTCAAAGAGTACGAGTTCAGTGATAAAAAACTGGCCAACGTGCAGTCTCACCTGGTAAATTCATTCCCCATTTGTTCTCAGCAGTAACACGTTAGCACAAGCACATAACTCTGAAATATTGAATGATCCAGGAGAAGCTGGTCGGCAGTAATTATTATTTGAACCAGTCGGCTAAGGATGCTTACAGATCCTATTTATTAGCTTACAATTCACACTCTATGAAAGATATCTTCAATGTCCACCGCCTTGACCTGCAGGTACTGATCTCAATTTCTTTTCATGCACCCCATCCCATATATTGAAATCCAGAACGTGCCTCTATGTACACATCCATTTTCTTCTGAAATCTTTGTGAGATGCTTCACTAACTTATAAATTTGGTTGGATACAAGTTGTGTGCTGGAATTCGGGTAACTCGATTCGGGAAGCTTCCTATATTTACACTTGTAGTTGGTATGTGAACAGGGTATTGCTGCTTCATTCTGCTTTTCCAACCCTCCAAAGGTCAACCTTAACATCGACAGTAGTGCCTCAAAATTCAGGAAGAAAACGCGTAAAGTAGAAGGGAGCAGGAACCGATTCAGTGAGAGCAATCCTTACGGGAGAAACAATGCGGATGATGAGAGACAATTTGTAAGATACTAGCTGAACCTATCCATCTTTGAATGACTTCACAAGAAATTATTATTCTTTACTTAGCAAATTTTTATTTTTAGATTAAAAATTTGTAGGACGTGGTTTGAACCTCACATTTTTAGTCGAGAGTATATGTTTTATAGTAGCTTAGCTACATCGGCCTGTAATGATTCATTTATATGATGATTGTAACCAAATGAGATTTTATATCCTAATATTTGTATGAGAGAAATCTTTTGAATTACTCGAATTAGATAATTGACTTTTGTTCATAGCTTAAGCTACCGTTGTTAATGTTACCCTTGTTTTTTTTTTTAATATAATTTTTAATTTGATAAGTTGTAATAATTATATGAAATTTGTTACTATAATTATTTTCTTGAATTCTTTTATTATTTAATAAATTATAATTTGTTTTATGTGTTCTCTATACAAATGGATTTGAGAGTAATTTAATTATTTATCAAATTGAATCCAATGATTAATATATGATTATTGCGTCACCAAATAGATAATTATTTATTAATTAGAAAAGAAAGCTCTCTAGAGTTTCTCAATGGCTGCTTACTAGCCACTCCAACTAATTAAATGTGTAACAACTAAGAATATTATGATTTAGACAGAAGTCATATTTAAATGTGTAACTACTACGCATATTTGGACCAATTGTCGTGTGCCACGTTTCCACTACTTTTCCATTGTGTTTGATATGCCCATCCCAAATATCTGGCCTGGAATTGCACGCAATTGAAACGACACCGTTGGATTTTGCCACGTGTTTTAATGGAATTCCGATTGCTTCTTAAATCATAACAAACTTAACTGCCTCGCAAATGTCTACGTCTGTGCTACGTCATCGTCTTCGTCAGCAGACCAAAAATCGACTCTTTTATTATTTTCATTAATTGTTTTCAGGATATTTTATGGCGTGGATAAATCTAAAAAAAATATTCATATTAAATTAAATTAAACAATATATATATTTTAAGTTTTTCAAAAAAAAATTTTGAAAACACCCCTCAAAAATATATAAGAAAAGAAAGAAACGGTTTAAAAAATTAAATAGTTATAATTTAATAAAAAAAATAAAAGGATAGAATTAAAATGGTAAATTAATATATTATTTTAAAATTATTATTCATGTGTTCTTGAAGTGGGATATTTCAATGTATTGGTTGGAAGGAATATTCCAATGGTCAGCTTGACCGTATTTTCTGAAAGGAGTCAAAATAACAGAAAAATAACTATTAATATTAATTAGCATTTGCTTACACCAAAAAAAAAAAAATAATAATAATAATATTTTGGATAATCTTCAATTTAATTTTTTATTTTTTATTTTTGAAAGTTTCAATTTTATTTTTTCAATTAGGAATTTAAAAATGTAATTTCCTAAGACAAGGGCGGTTTGAATGGAAGGTCAAAAGCAGCGGCTGATTCAAAATCGGGTTGCCTATTCCCCATTTCTCCACCCAACTTCCATCTTCCCTCCCATCTTACGTCTCGTCTTCGTCTCTCTCTCTCTCTCTCTAGATTCTCTGTTATATAACCCCGCCAGGTAGTGAGAGGTTTCTGGCGTAGATCATTCGGAACGATTCTGCGAGTTAGGGTTTTGTTATTTCGTTTCGGTTTCTGGAGATGGAGAATTGGAAGCAGAACACTAGGATGGAGAAGATCGGATCTCCGTTTCCTGTTCATAGCCAGGTGAGGAAGATCAAGGAGGAATCGGAGATTATCATCGATTGGAGACCGGGACAGCCAGAGATTAGACCGCCGACGGCCGCCTTTCGAGAGATCAATCGCCAGATCTCTCGCTCTCCGCTTGGAGTGTCTGGCCGGCCGATTTCGGTCGGGGAATCGTAGAAGGAGATTGTTGATGATTGTTCTCTTTTCTAATACTACATAGTTCTGTTCTTCTTCTTCTTCTTTTGTAAATAGTTCGTTGTTTTTTTTTTTTTCTAATAGAGAGATTTCTGGATTTTGAATATTGCTCTTCTTTCTCAACTCTCGAGTTCATGAATATCTGAAGTGTTCATGAATGATTTTTGGATTCTGTTGAGATTCGTACATGATTTGCTTATGAATTTCAAAGATTATTGATCTTGGAAAGGAATTTCTTGCTAATATTCCTTCACATACACAATCATACGAAATTGAAACTGTTCTGTAATGATACACTTATTCGAGGGAAGAAGAAAGAAAGAACAAAAGAAACTGAACTCGGATGCAACAAAGACAACATTCTGAGTTATTTCTACTGCCAAGCCAAAGCAAAGGCTTGATCCGTGTACTGTATTAAGCCCTTCAGTTTGAAACCATACTCTCAGTTTCCTTGACAAAGCCATCGCCAGTCCAATCTTTATCAGACTGCAGGCCTTTCTTCACAGCTTTTCTCTGCTCGATTGCTTCCCGCTGCCTCCGAACCAAATCCGTGTGCGTCGTGAAGTATGGAAGGGAAGCCCTGTTTCACCGGGAATTCGTTAGTGTGACCGATGTTCGAGGGGATCGAGTCGTGTTCTATTAAGAACTGCTATTGATTTCAAACTCCAAACTTACCCTCTGAAATCTTCAATGGATGAGAAGTTGTGAAGTTTCATGAAGTCCTTCAGCTCAGCACAGAGTTTCTTAACGAGGCCATAACCATGCATCATCACTCCCGTGCACACCTGCATATGAATGCAACTTCCTCAGCATACAATAATAGTACACCATTACTAATATCCTAAAACCAAAGGACGTCCGAGCCATTACGACCAGTTTCGTTAAATGAACTAGTTGAAGTCGCAACGTAAATCATAGGCTATAATTTTGTGAGATCTCACATCGGTTGGAAAGGAGAACGAAGCATTCCTCTTCAGGGTGTGAAAACCTCTCCCTAGCAGACACGTTTTAAAACCTTGAGGGAAGCTAGAAAGGAAAGTTCAAAGAGGACAATATCTGTCAATAGTGAGTTTGGGTTGTTACAAATGTTATTAAGGCCCGTCACTGGACAGTGTGCCAACAAAGACGCTGGGTTCCCAAGAGGGAGGAATTGTAAGATCTCACATCGATTGGAGAGGGGAACGAAACATTTCTTATAAGAGTGTGGAAATATCTCTCTAGTAGATGCGTTTTAAAAATCTTGAGGGGAAACGCAGAAGAGAAAGTCCAAAGAGGACAATATCTGCTAGCGGTAGGCAGGACTAGTCACCGAGAGGTGTGCCAGCGAGGACGTAGGGCCCCAAGGAAGATGGATTGTAAGATCTCACTTCAGTTGGAGAGAGGAACGAAACATCCTTACAAGGGTGTGGAAACTTCTCCCTAATAAACGCATTTTAAAACCTTAAGAGGAAGTCTAGAAGAGAAAGCCCAAAGATAGCGGTGGGCTTGGGCAGTTACAAATTTCTCGTTGTACCTGAACAGTGTTTGCTCCGAGTAGAATAAACTCGGCAGCATCTCCACCGGTTTCGACACCTCCAATGCCAGAAAGAGAGTAGTCTGCATCATTAAATTCCGCCTTCATCATTTTTGCGATGTTCAACACTTTACCAAGAGCAATAGGATGAACTGCCTTGGAAGAGTAGCCTCCTGGAGTTGAGTACCTAACAACATACAGATTGAACCACATCCAATATTTCAGCTGAATGCTAATTCAACACACAATCATTCTATATCGACGAGTTCAAAAGTTCGAATTAGCAAACCCCTCAACACAAGGCTCGGGGCGTAACGTCTTGAGATCGATTCCCATTACACTCATGATCGTGTTGATAGCCGCTATCCCCTCGCAACCCGATTTCAGAGCCACCCTAGCAGGCTTTACAAAAGAAGAATTGTACTATGCATCAGTTCATACAACCATAGATACTCATTCAAATACAAGAACAGCAAAACTACCTGTGAAATGTCAGTGATATTGGGAGTCATTTTAGCCCAGACAGGGATTGTAGCTTTAGCATTAATCCATCCACAAACCTCTTCCAAAAGCGCACAATCTTGCCCGACTGCAGCGCCCATTCTCCGTTCGGGCATGCCGTGAGGGCATGAGAAGTTGATTTCAAATGCATCCTGAAAGTAAGAGACATAAACATTCAATGACACGAACTGTTCTTGGTAATAAACACGCGGTAAAGAAGGCATAGATCGTAGGCATACAACTCCGGTTTGTTCGACTCGATCGATAAGTTCTTCCCAAGCAGCTTTGTTATACTCCTCCATTATTGAAGCAATGAGAATCCTATCAGGATACTCCTCCTTCAATTGCTTAAACTCTTTCAACATAGTTTCAAGGGGTCTGTCGCTTATCAATTCAATGTTCTCCCACCCAATGATCTGCCCTTTTGCAGAGCCATTTGAATCTGCTCGAAGCCGGGCATATCTAGGCGTTACATTTATTACTTTGGCTGCATCTAGTGACACCTAACAGAGACAAAGATCCATGAAAATACAAGAAATGGACATGCCAGCCAATGAAGAACAGATAGCAAAACCAGTAATGTTCTTCCAGCCAATCAAGAACAGATAGCAGAACCAGTAATGTTCTTCCAGCCAAAGATTAATCTAAATATCTCTTTCTCCAAACACTAATCATATTCCTAATCAAGAACAATCTCTAAGATGAAATCACAGATCAGTAGATTACACTAACAGCAACCAATTCGCCATTCAAAAATCAAATCATAAGCTAACGGAATCAACACACTACGAAATCGAAATCAAAAGCGATAGAACTTACAGTTTTGGCAATCACAGCGCCCCAACCTTCATCAAATGCCCTCTTCATAACCGTATAGTTAGTTCCCGGCGGACCCGACCCAATTACAAACGGGTTAGGCATGTGCAATCCATTAACCGTCACACTGAGATCAGGCTCCGCCTGACCTTCACCGGCGGCCACCACTCTGAACCCAACTCTATTTCGACGAGGCAAACGCATCCGAGACCGATTCAGCGCGAGCTCGGACATTGGGTTTCTAGTTCTGATCTGGGTAAAATCCAACGACGCCATGGATCAAGAAATTCAAGCTCTCTGCAACAGAAAATCCTGTAATGGAACAGAAGGAGAAGAAGAAGATGGGTAACTCAATCTGAGATGTAATATTCGATCAAGAAAGATGGAAAGGTGGGGCATGAAGAATCATCCTCGTCAATTTCCTTCTGGATTTATAAACGTATTCAATTTAATAATGATGAATGAATCGGATTAGTAATTTAATAATTTATTTTAAATAAGCAAATAAATTCGGTAATTAATTTAAATAGTTTATCTCACTAACAGGTGTTTCTTTGGATGGTAACTAGAAATGGAAATAAATAAATAAATAAAAAGTAAGAGATTTATTAATATAAACCGACTTAAAATAAATTATTTAACCCGACAGCCCAATTCTACTAGAAATTGGGCCGGGCTTAATTCTACATTTGGCCCAGTGGGCCCAAATGTAAGATGGTCTTTTCTTGACGCGAGCTGGCCCATTAGCAAATCAGAGAGTTAAATAATATCCTTTTTTTTTTTTCAAGAAATTAACTTTAATTTAAAAATAAATAGATATTTTTCTTAATAAAAATATTAAAAAAAATCTTTAAATAGTAATAATAAAGGAATGGAGCGGGACATTTCTAACAAAAAGGGAGGGAAAACGTCATGTCGGATCTTGCCATGACGTCAGCAGCAAGTTGCTAAAACGACAGCCCAATTACCGTTTTGGACACATGCTCATCTCCCTTCACTTCCACACGTCTATATTTAAACACTAAAAAAATTAATTTAAAAGGTTAAAATATAAAATAATTATTTTCTGAATTTTAATTGGCAAAATTAATGTTTATAATTTAATTTATTGATTTAAAAGAATAGATATTAAAATGACTATTTTAATGATAAGAAATAAAAATGAGAAGCTCGTGCTAAAAAAAACTATTTAATTAATGTACAAAATTGACAATATAATAGAAAAAATATATATTTAATTTTTAAAAAATAAATAATAAAAAAAAAAGGCTGTCTAAATCAAATTGATAATAAAAATGAATAAATAGTTATCCCACTTTACAAGTGGCATGGAGGCGTTGAGGAGGTTCATGCACCCTTCACATCCACCTCTAAATATTATATATTTAATTTAATTATGTCACTTTTCGTAATTTTGTTTTTATTATTTTAAAATTCATTGGATAAATCGCTTTCTTTTTACTTTCCAATTTCCTTCCGAAGCCTTCCTGAACCATCATTTTGTCTTCCTTAAATTAAACTTTATCCTCTGTGATCCACTCACACCGTAATTTGAAATTTCAACCAATCGCTATCTCCCACGTCACACACATATTCTTTTTAATTTTTTCTTCCTTAAAATTCCACCAACTAAATAATTATGTGTTATAATATAATTATCAATATTATCTATTTTTCAAAAAATTTCAAGAACGAGTGCTCAAGTTTTCAAAATATTTAGATGGATGAAATTAAATAATTATAAAATTCGTTTAATTTTAAGGGAATGATCTATTAAACGAACACGATTCTCCACAATGGTATGATATTGTCCACTCTGACCATAAGCTTTCATGTTTTTGCTTTCGGCTTCCCAAAAGACCTCATACGAATGGAGAGAGTATTCTTTGATTATAAACCATGATCATTTCCTAAATTAACGAACGTGGGACTTTCATTATCCAACGTGATTAAATGATGAATTGGTAAGAAAAGTGGAGGATTTAATTTTATTTGTTTATTTATTGTTATGAGCACATGGGAAATGTGAGCTTAATTACGATTTTTCCAAAAATGTTTGGCTAAAAGAAACGGGCTGCCTGTGGCTGCCGTACCCTTTTCAACGGCAACGCAATGGAATCTTCCTTTTTTTCAACACTACCAAAAAAAAAAAAAAAAAAAAAGATTTTCACCTTTATTTATTTTATGCATAATTAGGATTTATTTGTAATTTAAGTAAAATTAAATAATATTTAATCTGCCTCGTACAACTAACCCTCCACTGCCACTAGAAAATTAGAAGAAATATAAAATCTCAACTATTTAAGTATTTTATTCAATAATGTTAGGTAGATGATATAAATTTATCTATATGATGTCAATAACACGTGGATATGTTCATATTTTTAAATGTGGATATATATTTGTTCATCCTTGAAAAGAAAAATTATGATGTTGGAAGTTAATTAAATTTTGAAGAAAATGATTTCAACAATTAGTTTTATTTGTTTAAGAACTGATGGATCAATTTATTGTTCGATTTTAGAACAGAATGAGTAACAAGGGGATGTTAATAATGAGTCTCTGGATATAGTTTGTGTTCAGCATAAAAAATGAACTGATGTTTTCTGAATTGAGGAAAATTTTTAAATAGAACGGAACAAAAATTCTCCGAAATTCTACAGCGGATTGGATTCGACTGATTGGAGATTCAGAGATTCAGAGAAGCTACGGATTCAAATGGAAAAGAAAAGGAGTATATACAAAAAGTAAATCGGAATCCCGCTAGTTTATGTACAGATCTCAGAATTTGGCCGGATCTTTAAACTGCCAGGGATTCGAATCCTTCATTCCACCGCCGATTCACCGATCAGATCTCGATTCCTTGCACACAAACGGATGTGTCAACAACTGCGCCACCGTCCACCTCTTGCTCGATTCCTTCTGCAAGCAACACTCGACGAAGCTCCGAAAGTCCTCCGACGCGTCCTCCGGCAGCGTCGGCGGCTCGCCGAAGCAAATCGCACACATCAGAGTCGCCCAATCTGGTCTCTGACCAGGCGGTAGGAAAGGAAAATGACCTAAATAGAGCTCCAGAAGAGTAAGCCCCAAACTCCATATGTCGCCGGCGTAACCGTTGTAATTTCCGCCGTAAGTGTCCGGATCGAACCGCTCCGGACTCATATAAGCGCAGGTTCCGACGTAGGAATTGCAAGCATCCAAAGTCCGGCACATGATCTTACTAACTCCAAAATCGGCAATCTTAACCTCCATATTCTTATTCACCAACAGATTCGACGGCTTAATATCGCGATGAATGATTTTGTGAGAGTGAAGATAGTGAAGTCCGTTAAGAACCTGACGCGCGACGTGAGCGAGCGTCGCTTCTGACAACGTCGAGTTCTTCTTCAAGAGCGAATCAAGCGATCCTAGATCCATATACTCCATCAAAATCGTAACGTCTCCAGACGGCTTCTCGAAGATTCCATGGCACTGAACGACGTAAGGAGAGTCAGTACGGCGGAGAATCTCCATCTCTCTGAAAACCTGGCGACGAACGGTTGGATCGCAGTCACCGTGGACAACCTTGAGAGCGTAGGTTGCGGAGGTACGCTTGTGGCGGACTTTGTAGACGGTGCCGCCGTTGCCATGGCCGAGGACTTGAAGCTTTTCGAGGTCGGAGGCAGCGGGAGCGGCGGCGGCGGCGGCTGTAGCGGCGGGAGCAGCAGCGGAGGATGGAGGGAGAGGGAGAGGGAAGCGGGGACGGCAGTCGGAGAGGTCGGGGAGGCGGAGGTTCAACTGGCGGCGATCACGAACCAGAGCCATTAGAGAGATGGAGGGATTTGGATATGGAGGTTTGGATAAAAGTGAATGGAGGAAAGGATTTGCTTAAATAAGTGAGAAGGGGAAGCACGTGGGATAGTGGTAGAAATGGAGAAAGGAAGTTACCAGGATGAACACGACTGTGGACCCCACTTTGCTGCATGCGGATCGGACGGATGCAAGACGGGCGTCTTTTTATTTAAATATAAAAAACCTATTCATTTTAAATTTTAAATTTTAAATTTAATTTTTTATTTTTGATTCAATCCACCCTTTCATTCATTCATGTGTGTCTAGCTCTGATATCATTTGCAATAGTATAACGATAGCACTAACAGATATTGTCTGTTTTATTTTGTTACGCATCGCCTTCAGTCTCACTGTTTATAACGTGTCTACTAGGAAAAGGTATCCACACCCTTATAAAAAAATGTCTCGTTTCCCTCTCCAACAACGTGCTCTTAGGAGAGGTGAACCCATCCCATTCTCTGGAATCTCATTCACATTGTTTTATGAATCTTGGTGGTTGAATGTTATAGTTAGCGTGCGCCTCCCGTGCGGGGAGTCAAAGTCCCAAGGAAATTAGGGTCGCGTCTGCTTGAAGCTACAACATCCCACCAATCCTATCTGACGTATGATCTCACACGTACATAATTAAAATTAAGTTGGGTTTAGTTTCAGTAGACATAAAATTTAAAATTATATCTAATAAATAAAGTAATTTTAAAAATATTACAATATATATATGTACAACTTTCAAAATTAAAAAATAATTTAACTATTATTTAATTATGAAAACTCATTATTCTTTTAATTTAGTGAAAAAGTGGACAACTATACACAAAAACGTTAATATTTGTATAAAAATTATTATTATTATTATTATTATTATTATTATATAGAAATGAATAAAGTATTTAAAATTCAACAAATAAATCAGTTATTAAGTTAGCCAACTACATTCGGCCATGTGACTAAGCAGGCCAAAGGCACCCCACATCATTTCTTTTTTAAAATAGAAATTGTGTGTGAAGTGTGAAAATCTAAAAATTATTTATTAATTAAAAAAATATACATGAAAACAAAAAAAACAAAAAATCGCCATATAAATTAAAAGAAAAAAAAATATATATGATGCGCATTTTTTATTTATTTAGTGAGCTGTCGAAATTTGCACACAAAATAATTTATTTCCCATTTTTTTCCTCGAGGGCCTTTTCGTCTTTATGCATTTATCTTTTTGCACGAAAAATAAGAGAGGAAATTACCATTTGATTTTTAATGTTTTAATTTTTTTTAGCCCATTTTGTGACATTTTTAACCTCCAAATAAATGTTACGGTAAGTAAATAAATAAAAACTATTGGAAAAACAAAAGGAAAGGATAAGATCCCGTAAGGTTAATTTTGTCAATTAAATGAAGCCGCCGCCGACATTTTTCTAGAATCCACCGTATTTTGCTCCGCTGAATATTAAAAAAATCAAAATTCCATATAATATTAACATCGGTTGGCAAAATAGTAATTTAAATAAATAATCAAGGTACAAAAATACCCTTTAATTCCCACGTATTAAAATGGGAATTTTTTTTTTTTAAACTAAGATTTCAAAATTGAACTCGTGAAAATGCCTATTATACGTTTAATTTTCACTTTTTTAATAATATTGAAAAATAAAATAAAGTAAAAATAATGAGATTAAACTAAACAGCTTTAAATCAACAAGATCATGCCATTATGGATCCGTGTCCTTATCACACGAGAATTTTATAAATAAAAATCGGAGGAAGAAAAAAGACAGTGACGTGGAGAAGACAAAGAAAGATGCTTCTTCCCTAGTGGAGGCTTCTCTATACACAAGTTGGAGGGGGAGGGTCCTCACCCCAAAGTTGACACTTTTTCTTTACATCTTCCTAAAAAAGATGAAATTTTTTAAAGATGGGTAGCTCAAGGGGTGCCCATATGGGTACCCTCCAATCATTAATTTCATATGTAATTCTCAACCACCAGCTTGCTTTACCCGTTCCAAATAATACTCAATCCATCCTACTCACATCCCATCAACTCCTAAGGTTGACAGCGATACGTAATGAGCTAAAGTAAATAATATCTGTGTAGTGATAGACTTGGACGATTACAGTATCATAGTCAGACACCTAGCTATGTGCCAGCAAGGACGCTGGGTCTCAAATGGGATGGATTGTGAGATCTCACATCAATTGGACAAAAGGAACAAAATATTCTTTCTAGAGATGTGAAAACCTATCTCTAGTAGACTTGTTTTAAAATCATAAGGCTGACGACGATACGTAACAGGCCAAAATGGACAGTATATGTTAGTGGTGAGTTTGAGTTGTTACAAATGGTATCAGAGCCAAACACCGAGCAGTGTGCCAGCAAGGACGTTGGCTCCCAAGTAGCTTACTCACCTAATATTAATTATTATATTTTTAAAAGTGGATAGTTTCAAATTTAAAATAATAGTTAGAATGAAGAATCATGAATCCACACATAATTTAATTTATTAACAATATTGTAATAACGGACCTTAATGATTCAAATATAATTTATCTGACAAACGAAGTTATAAAACTTACCATATAAAAATATGCGCGACATTAATAATAAATTAGTATAAGTTTGGAGGTTAAAGAAATAAAATTATACGGGGGCTAGTGCTGGAATAATGCAAAAATTAGTTAAGAATTAATTAGAAAACGAACAAAACCAAGGCGGCTGGCTGCATTGTTAAATAGTATGAAACTCCACTGCCCACAAAATGATTGGGTTGCACCACCAGTCTCGCCTTCTTTTCTTCTTCCAAATAATTTATAATATTATATATATATATATAGGTCGTTTTATTTTTTGTCTTGTTTATAAATTAAATATCTCAATTTTTTGGGCGCTAGCCAAAATTGAAAATATTAAAATATTAAAATGTTATTGGATGATTATTATATTTTGAAATTAATTTAGAGTTATATTGATTTACTAACATCAATTATTATTTTAAAATTTAATTGATATAATTACTTAATTTAGGGGTACAAATTAATATTGTCATTTGAATAAAAAATAATTTTTTTTGTTAATTAAAAATACTAAAATCATGGGAGAAATTCCAATATCGATGATTTAATTGTCAAAATGTAAAATATTAATATCCCAAATATTTATTTATTATTCAAAATAGTGTTAAAAATAAAGAAAAAGGATTTGGATCCGATGGGTCCAATTCCGGATCCTAAAGGGTAAAACGGGCAAATAAATAGAATCACGCAAGGTAAGATGCGAAGAAAATCAGAATTATTATAGTACGCCACGTGTCTATATCTTGAAGATCGGACGACTACTAAAGCTTCGGTATCAACCAACGCCATGGAAGCGAAGCATGGAATTATGATTTTTTTATTATATTTTTTTTTTCTTGTTTATTAAGAAAAGAAAAATAAAAGAAAAAGAAAAAGAAAAAGAAAAAGAAAAAGAAAATTGTTTCTTGGATCGAAGGAGAAGAGAGAGGGAAGAGAAGAAGCAAAGGAACTCGGTGGGTCTGTATTCTGTCGTTTGTTTTTCGTTGAAAATGGCGTTGCAGTGGATGCTATTGGCTTATACGGTGGCAGTGGAGGCTGCCATCGCCATTCTGCTCACGATTCCTTCACCGAAGCTGCTCAAGCAACGCTTCGTCTCTTTGATTTCACTCATTCTACAGCCTGCACTCTTCGTTGTGCCCTTCGCCGGCTTTCAGATTCTAGGTTTTTTTTTCCCCGTTTACTTGCGTTTCTTCTTTTATTTTGATTTTTTAATTTTGTAATTTCATTTCGCTATCCGATGTTTTCAAATCTCGACTGGAACCTGAGATCGGACCTTGATTCTTTTTTCTTTTCATTCTTTTATTTGTGATTTCTTGTTGTACTTTGTAGATATCTACTGGAAGAATGAGCACCGATTGATGTGTACATCTGAAATCTGTACAGCTGCCGAGAGAGATCGATATGAGAAATCTGTAAGTATAAATGTCTAGTTGAGTTTTTCTAATTTGTAGTGTTTTTCATTGAGTTCTCAAAGATTTAGATATAGATTATCAGACTGTTTTATTCCGTTAATGCTAGCAATCGTTAGAATTTCAAAGGATTAGAAATTGATGGAGTCTGGATACATCTACGAAATAGATTTATTTAACCCCTTCGAATTAGCAATTGTTGGAGTTCTGGAAGGAGAGTGCGTAATTGGGGCATCTTGCCCCGACCATTGAACGTCAGGAACTCTGGTTATTTTCACAATATAATTTCATATTGCAGTTTTTAGTCTGACGATGGGAACTTACCAGTTCTGAATGTTTACCAAGTAGCTTCTATTTCCCTTTCCCTATCCCTATTCGCATTCTTCTATTTGCAATTAAGGAGGTCTATTATCCTACAGATAGGAGAAGTTTTCCTATTGTTCTTGATCATGATCCTACTGATGTAAATTCCTTCTCGTACAAGCAAGATTGAATCCTATAAACCTTTTGGAGAGCAAAAGATTGAAGTGTTAGAACAACTCTTTTAAGTATATGACTCTACTCATAGTTTTATATGTTGTTGTATGTGAATCTGGTTTGATGATGCCCTATATCATTTTCGTATGATTTGATCGGATATTGAAATGGTTGGGGAGGTGGAGTGGAAATGATGTGATGGTTAAAGTTCAAATCATTAGAAACTCAAATGTCACATATGCTTGAACGAGACTGAGTAGGGTACATCAAAGATTTGGTAATGATTAGAACTTGGTGAACAACGTAGTGGTTGTCATAGATTTGCTTGTCAAAATAAGAAGTTGGTGTGTGGTGGGATGGGTGGGTGGGTGGGTGGGTGGGTGGCTGAGGGGTGGGTTGGAAAAAACGAGGTAAATTAGAACTGAACCAAGTAATTAGCAATGTGTTGCAGTTTTTGGATGAGGTAGGTAAGCGTCTTTCTAAGTGATGAATTCTCTCCCCAAGTAATCCTTTTCTTCTAAAAATGGTCGCAATCTCCTAGAAATAGATGGCCTTAGGATGCCTTCTTATTGGATGATCATGATACTTCCCAAAAGTCGAAATTCTTAATCAATGGAGGAACAATATCACCATTTTTGTTCAATAAGATACCAAAGTGGATGATTGACTCATTCCATACGAGAAATAATCGCAGGAAATCCTTTGATAACACAGATTCCTATTTCTCAATGATATCCCACGATCAAGACAATTGGCTAAATCCCGTGAAACCATTTCATAGAAGTTCATTGATATCTTCTTTCTATAAAGCAACTCGACTTCAATTCTTGAATAATCCACCTCACTTCTGCGTCTATTGTAACAAAATATTCCCTTTTTATGAAGCTAGTTGCTCACTCCCCTCTGGACACATGAAAGGAACTTGAGAAGGCCCTAGTCAAAGGAATCCTTTTCATCTTCTCTCGATCCAATTTGAAGACCCATCTCTCTCTTCACATTGTAGCGTGAAATCATTCATAATGTAAATAGGGTTCTTTCTCATCTGCAATCTGGAAAACCTCACAACATGGATGGGTCTCCCTTTAATCTTGAAAACCCCCTTACGTGGAAGGTTCTGACTTGTATGCAACATAAAAAACACACACAATGTATATGGTTCCTCTCATATGCAGTCTAATAGGTTCGCCCCCTTCTCCAATGTATGAAAAGGAAAGCATGACGCAGGAAGGATGGTAGAATTTAAGCCAAAAAAAAGAGTCGTCTCAAATAAAAAATGGGGATGTTTATTCAATGAACTTACCTTTTTCAAAAAATAAAAATTAAATACAATCTATGCGGCTATGCTGAAGCACCATATATTCATTGGTGATTTCAAAACCACCCCTATTTCACCATATTCTTGAATTTTGTTTTCGATTATCACGATCTCTGATCTGAACATAAAAACAAGGAGTTTTATTGTAGTCCAAAGTCTCCCTGATTTTGGTATGCCGGTAGTCTATGTCTGTGGGAGCATACTTTACAAGAGATGGACATAGGCAGTAGAGAGATCCCCAACTTCGATTCCCGGATCGATTCCCGCCCCGTTAGCATCTCCAATCCAAGATAAGGGATTACTCCGTTTGGTCTTTTCGTTCCGGAGCCGGCTGGTAATGGACCTACTTACCTTGCTTGTGGACCATCAGCTGAGCTAATCCTGGTTCTATTAGTTGGTGGTTGCTACCAAGTCGATTTCTTTATGCCTATCACAATGAGACTGCACGTCGTTCCCTTTTATCTGTGTATCAAACAGAATTGCCTTCCTTCCCTGATCTCTACTATGCTATATTATTTTTTATCTTCTTTACTTGCTCCCAATTCTAACAAAGAATGGTTATCATTCAGATCTTTAAAGCTCAGAGGAACGTGATTCTGTGTGTTTGTGCATGCCTTCTCTACTGGTATGTTACAAGAAAATTCTTCTCATCAGAAGCTTTCTCTCGTGTCAACTTCTTACCAACTAAACTACTTTAATGGATCAAATGCATGCAGGTGTATCTACCGCATTTGCAAATACAACAAAGACATTGAAAGTTTGGAGGAGGTAGAAAAGAGATACAAAGACCAGTAGGTTTGAGGACATGTGTAATCAATCTCCTGTTACATGTGTGAATGGCTTTCTCCTCACGGCTGTATGATTGATACTTGAATCTTTGTTTGTACTTGGAGTATGAGAAGTATAATGTTATTAGAACATCATAACTTTGTCGTTTTAGCAGCGTTGGTCAAATATTCAGCTCTATGGGTATGGGACTAATCCATAGTTTTGTCAATTTGGAAGTGGGAGGAAATTTAATTTGGTTGACACGTGCAATCAAATTAATGAAATGAATCATGGATTTTCTTGACCTTTTCTGCTGTGGAAGCTCATGTCGGCAAAAGGATATTTGATTTGGTGGGATTCTGGTGTGAAAGAAATCTTGGATAATGTGATAAGTGACATTTTTAAATAAACATCCGTAAATGGGTTATGTCCAAATTTGGTGAAAATTAAATTTTTGCATATTTAGGCTTCAAGATTGTTATTTATTATTATTTTTTCTTTTAATTCTCCTTCTTAGAACTTCGGTTTGCAAGGTTGTATCAGGTCAATTTATGGTAATTTTAGTTGGACTTAAATTCCATTTTTTTACGATATAATACTAACATTAGTCGTCAAATAATGTAACTTAAAAATACAATTCCGAGTAGTTTTTAAAATAAGAATATTAAAAAATAGATTATAAAATTAGGGTAGTGCAAACTATAGGTAGAAATAGGATAGGTTTTACGTTTACTACTAGTAGATATTGTCTAATTTTTACCTCCTTAAAGGGAATGTTCGTTCCCTTCTCCAACCGAAACCGATGTGGAATCTCATAGTCATGTTGTAGGCTAAATATTGTGGCATGTCAAATGGCATGTCGTGTATGTGAGTCACCTCAAATATTATATATACACAATTTATCTTTGTCGAGGTCATTCTTTTTTAAATCCAGTAAAAATGTATTGAATTTTAAAAAAACTCACTGACGAGATAATATCAAACTTAGAGACAAATTTAATTTAAATAAAAGTTAAATATCAACTAAAGCAACATATTAATTTTAAATTAATACTTTTTTCGAAAATTTCCGAACGTGAAACATGAACCCATAAATCGTATATTTAATTTGCATTTTTGGATGTAATATAAGAAGCAGCCTTTGTGGAACGCGTTACCAGTTTCTGCTCGGATTCGAAATTCGGCTCTGGCACGTCTGTTCGTTTCCTCCATTTCTTCTCTGCGTGACGATCCGACCACCCCTTCATCTAGGGTTTCGCCTCCGGTTTGTGATCGTCCTCTTTGCATCTGTAAAATTCTTTATTTGAATCTATTTTGTATTTTTGGCGTCTATTTGCGGCCTTTTGTTTTCGTTTTTTTTTCTTTCAGAATTTGATTTCTGGTGGTAATTTGGATTGTTCTATTTGCAGGGCTCGCTTGGAAGCTGTCATGGCAAGTGTGATTAGATATCCTGTTGGAGCCTTTGCTCGCTTAAATTCCACCGGCGGATCCGAAATCTACGGCAACGGTCTTGGTTTTGTGCGCCTTCCGTCCCTATTTCATGTCCCTATTCGGGTAAGAATGTTTCTCTTTGTACCTTCCCCGAATTTCTTCTTTCTATTTTAATTTCATTGATTTGGAGAGTTCTAATTTGATGTTTGATTTAACCACCATGAGCTGGGTTGGGTAGTGGTCGATAAGGATCATGAAAATAGTCAATGCTTAGAGGGCAAGGTTCAAGCTAGGTGGCCTTCCCCTGAGATAGTTAAGGGGCGCACAAACTTGCCCCCAACAGTCACAGATTTTAATAGAAATTCGATGATTACTTTCTGAAACGGCCAGTTCTTGGTGCTTTGATTTTGTTATGTTTGCAATTTTGCTTTTAGACTTGTTTGTTTGGGGTCTTAATGACGATCGGTTCGTTCTATTAAGAGAACCTCTTCATGACTTGTACTGTATATGAATCAGTGATGTGATGTAAACTTTTCGTTATTGTACTAAGTTTCCACTTTATGCCCTGCAAAATTCAGTTTCTATGTTTTTAACATCAACGCTAGATTTTTATGGCTATTTTCATGCGCAAGTATTTTTGTTCAGGTTCTGTAAATGGCTCAGTTCATATATGATGTTTTTAACATAAATTTACCGATAGAAACATATAGTGACGAGGGAAAATATTATCATTTAGTGGTAAAGTTTTTAGAAATTTAATTTGTACTCTAGAAAATTTTAACATTTCACATTAGTGTGAGTTTTTTCTATGGTGTTGCATATTACATTTGAGTTTGAGTTTGATTTGGAGTGTGCTATTTTTGTCAACTTTCAAATTTTCAAATCGAAATACATATCTATTTCTTGTTAATTATGTAAATGCTTATTCTTTTAATCGGTTGTGGCAGCTATGCCCTCGGGTTTCTTATTCCAAACTCTGGAACAAGAAATTGCAATCCAGAAATGGTAGAAGCATGACAGTTAAAGCATCCATCGATGCAGAGTCATCTGGATCGGATGATCCTATTGCTCCTCTTCAGTTGGAGTCTCCAATTGGGCAGTTTTTGACCCAGATCTTGGTTAGCCATCCTCATCTTGTCCCTGCTGCTGTTGAGCAACAGCTTGACCAGCTTAAAATTGACCGCGATGCCGAGGGGAACAAGGAAGCTTCTGGTTCTGGTACTGATTTAGTTTTGTACAGGTGAGTTTCCATATCTTGCAGTAATTATTGTGTTGACAAATAACAGAACGACATAGACAATTCTCCAGTGAAAGCTTTTGTTTATTATCAGATCGAGAGTCGTTTCCAAAAAAAAAAAAAAAAAAAAAGAAACAGAGCGAGAGAGACATCAAAATTTCCTATGTTGTCGTTCCAGTTCTTGGTTTAATCGTTGTAGGGTGTGAAAGGCTCTTAATGAGGTATTGAGAGGATGCAACTGAATAATAGCGATATATCGGACTAGTACATTTACATAATTGGAAAATGCTACTTGTGATTTTTTTTTTTTTTTTGTTTACACATTATTATCATTTGTTATGCTCCTTGAAAGAGGTTATTAATTCTTGATATTCTTGGAAATGAGAGAGTGCATGAATGTAAAAGGTTTCTGCTGGCGTTTAAACTTTCCTTTGCTAAACATGTTCACTAAAACATCCTAATAGCTAGATTTGAGGTGCTGTATTGATGATTTCTATTGCTTCTGCAATTATCAGGAGAATTGCTGAGGTGAAGGCAAATGAGAGGAAAAAGGTTTTAGAAGAAATCCTATATGCTTTGATTGTACAGAAATTCATGGATGCTAATGTTCCCCTGATATCTACAATAGCCCCTTTATCTTTTGATGTTTCTGGCCGAGTTGACACTTGGTCTGCTCGTGATGAGAGCCTCGAGCATCTTCACTCGCCCGAAGCATATGAAATGATTCAGAACCACCTTGCTCTCATCCTTGGGAACAGGGTTGGTGACTCAACCTCAGTAGCACAAATAAGCAAACTCAGGATTGGCCAGGTCTATGCTGCTTCAGTGATGTATGGCTACTTTCTTAAGCGAGTTGATCAGCGGTTTCAGCTGGAGAAGACGATAAAAGTTCTTCCAAACACGTTGAATTCAGAAGAGGGTGTAATTCAACAGGTTGCTGGAGAGGACGTGAGACCGAATATGGGAGAGAACTCACCACCTGTTTCACCACATCCTGAAATCTCTTCCTGGCCCGATCACGATGGGAATGGCTTTGGGGAATTCGGTCGAGGTATAAAAGCTTCTAGACTGCGAAACTATGTCATGTCCTTTGATGGGGAGACACTTCAGAGATACGCAACGATAAGATCCAAAGAAGCTGTAGGCATCGTCGAGAAGCACACGGAAGCATTGTTTGGTAGACCTGAAATTGCTTTAACAGCTCAGGGAACCATCGATCCTTCAAAAGATGAAGCGTTGAAAATTAGCATTGGCTGTTTGAAGGGATTGGTTTTAGAAGCTGTTACTTTCGGTTCGTTCCTCTGGGACGTCGAAAGCTACGTGGATTCAAGGTACCATTTTGTTGTGGGTTGAGCTAATAACTCCATTGTGCCATAAGTATATGTTTGTTCTAATAACAGGAAAATCTGAGGTGGTTATACTGTATATTACTCACTACTCATGTGATCCTGACTGAAAAACTACAGAAATCTAGGGGGAGAGTTCATTTTGGGTTTTACAGGTAGGTTCTTTTTCTTGCTTTGACACATTTTGAATCACATCACTCGACGTATTTGGATTGATTTTAGGCAGCTAAACCTAACTCAAACCTATTGCTAATAGATACTGGAAGGTTTTTAAAATGCGTCTGCTAGTGAGAGGTTTTCACACCCTTTATGAATAATGTTTTGTTCTACCCTTCAACCGAGGTGGGATCTCACATCACATGTACTTTCCGAATTATGCGGTAATTATAGAATCGAGGGGGGTTAAAATGTTTGAAGGTGTTGGGTGAAAGTGTGTTTGAGGGGGAGGGGTAATTGAGGTGTGTAGTCAGTAGTGGAGAAATTTCTCACCTATTTCTGTTGCTTTTTCTGCTGATTTCACATCCGAAGTACCTGCCTTTCTTTTTCACTGTCGTCAGGGAAGGGAATGCGACGGTCAAACTTGGTGACTAATCTGCAAATAAATTCTATTACGTCACTCATTGGCATTTTAGTAATTTTCTATACCAACTTATTCTTAAATATATTTTCAACCCATATTTAAAAAATATTATATATAATATTTTGGTTTTTTTGGTATTAAAAAAAGAAAAAGTAAACTCACTAGTTTTGAGACTTTTAACTCTAATTTAAACTAAAAGTTTAAAAACTGTCGTAATTATTCATTTTTTAATTTTTAGAAGTTATATTAACCTACCTTATGAAATATTTTGATATTAAAAAAAAAAGAAAAAAACTTTAAATAATTATTTTTTTAAAAGAATAATAAACGAGAAAAAAATAATAGAAAGTTAATAAATCAAAATTCATATCAGTAGGTGTCGACTAACTCAAACACTCAAACATGACGTAAACTTGAAAATAAATCTATACTATAAACAGCGGAGTTAAATTAAGATTGAAAAATTGCATAGTGATGCACTCAGGATCCTTTACTGTTCAAGAATCTATTTATATTCAATCCCCTGCACCGATATGGGTGCACCTCCAGATGGGCAGGGGCATCTTGATTCAATTAGCGAAAGGTTACGGGACTAATCATAAAATGTATGCTAACATTTATCCAATAAACATGATGGGTCAACATTTAAGGAATTGAAAGAGAAATTGAAATAATAAAAGAGGAGAGAGAAGAAAATCACATGGAGAGTTTGGTGAAAAAAGAGAGAAAAAGATAAGAATGAGAGAGAGAAACATTCTCGCAGTTATGAGAGTATGAATTTGGCAAATTAGGTTTACAAAATTTATAATTTTAAATAAATTTAAAAAAAAAAAAAAAAAAGTCAACAACAAAATCTGAGTCTCTGATCCAATGATGTAACACCCTCCCTCAGGCTGCAATCACTCCCTTCTCTTCATGATGTGAAACCTCCTTCCCTCTTTCACTGCACACAACCACTCTTCTCTCTCTCTCCAATTACCAAAGGTTTGTACAACGGATAACCCGACAAACTTGGACTACTCAACCCAAACCCTAAAAATCAAGTTGCAGTAATTTTATCCGTTTAGATTTGATTCAATTTTTTTGGTTCATTGGTTGAATTTTTGAAAATCCGAAATCAGGGTTACAATTCCACCCTACCCCACTTCTAAGATTGTTATAAATATGAAGAATATTTTACATTTATAACCAATGTTATCTATTCTGACTTGTAAATGTAATGTACGAGAGATAAAAGCATAATTTATTAAATAATTAAAAAATAAGATTTGACCACCTAACTCTAAAATAGATGGTTGGGTTCAGTTGAGTTAGACTGTAAACTTTATATTAGGTCGTTTGGGTCACCAACTCAATCAAATCAATTCGTGTATATCTCGAACAACAATCAGTTGGCGTAATGTTGGAACCAAACCTAACAACAAAGTCGAGAAAAGAAGGTAAGTAAGAAAGATCGAAGATAATTGAAATAATAAAAAAAAAAAAAAAAGTAAAAAACAAAACTTTTCCTCAAAAGAAAAACCCATTTTGTAAAGCAAAACCATATTTTTATAAAAAGAAATACATAAAAGAAAAAGGTAATAATACACATCCCTTCAACTAATCATCAAAATACTCAAATCCATATATATATATATATATATATATATATATATATATATATATATATATATATATTTGTGTATAATTTATGATAAAAAGAGGGTTTGAAAAAAAAAAAAAAAAATTGACCGAAAAGCGAAGGGACAGTGGCCTAGATTTGGAGGGCCTGTGCCCTTTGCCTTAGGCTTACTTTGTTTAGGTCAAAAGCTTGTTGG
Organism: Cucurbita pepo subsp. pepo; assembly: GCF_057944985.1. Lineage (NCBI taxonomy): Eukaryota > Viridiplantae > Streptophyta > Magnoliopsida > Cucurbitales > Cucurbitaceae > Cucurbita > Cucurbita pepo. The sequence continues at coordinate 941,629 of NC_141817.1, forward strand.
AATTTCTTTCTATTTCTCTCAATCATAAACCAATCGATTGCAAAATCATTTCCCAAACTCATTTATCATCCAACCAAATTCAATATTTTCCATCATTTATTATTATTATTATTATTATTATTATTATTAAAGTTTTTATCGTATTAAATAAGGGTTGTATTAAAAAAGATTCTTATACCCACGAGCATACAGACTAGTAGGCCTTCTATTTCCGTCGAAGTTTCATGAGCTGTGATGTCCCACATTGGTTGGGGAGGAGAACAAACCACCCTCAGGGTGTGGAAACTTTCCCCTACTAGACGTTTTTTAAAGCCTGAAAGGGAAGCTCGAAAGGGAAAATCCAAAGAGGACAATATCTACTAGCAGTGGATTTGGGTTGTTACAAATGGTATCAAAGTCAGACACCGAATGATGTGTCAGCCTTCTCGCTGTTCCTCGAAGGGGGATAGACACAAGACAGTGTGCTAGTAAGGACGCTGGGCTTTGAAGGGGGTGGATTGTGATGTCCCACATTGGTTGAGGAGGAGAACAAACCACCCTTTATAAGGGTGTGGAAACCTTCCCCCAGCAGACATGTTTTAAAGCTTTGAAGGGAAGTCCAAAAAAAAAACTCAAAGAAGACAATATCTACTAGCGGTGGATCTGGATCGTTACATGAGGACAGAGCCAAACATATAAAATGACGAAAGATAAAATAAATTGTATTTTTTTTTTTTTTTTTTTTTTTTTTTCCTTTCTCTCTCTATAAGATGAAAATTAAAGTATTAAAGTGTTCTTTTTTTTTATATATATAAATCATTGTTATCTTTTTTGATTTGAAGGTAAAGTAAAACATATTATATATATATTCTCTTTACTAATTATCTCTTTGCTTTAATTTCCCTTAAAATCACTTTCGTTTTTGTTTCGTTCTTTATGGATCGTGTTTTACTTTAAAAGAATTCTATGTTGGACAACACACGCAATGTTTTCTTAAAAAATATATAAATTAAGACAAAACATGTTTAAAAAACTCGTGTTGTCTGTAAGAATAGTTTTTACTTTAGAAACAGTTTAAGATAAGTACATAAGGAATGTCGGGGCCATAGGATACCAAATTCAAATTCCAGATCTTGGGTACCGTTTACACTTATTTTATTAATTTATCGGATAAAAAATATGGTCTCCACAAAGTGGTTGGCGTGTGGATTTGAAGGGAATATTTGGAAAGCAAAATTAAAAAATTATATTGAAAATTAGGGTTTTTTTTTTTAAACAATATGAATCAGAACAAAAAACCCTTTGACTCTCTCTCTTCTATACCTTTCTCTCTCTAGATTTCAGGTCAATGGGTCCACTGATTAATCATTGTTCTTGACAATTACACCCACCCAATTTATTTTATTATTTTATTATTTATTTATTTATTTAATATTTTCCTCAAATACTCACTCATTAATCATTTTTGTTTAATACTAATATCCCATTTTTAGTATTATCTTATTGGGTTTAGCGTTCACGTCTGTCACTTTTATTGTATTTAATTAAATCTAAATTTGGGTTTTTTTTTTTTTTTTTTTTTTTGGTTCAAATTACATTACATAATCAATTAATTAGTATTTCTTTAATAATTTCTTGAAAAAAAATGGACAATAATATTATCATGAAAAGGGTATTTTGTTATATATCTAAAAGATGTTTTGAAAAAAAATCCGTTTTAAATGTTCGAACGCAAAGAAGTGGTATCGAACCAACCTGTAAAGAACCATTTAGATTTTAAAACTAAAAAAAATATTTGACTATATACCAGCCCAAATCCACCGTTAGTAGATATTGTTTGCTTTGACCCATTAAATATCGCCGTCAGTCTCACGGTTTTAAAACGCGTCTATTAGGGAGAAGTCTTCACATCTTTATAAAGAATGCGTCGTTCCCTTCCCCAACCGAAGTGAGATCTCACAGAGTATATCTTGATTCCACTCATTAATTTGTAATCCACCAAAAAAAAAAAAAAAAAAGTAATGTAACGACTCATGCTCACCACTAACAGATATCACATATATATTCATTTTTTAAAAATTTAAATACGACACAAATTAGTAATGTAACGACTCATGCCCACCACTAACAAATATTGTGCTCTTTGGGCTTTCCCTCTCGGATTTCTCCTCAAACCTTTAAAATCTGCTAGAGGAAAATTTCCACACTCTTATAAATTGTGATTTGTTCTCTCCCAACTAATGTAGAACATCACAAAAAAATTCTAAAATTACGTAACATAAATCATCAATTTGGGTAGTACATAGTACGGGACTATTACTTGAACCATGAACCGTGTATATATATATACATACCTATACATACATACATACATATATATATATATATATATATATATATATATATATATATATATAATATGTGAGAAGATTGGTTAAAGTGGTATGAGTTGATGATTGTACTAAGTATATATATATATTAGTTTAAACAAGTTTTTTCTGTTGGAAGAGGACAAATTCCCATATTTCTTTCTCCCCCTCCTCTGTGTGGTGTGTGTGCGTTCCGGCACTCATAATTCTCCAAACACCAAGGATTATTTATTAAAATAAATAATAATAATAATAATAATAAATAATAAAATTAATAAATATTGCATGGTGGAGAAACAAGAAGAAAGATTGAGACTTTCACACAATCTCTCCTTGTTCAACTCTCATTTTCTCTCTCTAACCCTTCAAAATTCCTTCCTTTTTTTTTCCCTATCTAACCTAATCTCTCTCTATTTCACTTAACCCTTCTTTACTTTCTCTCTCCTCTTTCTCTCTCCTCCCATCTTCTTCTTCTTGTTCATCTTGTTCTTTCTTCATATCACAAAAACCTAACAAAACCCACATCGAAAACCCTCAGCTTTTGCAATTTAAAGATGTTGGAGAAGGGCATTCTTGTTCCTGATCTATCTCTTCAAATTAGCCCTCCCATAACTGATCCATCTTCTTCATTTCATATTTGGAAGCAACCTCAAGTACCTCAAGTCGACACCGAGCTTTCTCTCTCGAACAATTCGACCGTGGCGGTCGATGGTTCCCCGGATCGGTTCCAACCCATTAGAGGAATCCCACTTTACAGTAATGGGTTGTTGTCTTCTTCTACATATTTGAACCAAAACCAACCGTCGCCGTCGCCGTCGCCGTCATCGTCGTCGCTGCAGCCTCCTTTGAATTCTAGGGCGTTTTATCAACAGCCTCCTGTTGGGAGGTATAATGGGATAACAATGGAGGCTTTGAGAAATCACCAGCAGAATCAGAATCAGTTTGGTTTTCACAATCATCAAAGCCTTCAATTTGGGGTTTCGGATTTTTCTTGTAATAATAGATCGAGATTGTTCATGCCAAGGATTCAAAGCCGACGAAATGCTAGGGCTCCGAGGATGCGTTGGACTTCCTCTCTTCATGCTCGTTTCATTCGTGCTGTTGAGCTCCTTGGCGGCCATGAAAGTATTCTCTCATTCCATCTCCTTTTTTCTTTCTCCTCTCTATCTCGATCTCGGTTAACTATCAAACTATCGCTCGAATTTGATGACCTTAGCCATATGTATCACGATAATTAGTGCCTTATCTACTTATTCATAGATCGAACCCCCGATAAATTTGATTGTTTTTACACGATCAGGGGCAACTCCAAAGTCAGTGCTGGAGCTAATGGATGTGAAGGATCTCACTCTAGCTCATGTGAAGAGCCATTTACAGGTAATTTCATTGAAAACCCACAATTTATTTCAGGATTTTAATCGAAACCCACGATTTATTTCAGGATTTTAATCGAAACCCACGATTTATTTCAGGATTTTAATCGAAACCCACAATTTATTTCAGGATTTTAATCGAAACCCACGATTTATTTCAGGATTTTAATCGAAACCCACAATTTATTTCAGGATTTTAATCGAAACCCACAATTTATTTCAGGATTTTAATTGAAACCCACGATTTATTTCAGGATTTTAATCGAAACCCACAACTTATTTCAGGATTTTAATAGAAACCCACAATTTATTTTCAGGATTTTAAACGAAACCCATTTGATATCTCTCCTTCTTCCCTGCAAAAAAGTTTCTTTTTTTTTTTGGTTCTCTGTTTCTCTCTATCTCAGTGAAGAGGAATCCCTGTGGCACAGTTACCAAAGAAGAAGAGAGAAATGAATGAATGATTCAGAAGCTGAAGAAAGTGTGTATTTAGTTCACAAAACAGGACAATTTCTTGTTTTAGAGAGAGAGAGAGAGAAAGAAGAGAGAGAAAAAATGGCATCATTTCTCAATAATAGAACCATTTCCCCAAATTTACTTTCCACACCAAACAAAAACAATACAAATCCCCATTTCATAGCCTCTTCTACTTCACTTTATTTTAGAGTTCCATAATAACCAAATCATTTCATTTCACCTCTCATTTCCAAATGGGTCACTCAAAAAGTTTTGATCTTTACATGTTTGGTAATTTTCATTATTCAGACACAAAACCACACATGTTTTTCTCTTTCTTTCGTTCTTAACCCTTTTCTTGTCTTCTTTTTCAGATGTATCGTACTGTTAAAAACACCGACAAACAAACAGCTTCTTCTGGTAACAAATTCCAAATCCTTACCAATCTCAAAACAAAATTTCCTTATTTCTTAATTAAACAGCATAATGCATCATTTTCTAGGTTTCAAACAACCTAGGAAACATGTTTGCCTTAAAAATAATCATTAAAATTTGATGGGTTTTTTCTTAATGGATGAACTATGAATCAGAAGGGTCTGGGGAAGAAGATTTCTTGCCTGCAACGCCAACCCCACACCATGAAGCGAGCTGTTTGCTCAATCATAGGAGAGGGTTTAGTGCATCTTTGGAGGCTGATGTTAATGGATCAGCACCTTCCATTAATAACCACTGTAACTCTTCAAGGTTAATAATCTCTCTCTACATTAATTTTTGTTGGTCTTTTATGTCTGTTGGGTTAGTACTATATGTTTTTTTTTTATTGGGTTGGTAAAAAAAATTCAAATTTTCTATAAAGAGCTACCCTTTGTTGTGACAGCTTTACTTTCCCTCATTTCCTTTTTTTTTTTCTCTTACCACTTTTCTTTGAACCCCTTTGACTAAATATTCATGTTCCTTCATTATGTTTGTGATTTGTAAACAGTTTTGTGTTTGATTTGTGTAAAAAGTTAGTGGGTAGCATGAAATTGTAGCTTCCCTAGCTCCTATAGGTTTAATGTAGCCTTTTCAGTGTCATTTTCGAGCTAATAATGTAACCGTCCAAGCCCTCTGCTATCAGATATTGTCCGCTTTGACCTGTTACGTATCGTCGTCAGCCTTACAGTTTTAAAACGTGTCTACTAGGGAGAGGTTTCCACACCCTTGTAAAAGAATATTTCGTTTCCCTCTCCAACCGATGTATGGTCTCATAATCCACCCTCTTTGGGAGACCAGCGTCCTCACCGACACACCGCCCGACATCTAGCTCTGATAACATTTACAACACCTCAAACCGACCACTAGCAGATATTGTCTGCTTTGACTCGTTTGCTGAACTCGACCAAAAACTAGTGTCTTATCTACCGTGTCAATAATATCGACTAGAAAGTGGACTTTGACTGTTACAAATAATGCACTAATAACTATCATCATAAAGGTCAACCGTCTCGGATCGTCCACCCTACCTTCGTTGAACTCTACCAAAAATTAACTCATCTCATAGAAGAAGTGGCATAGCAGAAGTGCAGTCTTTTGCTAGGCCATTTCCTTTTAAATTAATGAATAATCAGCTTTAAGATATAGTTTCACATGCTAGCATTATCCAAACAGAAAAGCATAGGTTAAGAAATTTTGGTTTAATTTACTGTATACTTACAGTATAATATAAATTATTGTATTCAAATGCTTCATTATCATCACATTAATTTAATGTTTCAGAAGAGCATGGGAGCAAGCCTCTCCAACAAGATCTAATATGTTCGGATCAGAAAATCAACCACAGGTAATTTACTCCATAAATCACATGGCAAGTCGAAAAATCTCGATTTAAATCATTGTGCTAGGAACACAAACCCCCCACAATGATATGATATTATCCACTCTATGCATAACCTCTCATTCTCGTAGTTTCACAAAAGACCTCGTACCAATGAAAACAGTGTTGTCGTGGGATTACGTCTCTCAATAACCCTAAACCATTTTAAATTTTGTTTTTTCAGGAATGCTACGAATTAGGTCATCCGGGGTTGAATCTAAACGACAGTCCAAGCAAGGATTTGTGTTCGAGACACAATTGGGACAACTAAATCCAACCTTAAAACCTCATTTAATTTCTTTCAATATATATATATATATATAAGTTGAATATAAATATAAATATTATGTATAGTTGTTGAATATGCATATTAATTAATATATATATATATATATATATATATATATATTTTTTCTCGTATAAAGCTGCTTCTGTTGTGAGTGATGTTTGTTTGAGAAAGGAGTAGAATAAAATTTTAGTGGATTATGAGGAATATATGGAATTTGATGCTGTTTGTATTTAGCCATTTATTTATTTTTTTAATATTGTTTTTAATTACTCAAAGCTATTAATTTTCTTTTATTTATTTAATTATTTTTTTTATGATATCACATCTTATCAAAGTTATTTATATTGGATTCTGATTTATAGGGAAAGATTTATTTTGAGAAATGGTCGGGTATAGTTTTACTTTATTTGATCCCTTTTTAATAAATGGATTCATTTTACTTTTACCAAACTTTTTGTTTTTATTAAAATTAAATACATAAATTAATTTCTAAATCACTATTCTTTTTGCTCGAATAAATATCCCACGAACGGATCGATAACACCCCTAATTTCGAGCCATATTCATTTAATTTACTAATTATTAGTGCTTAATTTGAAATAGCTTTTAAGAATATAATTTTAAATAAAATAAATTTTTTAAACATATTTTCTAGTTAGGGACAAACGAAGGGTAACAATTTAAATCCACTACTAGCAGATATGGTCAGTTTTAGCCCATTATATATTGTCTGTAACCTCACAATTTTAACACTCTTATAACAAAATGTTTCGTTCCTCTCTTCAATCCACTGTCCGATCTCACAAAAAAAAAATGATGTGGAACATGGGCACTAGCTTAGCCGAATAGAGTATCTATCAATTTTGTGACGGCTTTTCATAGGAACTATTCTAATGTGAAACCATGACTTTAATCCTTCATTTTTTTTGTTCTCACTTCTTTATTCCCAAATTCGTCACAAACTTTTAATTTTGAACTCTCAAAAAGTCTCAAAAGCATTTTCAATACGAATATTTTTATGTTATTATTAATTTTCTTTTATTAAAATACAATATTCCAACAAATTATTAAATAATAAATCAAACTTTTAAAATTCATAAACTTAATATAAAAAGTTTAATAAACACATAATTCAAAACATATATTTTAAAATTTATTGATAAAATAAATATAAATATCAAACTTGAGGACAATATTGTAAATTAAATTTTCTTTTGGAAAATTACAATATATATAATATATATTCTTTTTTAAAAGGAAACTTTTATGCTACACCACGTACATGCATTTATTTTCCCTTTAATATTAATTATTTTCCCTTTAATATTAAAGGGAATTTTCAGAAATTAAGAAAGTGGGGCAATAAAAATGGAGTAACCTGCACCAGGCATTGGCTAACACAACTTCATTTATTTTTTCTGACAACCTTTATATTTATATAAGTAATAAAGAATAAAACCTCGAGTGTTTTTACTCATTTGCCCTCAAGTGTAATTCAATATTACGAAATCGACAAAAGTTCCTATCAGTTTTGGGCCAGGCCCAACAATCGCAATCGAAACCAGGCCCAACATTCAATTACGTAAATTGCCACGCCTTTCGAGAACGTTATTGATATGTCCACGTCATAAAGCGCCTTATCTTATCCAAACCAACAAACACAGGTGCAAAAACACGTCGCGTCTCTCTATAGTCACACTCTAACATCAACAGCCAGACACGTGTCACAAAAGAAAACCAACCCCCACCAGGGAGCTTACACGTGGTACATACTATACCGAACTTTCAGGAAATCCACCGTCCGAATTATTCAAACCAAAGAAAACGCCTTCCAACGCCGCATATTTAACACGTGTCGTTTGTTGAAAGCGACACGTGGCTCAAGTCACATCGTTCTCGAATTTTCGATTTATAATTGCAAATTTTGTTCTGGAACGTTCCTGGTTTTGGATGATTAGTCTCAAAGTTTCTTGTTTGTTCTACGTTTTTGTGGTGTAATTGTAAAATCAGGAGCGAAGAAGTGTCCAGAGAATTTGATTGGCTTGTTTTAGAGTTTTGTTCTATCTAAAGCAGAGGTTTAATTTGGGGGAAAACCTAAAATTAGGGACGATTCTCAAATTGGGCGATTTCTTAGGGCAAAATTGTTTCGGGTTTTTGGTGGTCGTTGTTGTCGTTGTCGTTGTCGTTGCTGTTTCTGAATCTCTCGTTTCTCTGTTTAAGACTCTGAAACAGAGGGAGTAAAATTGAAACGAGTGAATATTTATTTATTTTTATTTGAGGGAAAGAGAGACGTGAGGGTTTTCCAGAGAGCTATGGAGCCGCCGATTGTAAAGGGGAATCCCACAGTGTTGTCGTCTTCGTCGTCGTCGTCGCTGATTTTGACCTCCGGTGCGAGTGGTCGTATAAACGCATTGTTGTCGATGCGAGCATTGAAGAGTCTGATTATGTTGGTTAATGCCTTCGTTTTGTTGTTGTTAGTGCCTTTCCGTGGCCGGAAGAGAGCGCAATCGATGGCTCTGTCGGTGGCGGAAAAGCCGAGAGATGAAAAGCAAGAAAGGAAATGTGCGATGGTGCGGGTTCCGGCGACAATTGTCTCTTGGAAGAGTAGTAGTAGCAGTAGTAGTAGTAATAATGGGAACTGTTCGTCGCCGACGCCTGATGCTGTGGATCAGGAGGTGGCGGTGAGAAGAGCTCTGGCAATACGGCGGGTGGTTGAGGATAAGGATAGATGTGAGAGTTCGATGCGGGAGTTTCTTCTCTTTCAATCCCCAAGAGGAAATATGATCTTCACCCAATCGTGGACGCCTGTTTCTCTTAAGATAAGGTTAGCATTTTAATGACCCTTTTATGAACATTAATTGATGTATGATATGATTTATACACACAGAATATTGGTTTCTGGGACAGAAAAATTATGATGTCTAAGCTTGATTTGACAGAATTGTGAAGACCTTAGCTGCCCATTATATTTATGTGGGGTGGGGTTGAGTTGGCTAAGGATTAGAGTGTCGAGAAGCTAACGTAAACATAATTCAACTAGTTATTAGGCTCGTCTATGTCAAAAAGGTAAGAAGGGTAAAAAGTGTACTTGTGGGATTATTCTATCCAATATCGCAACTATTCTTGTGAAATTTACATTACTATAGACAGTTACTATAGACGGTTAGAGAGAGGAATGAAGCATTTTTATAAGGATATGAAAACCTTTTTGAAGGGAAACTCGAAACGGAAAGCACAAAGAGGACAATATCTGCTAGTGGTGGACTTGTGTTATTACAAATGATGTCTGGGAAGTGTGTCGGCGAAGACGCTGGCCCCCAAGGGGATGGATTGTGAGATTCCACATTGGTTGGAGAGGGGAACGGAGTATTCTTTATAAGGGTGTAGAAACCTCTTCCTAATAGACGCGTTTTAAAACTTTGAGGGGAAGTCCAGAAGGAAAAGCTCAAAGAGGACGATATTTGTTAGCGGTGGACTTGGGTTGTTACGTTCGTTAACGTTTAAGAATGAATAATCACCGAAAATTTCTGGTGTGGCTAAAGAATATGATGAATACTATTGGGAGTTATTTGAAGCAGGATTGTAATTAAGAAAATGCTTCTTGTTCTATAGTTATTTGAGATAGTATTTATAACCTGTAATAGTATTATGTCTTTTGTAGGGGTCTGGTGGTTCTCTTGCATGGTCTAAACGAACACAGGTTTGTGCCCTGTAACTTCAAATTACACGTTGCTTTGTTTGGACTATAATGCATGGAAGTCACACGAAATCCTCTTTGATTGTTGTCGCAGCGGTCGATACAGCGACTTCGCCAAGCAACTAAATGCAAATGGCTACAAGGTTTTCGGCATGGATTGGATTGGTAAGTAGACATTTATACTTCAAATCTTTTAGCACTTTTTAACTTAAAAAGTTGATAGCTGAAGTCATTTTTAGTAGTTTATAGACAGTTTAGTAGGGGATAAAAGAGGACACTGAGAGAAAGAACACGTTCCATGGACTCTGTGAGGGGCGTATTCGCCCGTGCGGGCAAATATTCTTATCTATTGATCTGTTCGATGTTCGAATTTAGAAGGGTTCTAAAGATGGAAGTGAAAAAAGGATTGTATATTAGGATACAATCTTGCTTTTTTCTTTTATAATTACTGTTTCCTTAGTGTAGAGATTTCAGTTCTTCAACAATGCATCTATATTTGGATGTTGCAGGGTAAGGCATTTGGGATGCCGGTGCAAAAAACTTACATGTGAAGCTTCCTTTTATAGAGTAAGATTGTTATCTGATATGTAATTTTACTAGAAAAGGAGGAGAAGTTTTGGAAGATTGGTGGGGGACGCTTTGGTAACTTTTCGAGCAATGCACGACCTCGAAAATTTTCACTTAAGAAAGCAACTTGACATGAACTAAAACTCCCCCCTGAAGCCCCTCTTCTCTTCCTGCTGCTTTGTGGCTGCTCTTGTTCATTACATTCATAGATCTTGGCTGGTTATGATGTATAACGTTTATTGAAATATTCTTCGCTTCGTTTATAGGCCATGGCGGGAGCGACGGATTGCATGCTTATGTTCATTCTCTTGATGATGCTGTTTCTGATTTGGTATGTTTTGAGTGTTCATCATTTACTACTTTTGTGTATTTTTTTGACTGTTTGGACAGTGAATGTGATGATCGTTTTTGTTGGAAAACATTGCAGAAATCATATCTTCAGAAGGTTTTGGCTGATAATCCGGGTCTACCTTGTTTCTTGTTTGGACACTCCACAGGAGGAGCCATTGTTCTTAAGGTATCATGTGCGAGTAAAGAATGGCGTGGTTATGGATATTGTATGTTCTGCTTCTGAATTGATTCGTTTATTCGTTCAGGCAACGCTCGACCCGAGTATCAGTTCTTGCATATCAGGAGTCGTACTCACATCGCCTGCAGTTGGAGTTCAACCATCTCATCCCATCTATGTAGTGAGTGAAACTCTTTCTCTTAAACCTATTCTCCTTTGCTATGGGAGTTTCCTTTATTGAGCTCTTGTTATTGTTGTTTTATGAACCGAACTGTTGAGTAGAGGGAGGGAGAACTCTCAGATGTGAGATCCCACGTTGGTTAGAGAGGGGAACAAAGTATTCTTTATAAGGGTGTGGAAACCTCTCTCTAGTAAATGCGTTTTAAAACCTTGAGGGGAAGTCCGGAAGGGAAAGTCTAAGGAGGACAATATTTGCTAGGGATGGGTTTGGGCTGTTACAAATGGTATCAGAGCAAGACACTGGACGAGTGCCAGCGAGGACACGTTGGGTCCGAAGGGGGTGATCCCACATCGTTCGGAGAGGGGAACAAAGCACTCTTAGAGTGTGGAAACTTCTCCCTAGCAAACGCGTTTTAAGACCTTGAGGAAAGTCAGAAGAGGACAACATCTGTTAGAATGTAGTGATGCCATCATTTCTCTATACTGTCTGGTTGCAGGTTCTTGCACCCATTGTCTCATTGTTATTGCCAACGCTCCAAGTTGGTTCGGCGAACAAGACGACACTGCCAGTGAGCAGAGACCCAGATGCATTGGTGGCTAAATATTCCGATCCTCTAGTCTACACCGGAGCGATCCGGGTGAGAACCGGTTACGAGATTCTGAAGGTCTCATCTTTTCTGCAGCAGAATTTGAGCAAAATATGCATCCCATTCCTAGTTCTCCACGGGACGGCCGACGAAGTAACCGACCCAACAGCTTCCCAGAAACTTTACAACGAAGCTTCGTCAACCGACAAATCGATTAGATTGCTCGAAGGTCTGCTACACGATCTCCTGTTTGAACCAGAAAGAGAGAGCATTATGAATGACATAATTGAGTGGATAAATTGTAGAGTGTAAAATGGAAGGGTTTTGAATTGGGAGGAGTGTGTACGACATAATTGAGTGAAGAAATGGTAAGCATTTCTTCTTGTTTCACGTCGATTATGGTGAAGTTCATCAGCTTGATGAACTGTTTATAAGGGAACATTTGTGGGGTGTTCTTGCCAGTCCGGCTCCTTCATTGTTTATCTCAGGAGGTTTGCCTTCGATTTTTGTGGCATCAATGTACTATGACTATGGCAATTAGTCCAGTTCTTTCCTTCCTTTTTGTATCAGACTCGTTTCGTCGTAAATTATCATACAAAAGGACTATGCTTCTTTCCTTCCCTTCTTCTTTTTCTTCTTCTTTCTTTTCGGGTTTGCACTGTGCGGAGTTTACGAACCAAATAGAGATATAATCGAGGTTAGTCATAGATACAGTGTAATAGTCTAGTCCATCTCCAGTAGATGTCCTCTTTTGGCTTTCCGTTTTGAATTTTTCCTTAAATGCTTCGTCTTCGCTGGTACTTGTTGCCTTCTCCAATCGATATGGGACTCTACAGTCCATCCCTTTCGGGGTTGAAGAACTGTAAACTCTGTTTTTGAGGTTGCAAACTGGACCGTACACAACTTGGTTTTGGAATAATAGAAAAAGAATAGGAATTGGGGCTTGAAGTTCGGAGAAAGAAGGGAGTACGAAAGAAAGACCGATTGGAATTTGCTCCTGAACGGAACGAAGTGATCGATCAAGGGCCCAGCGTACATCGCCTCTTGTCCACCAAGTTGGGGCGCAGCCCTCTTCGCTGGCACATCGCTTGGTGTCTGGCCCTGATACCATTTGTAACAGTCCAAGCCCACAGCTAGCAGATATTGTCTTCTTTGGGCTTTCCCTTTCAGGCTTTCCCTCAAAGTTTTTAAAACGCGTTCGCTAGAGAGAGATTTTCACACCCTTATAAAGAATGTTCATTCTTCTCTCTAATTGATGTGAGATCCCATATTTGGATTGTGTTTCTGAATGCTACAAGAATTTTAATGAAACAAAGAATCGAATTGGAGGATCAAAGTAAAATACAAAATGGCAGAGAACAATGGAGAGACTTTCACTTTCTCGTTCGTGGTTGCTAGTTTAGTTTACGTTCATAAGCATATTTTAACCGGTTAGAACTCCACTTTTTGCAAGGTTAGAGATGCGAAGCTCTATTCATATACTTTAGATTTATAATGTCTGAACAATGTACTAGCTCAACGACAGGAGGAGAATCACTGACCGTGAAAGAGTCCTAAGTAGTAAAAGGGTGGAAGAAAACAAGGCATTTGGAAAGACTCACGACGAAATATGAACTGAAGTCATGTAGATAGTGCTCTCGCCAAAATGAACACTTTAGAGTTTAATGATGTCAAAGTAGATCGAACCATCAATGCTCACCCAGCTAGAGTTAGTATATCGAACTTAAAACGTTCCTACGTCAAGCTATAAGTTCTTTTAATAGTGGTCGGAGCTAGTCGGCATCGGATTGTTCTATTATTTTGTCAAAAACCCTAATCTTTACCATTATAATTCTTTTGAGGAATGATTCCTCAAATGAGAAAAACATGCTTTCTTTCATTGGTTATCATTGAGCTGTACTATATGCTTTCTTCCCGTGATTGGGGAGACCTCCAATCCCACCAATCTACCCAAAAACTCATGCAAAGACCCATCGTCAACTGTTCATCTACCTAGCTTTTGTTTATAGTCTTTCCAGGACCTTTGTCGGAGCGTTAGGGAGCGTTATACTATCGAATGCTTCAGCTGTACTCCAAGTCGAGCGTTAAACAAGTTGAACGTTGTTCTAAGAGAATTAAACAAAAGAAAAACAAGTTCTAGTAAAAACACGTTAGAAAGATCGAGAAATAAGTTACATGACTTGACTAGTCATTCAAATAGATAGATTTTTCTCAATCTTTTCGACACATAGAAGCAAGTAAAAAACAAACGTCGTGACGAGCAAAGAATGAGACGGGGTCCTTCAATGTCATCTCATACAAATCGACGAATCCAAGTTCTTTTTTTTTTGTTATGGAAGATCGGTTTTGTCTCTCCTATTTTTCTCGTCGGTTTTTAAATAATTGACTCGGTGTTGGTCTCGTTTTACTTGACTCGAACCCGGGAATGAATTTGGTTGGTGGTCCAAAGGGTATGTGAATTACAAGCTGGAAAGGGTGTGTTATTTTAGAGTTACTTGAGAGAGGTTAGTGATGTGAATAAGTGTTGTGCTGTCTTGTCTTAGGATAATTGGGACATGTTTTTTTTTTCAATGTTTTTTTCAATGTAATCATCACTCAGAAAACAGAGTTAAATCATATTGCTTTTTGTCTCAGTTTGCTCCTCTCCTTGGATTCCACCCTCTCATCCATTTCTCCTTGATTTTGGGGTTTGGAGAATCTTTTTTTTATTTATTTATTTTTAATTATTTCTTTTAATGTTTCCTAATAGGATTTTGGAATAAAGTCACCCAACTGTAAAATAAACCAAAAATTAAATTAAATTAAACTAAACAACTTTTGGATGATGATTAATGTGGTTTAAAAATATTAGGGTTTACTTGCTTAACCAAGAAGCATATGTTGGAGTGGTGTGAAAGTTCTATATATTTGTTAAAAGGGTTGACTTATTTTTAAAAGAATTATAAAATAAGAACACTTAAAATTTTTCGTTCAATAACGTTGTTACTCAATCTGTGATTTTGAAATGTTTATAAAAAGTCAAAAAGTAATATTGCAACTTTTATAAGAATAGTGAATTAAGAATCTGAAAAAGAAAAATGGTCGGGAATGTTGACTTTCCATAACATTTTAATAGTTGTTCTACGTCAAGTGCTGTTTCAAAATATTTATCAAAGAGTAAATTGTAACTTTTGAAAAAAATGGTGGATTTTCAAAAGTTGACTTTTCGTTCAACATTCTAGACGTTTTTCCAATTTCAATTCAATTTTGAAATATTTATAAAAGGTCAAGAGTAATATTACAGCTTTCAAAACAAAACGACAGTACTAGTTTGACTTTTTCTTCATCATTCTAACCACTTTTATACTCCAAATGCAGCTTCACAAAAGTCAACAGTGATATTGCAACTTTCAAAAGAATAGTAAATCAAGTCTCTAAGAGGATGACATCAAACACATTGACTTTTCATTCAACATCCTAATAGTTGTTCTTCTTTTATTACAACTTGCAACTTAGCAAAAGCAAGTCTTATTGGAGCAACTGTCACTACTTATGGACTCAAACCTACGTGATCTATCCACGATCAGGATGAAACTCAAGTAAAACTAAAAAGAGGTCCAAACTAACTAACATCGAAGAATCAACAAATGAGTTGTGCTCAGAGGTGAAATACAGCTCAAACCCAAACCTAACTAGTTCTCCTCGAAATACGTCGAACCACAACAATTGACTAGACATCTAGAAATAAAACACTATTTGAATGCAAATCACAAGAGCGATACCAAATCGAGACAAACTCTAAGTACTAGATATCATCTCAAAATAACCGGGACACCCGGGAAAAAACAAGGTAAAGTCCACAAATATCCTTTATAATTTAACCTTAATAGAAGAAGGAGAGAGAGAGGATATGATTTGACAGCATATGAGTGAGGGGATGGGCGTTGCTTGTTGGAGGGAGACGAGTGGAAGTGTTGTGAGAGTGACAAGTGAGTCCATGATTAACTCACTTTGGCCCCATCCCACAGTGGCACTGAAAAACATGCCACTTTTTCCCTTTGTATTTATTTGTAAAGTAAAGTAAAGTAAGCCAACCCCTTCTCCTCTTCTCTCCTCTCCTCTCCTCTCTTCTCTGCCCATTCTTTATTTCTCTGCTGAAACCCACATCATTTCTTGACATCAATTCCGTCTCGATCCACCACTGACAGATATTGTCCTCTTTGAGTTTTTCCTTTCGGGATTTCCCTCAAATCTTTAAAACGTGTCTGTTAGGGAAAAGTCCAATATGGGACATCGCGCACTGATAAAACCCTTTCAGAATCGTCATAACTCCATATAAAAAAACTAAAATTTTCCTTTTTTCTTCGTTTTAAACAACAATAATACACATTCAAATTGTTGGGAATGGCTCAAAATGTTGCCTACAAACTTGACAAGTGATTTGAAGAATGGTGGAGTTGATTTGCTTCATGGCATGTTCTTTCAAAGCAAGAGCTCTTTGTAGCTCACCTTGTGCTTCTTGTCTCATTCTCTTCGCATTAGCTAACTCCTTTTCAGCTATTTCAATTTGCTTCTTTGCTTCATTTCTTGCTTCTTCAGCTATAGCTTTCTCTTCCATTGCTACTCTCATTTGCTCTTTAGCTTCCTCTTTGACCTTCAAAAATTCCAACCCATTTCTTGTTTTCTCGTCATGATCGTCGTCGCCATCGTCGTTTTTCTCATCGTAATTGCACGAACCAATGGAAAGCTGCAAATGGGTCGAGTAATTTTCGCGTCGTTTCGGCGAAACGGATACGTGAATAGAAGTTGAATTGTTGGAGAGTTGAAGTTCCAAGTTTTGTGGATGGTGGGTAATGATCCTTTGGGGAATTATTGTATGGTTTTTGTTGAAGAAGCTGAAATTTGTATCTGAAGAAGGGCTTGGAGTTGGACTCGAAGCTGTTCTTGATAAACATGGAAGCTTTTGTTCTGATTGTTGATGATGATGACCCAATTTGCAGCTATCTTGATGTTCTATGAAGCTCTCCACCCTAAAATTAAACAAAAAACATGAAGAACAAAGCTAAGATCCAAAAAAGTGCATAGAAATTAGACAAATTTGGAAGGTTTTAGGTTTTTGAAACCCCAAAAGAGGAAAAAAAAATTTGAAAATCATGAAAACCCATTTGAATTCAAGAAATTAAATCAAAATCAAAACAACCCATCATCAAAAAATTGAATCTTTGTGTGAAGAACTTGTTAAGAACATGAACAAGTACATAATTTAATGACATTATTAACTATGGGACCAATAAAAAAAATAAAAATACCAAAAAAAATCGCTGTCCTGACAAAGATTTATACTGATTCTCGTTGAGAGATAAAAAAAAAAAAAACAAGAACTGATCATCGGAAAATGAGCCAAATTGCGACACAAAAAGCTGATTATAAAAACTTGAGCTGTTTACGATGATGAATGTTTGTA